>NC_134055.1:5656522-5988012 GCF_965140245.1 Athene noctua
GAAGACGACTCTTCCACGGCGGCTGAAACACAAAGGGCAAGGACCAAAAATAAGCTGTAAGCCACCATCTCGATGAAGCTACAGTGCCCTGTGCCACAGAGGCCAGATACCCAAGAGATGGGCACTGCAATCCTTGTTCTGCTACCCCAGGAAGCCACGGCAAGGCCTCAGGAGTGGCACAAGCAGGAGGCAACACCCGGCACACAGAGCCCAAGCAGGAGGAAATGCAGGAGCTTAGGCTTGAGCCCTCCGCCTCCTCCTCTCCAGCATACCTGGCTTCTCCCAGTTATTCCTGTGTTTGCAGTGGGATTGAGAGAAGGGCATAGCAGCGGCCTCACAATAAAGTGGGCAGAAGCCCAAGCCAGTCAAAAATGGTGTTGGCCCCATGGGAGGAAACCGCAGAGCGGTACAGAACTGCTGCCCCAAAGGTAGAGCACTGCTCGCCTGTGCCAGCAGCCTCTCCGGGCGGATCCCAGCCAGAGCTGACAGCAGCAATGACATCAGGCGTGTCACCAGCTCCTGTGTTTTCTCTGGAGAGGTTTCCAGGCAGACTGAGCTGTGTGAAAGCCCAAAGTCAGATCTCAGCTTTTTACAGAGCTCTCAATGCTTTTTGCACCCTGGTTACTGAGGGATGCCGGAGCAGGCGAGGCTGCTGCCCTGGCACTGCTGTTGCTGAGTTTGTACTTCCAGGGCCGTGACAGGCAGGATGAGTTTTGGAATGGGCAGTGCAGAGGGGCAGCAGTGGGGTTGCACACTCAGTCCCTGCTCTTACAGTGCTGCACAAACCAGCTGTCGCGAAGCCACAGGGCAACTCCGGCAGCAGAAGGGGAGAGCAGCCTGCAGCCTTCCTGCGGAGACAAAACCCTTTTACTCTCGTGACAAACACCCTACTTGTTCCCAAGCCTGGGGACTCAGCCGTTCTCTGTCCCCTTCACGTGGCAGCACACACCACGTGAGAGCTCGGCACTCGCAGGGGAGGAAGGGGAGCCACGGCCGGTTCCGCTGCGCTGGGGCAGTCAGCTGGGCCTCCTCCCCTCTGGGGTGTAATTAGCCTCCTTGAAGTGGGCTGGGACTGGAATCCCTTAGCCCAGTGCTGAGGCCATAATCAGCCCAGCAGAGGAGGAAGAAAGGCCCCTCCAGCAGTCTGGGCCAGGCTCCCATTGTACATCCAGGCAACGGAAGGGCAGGTCACGCCATGGGCACGTTTTAACCGTGCAAAGATGCTGCCTTTGGTCTGAGCAGAGAAGAACCACAAAACCATTGCTATCTTTTCCAAACCACAATGGAAAGCCGGCAGCCAAAATGACGCCTCAAATCTCAGCTTCTATTTCAGCAGCATCAATTAGAGAGCTGCTCTTTTTGGATACTCTGTGGGCTGCCAGCACACTAGCTCCCCACTGGCCACAGCTTGCCCAGCCCACCTCTCTGGGGGTGCATGAGTCTGCCTCGGCTGTCCCTTTGCTCCCCTGGCCCAGTGGATGCAGCAGAAGGGGAGTTTTTATGGGCTTCAAGTTATTTATATTCATCTACAGCTCTAGAGGGACTGGAATAACACAGAGCTTATGTGCCAGGGTACGGCTCTGGTCACAAGCCATTGTGTCTGGCAGGAATCAGAGTAACGAAGCCTCTACTCACACTTCACTGCCAACAACGTGTTCCCGTGGCAACACGCTACGGAGGTCACCAGGTAGGGATGTGCCTCCTCCAGGTGCACCGGCCTTGGCGCTCCCGTTTCCTCGTCCTTCCTGCCCAGGCGTCCTCTGGCTCCCTTCCCCCACGTGCACACCTCACCCTCTGCGGGGGAAAATAAACACCTTGCTGCACACAGAGCTCACCGGCAAACAGGCCTCCCATCTCCCTGGTACCACCCCGGGCTATCTCTGAGGCCGGCCTTGGCGTGGAATGCAGGCAGAGGAAAGCCGGGGCCCACTTGCAGCCCAGGACACCGGGGCTTCAGCCTCACCTGCGCCGATGGCCACAGTGAAGGCATCACCACAAGCCACCACAGTGACCTTCATCGCCTGGAGCCCCACAACCAGGTGGGGTACACGGCTGTTGCGGCAGGAGCTGGTGCCCAGCTGCCCATGCTGGTTGCTCCCAAAGGTGTAACACTGGCCAGAAGCTGAAAACAGAGATGAGAGAAACAACTGGGTGTCACCCGAGGAGCCCCTGAAGCTCTTTGCTCACCACCGTGCTGAGCATCCTGCTCCACAGAGCTCCAACATCGGGAGCAAGGTGTCTCCTGAGCTCCTCTGAGGCCTCTGCCCATGGGAAATGGAAGCAGGAGGGAAGACAGTGAAAACGCAAGCCCCCCCTCACCTGTGACTGCAGCTGAGTGCGCTGTACCAATGTCAGCACACACAATCAGCTCTTGGTTCAAGGGGGCCGACTGGGCACCCATGAACACGGTGGCTTCTTCCACCTGATCCTCTGGGGAAGGCTCCTCTGCTGAGCTGATCCGATCTAGGCCCAGCTTGTTACACCTGCACGGGGAAAAGCACAGTTCAGAGCACCCAAGAGACAAATCCTGCCCAACATAACTGCACCACCAGCAGTGTGATGCTGGGGAGTAGGAGCTCACAGAGATGTCCTCCTCCCTCTTCCTGGGCTGAACACAGATGGACAGGCCCAGGAGGCTGCAGGCAAGGTCTGGAGCACAGACCCTCCCCGCTCTTACCTGTTGCTCCCACAAGCAAGAATCTGGTTCTTCACTGTGAGGACCATGGAGGAATCGATGCCGCAGATGACCCTCTGAGCCTCATGCTCCAGCGGGACTGTGACCTGCTGGGGGGAGTTGTGGCACTCCAGGGTACCCAGCCCAAGCCGACCTGGCAGGAGGAACAGAGCAGGGCACAGCTGATGGCCACACACAAACTGAGCACACCCCCATGAGCAACGGCGTCAACAGAGCTGCTGCAAGAGCTCAGCCTGGGACCTGTCGCCACAGAAGGCAGTGAAACCCAAAGCACAGGGGCCTTGGTATGCGGTGAAGCAGCTGCAACTCTTCTACACCCACTTAGCCTGGCACAGCTGGAGAGGACTGTGGGCAAGCAGGGCCAGCAAGGGGAGTGGAAACAGGCAATGGAAAGCAGAAGCCGTTTTGCAAAGCAGACATCTCTTACCATTATCCCCCCTGCCCCAGGCAAACACTTCCCGTTCGTTGGAAACCGCCAGGACGTGAGATGCGCCACAGGCCACCTGCACCATCTCGTAGCCCAGCAGGGCCTCCACGATCTTGGGCTGGCAGGGGAAGAGCAGCAGCCGTCAGCCGAGACCTCCCAGCCTGCCTGGCTGCTCCCACCCCATCCCTCCCACCCAGTCCCCCCAGCCTCAACACAGCACTGGCAGCATCCCAGTTTTCATCCAACACAAACAGCAGAGAATTTTTTTTTTTTTGTTCCAGTCTTCAAAGGGTTTAGAGACTACGTGCACACAGCAGAGAAGATAATGCAAACATCTCTGGGGCGGAAGAAAGCAGCCAGCACAACGGTTTGGAGAGGGAATAGGTTCAGCCGAAGGGCTGGGATTCGCCCCCCTGCCCATGTGGGGAGTGCCAGGGGCTGTTAACGCACGCTCTGAGCAGGCAGGGGCTTGGTGGAGGATGCGCTGGCTGAAAGGCTCTCGCACAGGGGAGCTGTGAGCTATCAGCTATATGTTCGTTAGGGTGTGGAGAGATCAGGATCTCCACATTTCACGCAGCCCCTGCTGTGACCTGCTGTTAGATCTGACACCTCGCCAAGGTGAGCCTCATTCTCATTATCTTCAAGTGAAAAGCACCATTTGTTGGGATCTGGCTGTTGTTCCCAACTGGTCTCCCCTCCCCAGCAATAAGCACCGAGCAGCTCAGCTCCGGACAGAGCAGGAATGAGTGAGCCAGCTGACCACAGTGACAAATGGCACCAGTCCCTGGGCTTGGCTGGAAGCCATTGGCTGCTGCCACATCCGAGGGCAGGCGAGGAAGAAGCTGGAAAGGAGCTACGGGCCAATCTGAGCCAATCGGAAGCACAGAGCTCTTCTTTAAATACTGGCTCTTTTGAAAAATAACTTTTCTCAGTGAACCCTGGCAGCTGCAGGCCAAGAGCGAGGCAGGCAGGTGTGTGATTGGAGGCAGGCTCCAAGCTGGGTGTCTGCCAACAGCAACCACAAGGCAGCTCTTGACTTCCCCCACGCTCAAAGGGATCATTGTGTAGGGGGGGGGAGAGAGAAACAGAGAGGCAGGTTGGGTCTTTTAAAACCCGCAGTGACAGGGAAAGGAGGGGGAGGGGGTCAGATGCCAGAGCATGCCTGGGATGCACATCCCTGGAGCTGGGATGAGCCCTCTCACGTGGCGCAGAAGGCAAGATCCATCCTCTACCCTGGGGGAACAGCACGCCCAGCACCCTCACGACAAACCTGGCTTACATCCGTGAAGTTTCCGTGCCCCAAACAGCCATTGCTGCCGCTGCCAAAAGTCATGATTATCCCCCTGTCTGGAAAAGCAGAAAGAAGTTGTGTTACAGGCACATGTGAGGCCCTGCAAGGCACATGCAACCCACGGGGCTGGCCGTGGCTCCCAGGACAGCGGCTCTGCTTGGACCCACTCTGACTCATAACTTGCTGTGGGGGCCAGAAACCTTCAGCAAGCTTCTAGAGAGCAGCAGCCTCAATGTGCTGTGACAACTCACCAAACAAACAGCAGATGATAGGAGAGCACTGAGATAACATTATTGCAGCTGTGTACGCAGGAGCTGCTAACTCCACGGTCTGTCAAGGTGTTAAATACACAGAGGCACTGACTGAGCAGCTGCCCAGCAAAGGGGTGGCAGGAAACGCCACAGAGAGGTAGGACAAACATGTGCCCATGAAGTTTGCTGGTTGCTTATCTCCCAGGCAGAACACCTCCTGGCCCACTCTCAGGGGGCTTCAGACCCTGCCTTCCTGCAGCTGAGTACAACCGGCCCTGCAGGAGCTCTTGTTGACTTCTCACTGCAACACTGGGCACTGCTTGTGTCCGTGTCACACTCACAGAGTATGTGACAGAGAAAGTTTGAACTTCCCAGTCACTCCTCACACTGCAGTCCCCACTGTACAGGCCAGTTCTGGCTTCAGGTGACACCAGTGCAGCTAGAACAATAAATCTGTGATCCTCCCCACACCAGACAGAGCTCTGAGACCAAGCTGACCAGTGTGGCATCATAGTAGGACCGAGCCTGCTGTTTCTTAACCCCACCTGATATTATACGAGAAGCCACAGAGGCCTTCGTGCCACCCCAGCCCAGTGCACCCCTCCGGTTCCTCTCTGAGCAGGCTCCCCAGGCAGTCACGCTGCATTCACAAGCCAGCTGCCACGCAGAGAGGTCTGGAACTCAGCCAGGCGAAGGCAGGAGGCAGCAGCTCACCTGTGAGGCAGGCTGTGAAGAGATCACCGCAGGACACGTGTTTGATGGTCACGCCAGACTGACCTTCCAGAAAACGGGACACAAACTGGGGCTGGAGCTGCTCGGTGGCTCCTGGGAGCGAAGGGCCTCCTGCTGCACCCATCGGGGGAGCCTGGCAGAGAGAAGCCATGTTGGCTGCTGCACCTTCATGCAGCAAGAGCTGGGTTGGAGAACTCAGACGAGCCCCTTCCCACAGGTTTAGTGGTGTTACCCACACCCAGGGCTGGACAGCAGTCCTCGGGGACACAGTGAGCAGAAACGTCTCCTCCTCCGAAATCATACATCCAAAGCTTCCACAGCCACTGGTTGCCCCAGGTTCCCCACCACTCACCTCCCACATGATGAGCCGCCCCGATTTGGTGACCCCGGCCTTCTGCGTCCTGCCAGCAGACACCTGCACCACTTCGGTGTTAAGCATGGGCAGGCGGAGGGGGGTGGTGATCCCGCTCCCCCAGGTGTAGATGGATGACAGTGGAGGAGGGATTCCTGTCCTGGCTGAGCCACCTCGAATGCCTGTGGGTCAAAGAGAAATCATCAGCACAGATCCCTGACTCTCCTCCCACAGGAAAAGAAAGGACACCAGCCAGTCTGGGTTGCCAGCATAGCAGAGCCAGCATTGCTGCTAGAGCAGGGCCTGCTGGCCAGCAGAGCCAGATCAGTGCTGGTCTAAGGCTGGCAAGGGGCTGCTGGGGAGCGCCCAGCCAGGGCTGAGAAACACGTGGGAATAGCTCCTTGTATTTTATCCCAGAACTGAGGGAAGTGGCACCACAACAGCTCTAGTCTAATTGTTACCAGCGCCAGTGGCATTGCCCTGCACTGGGACATCCCCTCCTCAGCACCGCCAGCTGGTTCCCAGTCTTTGCTGGAAACAGCAGAAACTTGATTCAAGGGTTCAAAACCTAGAAGAGGCAGCTGGAGAAGAGTGCTGCCTGGTCCCCACAGCCAAGGTGCTGGTGGGCTCCTCCAGGGCTCAAGGAAGGTGATGTCTCTTAACTTCCTCTCCCCAGAAGCTCAAGCGCCTCTCTGACCCCTTGTCATCCGAAGGAAAGGGTCTTTCCGAATGGAGCTGTGTTGAACACACCGTGCCAGGACTCACCCCTCGGCCTGGTGCTGTTCACTCGTCCCCCTGTCCGGCTGTGGGTCACTGTTGGCACTGGAGCCAAGGGTTTTTCAGGCCTGCCAAATCAAAACCCAGTCCTTAATGTCAGCTCTGCCCCAGAGGTCCTGCAGAGCCCTGAATCACAGGTCTGGGCAGAAGTACAGTATAAACCACGGCTCACAGAATTGCCTCAGTGGGTGCTTTAAACCACCTGAGAAAGGGGAGTTGTCATCAGTTTGCTTCCCCCTGAGCTCACAAGTCCCCTGTTACAGTGAGGACAAGCCCACAAGGCCACTGGGCCAGGCTCGGCCCACAGCAGCCACATGTTGGGTAATGCAGGAGAGCTGCAGGGGGACAACGCTTTCTTCAGAGCTGGTAACAGACAGTGAACCGGTCAGACACACTGTGGGCTGTGGCAGCCGCTCCCTAGGGACACTAAGGTGACAGAGTCACTTGCCTTCTCATTTTGACACTGCCCACGTCAGTGTAGAGGTTCAGAAGGGGACGAATGCAGATGGCCTGGGCCATGATCTCATTCAGCTGGGGCCGCTTGGAAGGATCCAGGTTCAGCATGCTAAGGATGAGCTGGCGCAGGTCGGGGCTGTATCTATCCGATATTGGGGCAAATGTGCCGCTCATGATCTTCAATACTAAGGCAGGAAGATTCTGGAGAGGAAACAAGAGAAAGACATACAGAGGCTGGGCAGTCAGAGGTGAGGCAAAGGAGCAAGAAGTTCTCAGCACTGCCCTCTGCCTTCACACCTCCAGGCTGAGCGAGAAGAGCGATCCAAGCATACATACATTTTCACCTCTGTAAGAGGCCACACGGCTCCCTGCACTACATGTAAACCATATTCCTCTTACCGCAGCTTCGAAAGCCCTCTTGAGGCTGGCGAGTTCATACAGCACACAGCCCAAAGCCCAGATATCACTCTTCTGGTTGTAAGGCTTCCCTTCACAGAGCTCTGGGGAGATGTAGCACGGAGTTCCCACAACCTAGAAGAGACAAAGGAAATGATCACGATGCTGTGAAACTGGGGCAGCGAGGTGGAAAGAGAAAGGCTCAGTTTAGAGCCTAGTGTGTAGGCTGACTACAGCACCACCAACCAAAGCTTAGTGGAGCTGGGCTTTTGTTCCCTGGTGTCAACATCTGCCTGACAATCTCAGTGAAAAAATCAAGGATTTGACTTTCCGGTGACCTCCCTTGCACATAGAGAGATTACCTCTCATTTTGCTCCTAGCCACTTGAGAGAATCAGAGCCCAGAGCAGTGAGCGTGATAGAAACGTCTAGTCAGATTAGACCAGGTGGGGAATGATACCCAAGTCTCAAGCAGAGAGAGGAGATTAAGACAAGGCAGGATGGCGCAGCACAGGCAGGAATTCAGTTGCCAAACGTCAAATGACCCTGCAAACCCCACCCCTGCCACTGTGACAGTGGGTGGAACCCTGTTTACCCTCACCAGTGGGCCCAGCCACCCCATCCTGGCTTGGGCAGGCAGGTCTTTCTCATGTTTGCACAGCCCATGGACAGACCTGCAGCAAACTCGGGCATGAAGACATCAGCCTGTATAAACTCTGAGGAGCAAAGCAGCATCATGGCACATGGATGTGGCCTACTGCAAGTACACTATATCCAACCTCACTGCCTACAGCAGCTTCCAAGAGACTATGGTGAGCCAAGGCCAGAGTTTCCAGCCTGCTGCCACGGTGCTAAGCAGCTCCCCTGTGAAGCCAGGCCACTCACCGTGTAGGCTTTACTCTTGCTGCTCAAGATTTTGGAGATGCCAAAGTCTCCAATCTTGACAATCATGCGATGTTTGTCCAAGAGGATGTTCTGAGTCTTGAGGTCACGGTGCAGGATCTGCTTGGTGTGCACATGGTGGAGAGCCAGGAGGATCTGCACGAAGAAATGCAGGATGGTATCCTCATCCAGCAAGGAGTTACAGCGCTTATGAATAAACTCTGCTAGTGTGCCCCCTGCAAAGAACAACAAAAGGCTATTGGCAAGGGTGGCTGCACAGGGCACTGCAAACCCAGCCTGAAAGCCAGGGGGATTTAGCCACGGCATCTTAACAAGCCAAGCACATGGGAAAAATCACGTCCTGGTGGGACACGCAGCACATCATCCAACGCTCCCGAGACTGCGTGGAGAACAATGACCGCACAGTTGGTGGGACGAAGAAACAGCGAGAGAGAAGTTACTGTTGACATATTGTCAAACGCAGCAGGAAAAGACGCTAAAATTACAGCTCTTGGAGGAGGACTTAAACCTCAATGGCAGAACAAGATAAGCCTGTTCTGCAAAAGAAAGGCCACGTGGCACAGAGAGGCCCCTATCGAAAAGGGGAGGTCCAGATTCAGGGCTCATGTAGGACTTTTAACAAACCCTCATGCGAATGTTGATTTTATCTTCAACTCCACAGCAAACCTCGTTAGAAAGCACGTCTTCTCACACACAGCTGTGGGACCAACAGTGTGGCCGAGAGCTGACACAGGGAAATGTGAAACCTAAGCCAAGGGCAGATGGTAGCACACTTATCAGCCACAGAGGTGTTAGAAATTACTTTGTTTTGGATATGATTAGAAGGCATAAGGCATATAATGACAGAATCAGAGTGGTTGAGGTTGGAAGGGACCTCAGGAAGTCATCTGGTCCAATCCCCTGCTCAAGCAGGGCCACTGACAGCTGGTTGCCCAGGACCACAACCTGTCTTTTGAATATCTCTAAGCATGGCGACTCCACAACTTCTCTGGGCAACCTGTGCCAGTGCTTGGTCATTTGGCTCACAGTCAACTTGGTTGATCCACTAGGGCCCCTGGATCCTTCTCCACAAAAATGTCTGTTCAAGAGAGATATGTTTGGACTCTTTGGGGGTCCAAAGCACAGGATTTTTACAAGGAGCACAACATGGGGCCACAGGAGCCCAAACCAAGGAGAGCTGAGGGCTTGGCATTCCCTGGACCTGACAAGAAACGACCTGCAGGCACTGGGGGAGATCAGGACCCACCTGGGGCGTACTCCATGGCGATCATGAGCGCCTTGTCCTCCAGAAAGTTCTCGTAGTACTCGATGACATTGGGGTGGCTGAGCAGCTTGAGGACCTGGCACTCATTCTGCGCCGCCAGTCGCTCGTCCTTACTCATCTGCTCCACTGGGATTTGCTTCAGGATCACCAGTTTCTGGTCGGCCTTGCGCAGGCACAGGTGCACGATGCTTGTGGGGAGGGGGACAGGGCCTCAGCGTGGGGTGTGGGGAGGGACACACCACGACGTTGCCAGTATAACGGGGCCTGCAATCCCACCCCCCCCCAGGGCGTCTCAAACCCAACGCCATGTCACGCCATCGCCTTGGAAACAGCCAAGGCCTCGACACCGACCCTACTTCCCCCACCCCGGTGCCACGTGTCGACGGACACACCCCCCCCACTCCCCCCACCCCCCAGTTGCCATAGCGACGGGACATGTGCGCCTTGCTGCCATGGCAGCGCGGCCTTCGGGCTCCCACCCCACCCCGCAGTGCCATACCCCCAGACACGCGATGCCACGGTGAAAAGGCCTAGAGACCCCCCCTTCTCCCACTCCCGGTGCCCTCTCGGCGCCAGAGGAGCGGCCCCGTGGCACCCCTCACCCGAAGGCCCCTCTCCCCACCACCCGGATCCGCTCGTATTTCTCCATCACTGCCTCGCCCGGGCCCGGGCTCCTCCCGTCTCCATGGAGACACTTCCGGGAGTCGCTACGGCGGCCGCGGGCGGACAAAGCACCGCGGGCCGCGCTCGTGTGCGCCCCCCCCCCCCCCGCCACTATGTGTGTAGGGCCAAGGGGGGTGGGGGGCGAGGTGCTCCCTGCTTCGGCTGTAAGAGGGGCTAACGGCACCCCAAAGCGGCCTGGCCGGGCCCCCCGCTTGGGTGGGCACCGCAGTGCCCTGGGAGGGGGGTTTGGGTGCCCTGAGCCTGCCACCCCCAGGTTGGGGGGTGCCAGCAGGAGCCCCCCTCACCCCCAGAGAGCGGCGGTGCCCGCAGCACCCTCCTGCCCCACAGCCCTGAGTCTGGGGGAGCACCCACGCCCTGGGGGTGTGCTGCCTTAAGGTCAGGGACAAGGGTCCTGGGTCCCCTCCCTGACCCCCCCCAACCTGCTTTAGACCCCCAGGACCACGAGCCCTGGTAGCAGAAAAGCAGATTCATGCCCGGCGTGCACTGATCTTAACACGCTCGGGAGAGATACCGTATTCCTTCAGGCCTGGGTGTTCGGTGGAGTTTTCCACCCAACAGCAGGTTTTCATGCTCCTTTTATACACAAAAAATCAGAGGTTAGTCCTTTCCCGAACACATCTGTTAGATCCGAACTGAGAAGTGATTAAATACGATTACACTAAGGCTTACATGGCGCTTCTACTACTACGCGTGCTCAGGGGAAGGGTCCTAACCAGAGCAGGGGTCTTTTTGACCTGGGAGTGTGATTTTTAGTTTTATAATTTCAGTTAGTTCAAAAAGTTAGTTTCATTGCTGAGTTAAATAATGGAATAGTCACTTGGCCAGGTTGTCAGATAAACTCATCCTCAGCACAATCCCAGACGTTCTCTTTACAGTCCAGGACATTCTGCCTATTTTATAGGATTCTAAAAAAACAACCAAAGCCTGTATTTTATGAACTTCTTACCGCTCTCCCTATGTGTGGTAACCATAACCACTAGCATAATCATTAACCATGGCTACTAGTAAATGTGGTGTCCTGTATCACCCCGGGGCCGGCCGTGGTGGCACCTATAGCGTAGAAGGGGGCTCGTGCCCTGCACCCAGGGGTGGCTGCCCCTGTCCTGGAACGGGGACAAGGGACAGCAGTGGCAGTGCCACCCCCAGGCCGTGCCACGTGGCCATGCTGCCATCTAGCGACACCGAGCCCGGCTCACGGGGGGGTGTCTGTGTGTGTGTGAGCAACCCCCCCTTGCACCAGCCAGCGCCCGGTGTCCCGCAGCGAGAGGGCAAGACCCCCACGCAGGACCTCGCCGTGTCGCGGTACCCACAGAGCCTCATCCTGCTGCCATGCTGGTATTAGGGAGCACCTGCCCCCCTCCCTGTTCCGGGGACCCCCGTATCCTCGTGAGGGCTGTTTGTGGGTGCTCGCTGCGCACACCCAGCCACATCGGCGACTATTTTTGCAGGGCAAAGTAGTTTTTCTGGCTCCCCACCGTGCAACTCCCCCCGCTCCGGGGCATCCCCACCGTGCCCGGGACACCCACACGGTGCGCAGGACAGATGTGCGGGGCGCACGCCAGCTGTGCAGCGCTGGGACAGATGTGCAAGGCCCGGCCCAGCTGTGCAAGGCCTACCACAGCGAGCTGCGCCTGCCCAGCACAGGCGTGCCCTGCGCTGCACGCTCGCGTGCGACACCTGACACACTCGCGTGCGACACCTGACACACTCGCGTGCGACGCCCCGCACACGCACACGGTGTCCCGCGCACACGCAGCGCAACACAACACCCCGTGCGCACCCGCGGCCGACCAGCCGGTGCAGTGACCGGTCCGAGACCCGTGCAAGTGCGTTGCACACGAGCGTGCAACGCCCGGCGCGTGCACGCACACGTGCGGTTCCCGTGGTCAACGGGGGCGTGGTCAACGGGGAGGCGTGGTTAGCGGGGATCGCGCGGGGGCGGGTGGCCAATAGGGGGCGTGGCTAACGGGAATCGGACAGCGGGCGTGGCTGAGACTTTGGAGGGGGCGTGGTCAAAGCGTGACGTAGTCACCTAGGAGGCGTGGCTAACGGGAAATAGCGGGCGTGGTTGACGGGGGATCGGGGCGGGGGCGTGGCCACGTGCATGGGCGTGGCTAAGAGGCGTGGCTGTCCGCTGGGGGCGTGGCCACGGCCGCCCCTCCCCACCGGAGCTGGGCGCGATGGGCCCGGGCTGGCGGGCGCCCTCGGCGGCGCTGGTGGGCGGCAGCGTGGCGCTTTTCGGGGCGCTGCGGCGGGCGGCCCTGGCCCTGCCCCGACCCGCCGCCGTGCGGAGCCGCCCCGGCCGCGCCTGGCGCTGGCGGAACCTCCTCGTCTCTTTTGCACACTCCGTGCTGGCCGGGCTATGGGCCCTCTTCAGGTACCGGGGGGGGGGGGGGGGGGGGGGCGGGGCGGGCATCGGTGCACCCCCTGCGAACCGGGGCTCCAGGCCCCCGTGGGAGCACGACCCCGGGCACTGCGCACCCCCACCCCCCTCCCTTCACCGGGGAGGAGGCACTGGGGGTCCCTGTGTCCCCCGCCCCAGCACCCAGACTGACCCCCCTTCCTCTTCTCCTCACCCCCAGCCTCTGGCACTCCCCGGAGCTGCTCTCCGACATCCAGGACGGCTACAGCGTCTCAGGGCACCTGCTGGTCTGCTTCTCCTCGGGTAAGGAGCCAGGCAGGGCCACGGCCACAGCCACCCCACTGGGCTCTGCCCACTCCCTCTTCAGCCTCACCCAGCACCCCGGCCCGGGATGAGCCCCCAAGGGCCGGGCAGCTCTCCGTGCCTCCTGCCTTAATCGTGAGCGTAGAGCCCACAGGCTGCCAGCCCCCGGGGCCCAGCCGTCTCCCCACGCTCGGCGGGGTGGAGGTATTTCCGACGCCTGGAGCACTATCACGCCACCCTCTTCCTCCTTGCTGTTCCCCCTTATCGCAGCAGGTGATGGTGCACAAGCCAGACCCCCCCCTCAGTGCTTTCCTCCATCCCACAGGCTATTTCATCCACGACAGCCTTGACATCATCTTCAACCATCAGTCCCGCTCATCTTGGGAGTATCTGGTGCACCACACCATGGTGAGTACAGCCCCAGGGAGGCGAGGAGTGAGCACAGGGGGGCTACCACACACCCCATGGCTTAGCCCATACAGGTTTCCTGCGCTGTACAGCAAGACAAGCCAGAGCCCTTCCCTCTGCCTCACCCTGGCTGCGCATCGACAAAGTGAGAGTGCCCAGCAGGGCAGGACGTGGCGAGCACCGGGAGCCAGACAGGCTGCCACGCCGGGCAAGGGGAAAGCCAGAGGCTGGGCCTAGCTCCCCAGCACAGGGAGGTGTAACTGCTCCCTGGGGGAAATGGCTCTCCAGACTGGTTTTCCCAGAGAAACTGGCTCTCCAGACTGGTTTTCCCTTGGCTCAGGTGCCTGGGGGGCTGCTGGGGGTGGGGGGGGATTAGTACCCATATGTCCAAACCTTAGTAGGGAAAGGCTCGCCTCCCCCAGGGCAAGGAGACCTGACCCTGTGCTCTGTGTGTGTGTCCCAGGCCATCTCTGCCTTTGTCTCACTCATCATCACGGGCCGTTTCCTGGTGGCAGCGATGCTGCTGCTGCTGGTGGAGGTGAGCAACATCTTCCTCACCGTCCGCATGCTGCTGAAGATGAGCAACGTGCCTTCCCCGGCACTCTACGAGGCCAACAAGTACGTCAACCTGGTGATGTACTTCGCCTTCCGCCTGGCGCCCCAGGCTTACCTCACCTGGTACTTCCTCCGCTACGTGGAGGTGCAGGGCCAGGGTGCCTTCCTCACCGCCAACCTCCTGCTGCTCGACGCCATGATCCTCATGTACTTCTCCCGCCTCCTCCGCTCAGATTTTTTCCCCTCCCTGCGCGAGGGCTCTGCGGGGAGAGACGTGGATGGTGAGAAGTTTCTGATAGACTGAGACGCGCGTGCCGAGAGGGACCTGGGCTCCGGCTCTTGGAGGTCTTGGCCTCTCCAAACCTGCTCTGATGTGCCTTAGGGCTCGCTCCCTGGCTCCGGGCCCTGCCTTCACCCGCTTTGTTGCCTAAAAGCACTTCCCTGCTGGACCAGCCCGACAGCCTCGCTGAGCCGCGGGGACGCTGCCGAAGCCAGGGGCACGGCCGATGGAGAAGCAGCCCAAGCCGGCTTCCACGCAGGCAGCTGGAGGGCCAGGGGTGGCTGCGTTTTGCAGCTGATGGCCTGAGAGGGTTGCAAGGGAAGGGACGAGTCCCTCCCGTGGTGATGCTGGGTGTTATGTGCATTAAAATCAGTCTGTTTACTGCTGCCGCAGCACGCCTGAGCTGGCTTTTCTGTGGGGCACAGCAGTGTTGAGGAGAGGATGGCAGGGGGGGAGAACGACACACAGGCCCATGGGAAAGGATGTGCCCCCATTCCCAGTGGAGGGCTGGCAGTCCTTGGGGAGGGAGAGGGCACATTTCTGCTGCTCGCTTTGTTCTAGGGACCCTCCAGGGATGCACTTAAACCTGCTGCGTCCTACCAGCCCAACTGCACCGTGCTGAGCCTTAAATAGCAAGACCCCATCCCTCTTCCTCACTCATCTGCTGTTCCAGAGACCCAGGGCTGTGCAGGGAATAGGGGAAGGGAGCCAGGAGAGGTACCCAGCCCTGCTGCAGTCCCTGACCTGCCTGGCGGCGAGGAGCTTGGCTGGGCTGCATGACTCACCCAGCAGCCACGTGAAGTGGAGCTGGCATGGGAAAGCCGTGTGAGGCCACAGGCTCTTCCTGGAAGACTGCTGCGTGCTTGCATCCCCCTGGAGTGATCTTCACCAGCACAGCACAGCTCTGGCCTCCTGCGAGCGTGCGGGGCCCTCTCCCGCAGCAGCAGCGGGACCAGGCTGCCTCCAGCAGCCACCCCAGAGTGGTGGGAGGGAAGAGAGGGGTTCAGCTCCCTGGGGGAGCAGGGCCAGAACTGGCCCAGCCGGTCGTGTGGTGCACCAGAGCATTGGGAAGGCAAATCCTGCTGACGTGACAGCTCCAGGATCACACCGGACTGGCATAAAGCAGTGGGGCTTAGAGGGACTCCTGCCCAGCCCCTGCTCCAGGGCAGGATCTGTCCTACCAACGCCACGGCCAGCCCAGCTTGGGCAGAGACAGGTGCTGCAGCTGAAATAAGCCAGCAAAATAAGGAAGCAGTGAGGGATCCCCATCCCTCGTGCACCGACACCGTGGTGGGCGCAGGAAGCGCGTGCCAGGAACAGCCTGGCAGCCAGCGCAGAGACGGGATACTCGGGACACTGCGTGGGCAGGGATCTACACCAGCTTCAAACCCTCTGCCTCGCCCTTTCCTCGCTCCAAGCAGAGCTCAGCAGCCTGGCACCGAGCTGCAGGGAGCCCCGGCAGGGCACAGCCCTACCCTCAGCAGCACATCCCGACAGCTACGCATCTTCCCAGCTGCAGCTTAAGCTCCACAGCCTCTGTGCACTGACTCTTATCTGCAAATACCCCACACAGTCAAGGCCAAATCTGAGTTTCCCCTCACCCTGATGGCTGCACCTCTCCCCTTGTCTCAGCACAGAGCAGACACGGCTCTGCTCCAGCAGCACACAGGCTCAGAGGGACCAGCCCAGGCTGCCACTGCCCTTACAGCAGCACGGAGGAGTCATGCATGACAAAGCTTCCCCAAGCAGGTAGCCTGACTCGCCCTCATTCCCCTCCTGGCTTCCAGCCAGAGCATCTCCCAGTAGCACAGTGCTGGCCGGGTGGGCCAGCTGTGGGTCAGGCCGGCTGCCAGCCCAGAGCAAGAGGCAAGCGCAGGGAAGCGAAGTGCCAGACGGCAGCAGCCGCTGGGCCAAGTTGAGGCAGGGTCAGGGCAGACTGCAAGTCATGCTGATGTGAAATCCCTCCCCAGCCTCCCTGCCGCAGCACATACCCTCTCCTCACCCCAGCAGCGATACTGCCTTTGCCACAAGAGGGGCCCTTCTTCCCCTTACATCTTTCTTGGGGTGACAACAGCTTAAGGCGGCACAGGATTCAGGCAAAACCCTGCTCGTTCCCTCCCGAGGCTGCACCCAGGCCACGGACAAGAGGTTGGGTTGGTGCCCT
This sequence comes from Athene noctua, assembly GCF_965140245.1. Taxonomy (NCBI): domain Eukaryota; kingdom Metazoa; phylum Chordata; class Aves; order Strigiformes; family Strigidae; genus Athene; species Athene noctua. The sequence continues at coordinate 5,672,822 of NC_134055.1, forward strand.
CCACCCCACAGGGCCAGCAGAACATCAGCGGGGCTGTCCCAGGTCCTCACACCACCACACTGCCAGCCGCAGGGCTGTGTCACAGGCAGGGGAGGTTGCCTGTTGTTCAGCCTCACCTCACCCCACACAGCCTGCCAACAGGCCTTGATGTCCAAGTTTTGAGCCCCTGAGCCGGGCTTGGGGAGGGCGAGGGGCAAGAACCTGGGCTCTGGCCTGTGCCCAAGGTGCCAGCAGAGCTCTGCACAGCACCCACAGCTCAGGGGGGACCAGCAGTTTGTCCAGGTGGTTTCCCACCCCAGCCCAGCTGAGCACCCCACAAGGCCCAGAGAGAAGTGTGTGTGTGTGGGGGGGATATGCTTCCAGGCAGCCCCCACTTCCAGGCCAGGCTTTCAGAAGCAGGCTGAGAGCAGCCAAAGTTTGCCCGCATGAAGGCGAGCACGCAGGCTCTGCAATACAGCCACCCCACAGCCTGTCCCCATGCCTTCGTGTGGTACCTGCAGATCTGGCTGCACTCCCCCAGCACCGGGAGCACCCAGTGAAGAGCCTCAAGCCAAAGGCCACAGAGACCAGCATCGATCTTTACTCCGAGGTCCCAAAAGCAGCACCAGTTGGGACAGCTCCCCCCTTTCCATCCACCCCCACCCTTCCCATGTGGGCAAACCACCACCCCTCTGCAAGAGCCTGGTACGAACTCCGTGTCCCACTGCTCAAGAGCACAATTACCTCACAATCAATATTTGTTTCTGGCTTTCATCACCTTTCTCACTCAAGTCTCACCACATACTTAAGATCAAGTACACCGAAAGGCTTATCAGTACTTCACCTCCATTCCCTGCTCACCCAGCGGCTCCACTTTCTTGTGACTCTCCAAGTGCTCTGGAAAGCCAGTTTCATCTACAAATTTGCGGAAACAAAAGACTGCTGAGGCAGCAACAGCAGTTTGGAAACAGCCCTGATGAGGGCCATGAACCCCGTGAGGTTACAGGCAACGTAACAGAATGGTGTGAGGGAAACCTGGCTGCGATTCACACGCTGCAGCACAGGGAGCAGGGATCGCATCAGGGAAAAAAACCCCACAAAGCTCCTGCGATGCCATTAGCTTGAGGACTCTGTCAAGTGAAGCTTGCAGCACTAGCAAACAGCTGATACAGTCAGAAAATGGTGCAACGCTCTGCTTGTGCAGATCTGAACCATGAACATGTTTTTTCTGTGGTTACTACCTACCTCCTGGGCGCTCGTCAGCTCCACAGGAAGCTACATAGGACACCGAGAACACTGATCACAAACACAGGCTAATTACACAGGACAACTAAGTGCAGAATACCAGAGGTCTCAGGTAAATACAGGTATTTGGGATTTGGGGGTGTCACCTCACGTTTACCCACAGCAGAGGTCAGTGATCCAGGAAACCCCATCAGCAGGACAGGAAGGAGGAACCCCCTCTACTGAAATGAAGCCCCAAAAGTTTGCTGAGTGCTCTCTTTCACACAGGCTACACTGTCACAAAACACAAGAGCTCCTCAGTGATGTCACAGGGTTTATTATCCTGTCTGTACAGTCCTTGGTAGATGCAGTTTAGATGATTCCAATCTGGAAAGAAGAAAAGCATGTTAAAACAGATGTTACGGTGGCAGAAAAGCAGAGACTCCACCACAGACATCACTGCCATGGCTGCATCTCCCCAGGATTCCTGTCCTCCAAGGACAGGCTTCTTCCTCCCAGACCTGCCCAAGTGTCTTACACAACCGCTTTGTATGTTTAGTTCACATTCCCCTACTCCCAATTGGTACCACCACTGCCTCCTGCCTACCTCAACCACCTTGAGGACTGAACTGTCTGCCACTTCCAGCAACACCTGCACAGAACAACTCCTCTTCCACCCAGGCCAGCAGCACAGTGGTGCCCCTGCCATCATTTCCCCTGTTCAAAACAGCTGCTAACAGGGCTGGCCAAGAATGCTGTTAGGACAAAGGCTGTTTTCATCCAGAAGCTGCAGGGCAGTTTCTGCATCCTCCCCACTAATATTATGGAGCTCGTGGAGCCCCTCCCTGAAGGAGTTGAAGAGCAGCAATTCTCACTCAGTAATTTTTCCCACCTAGTCTCAGGAACTTCTAGGCAGAATTGCATTTTGCTAAACAACATGGTCTTGCTTCTGAACACGTAGATCCCATCTAACTACAGGGACACTCCACAGAAGTGTCACTGTGCTTGAAGCACAAGTACCTCGCCTGTATGCCAGAACAACGGGGCACAGGAGATACAAGACAACAGGAGCTGCAAAGTTTCAAAGATTTCTCACCTTGTTGGCTACATCCAGCGCATCGTAATCCGGAGCCAGTCGGACATAAGCCTTCTTCTCCCCATCAGGCCTAGATAGGAACAGAAGGCATCAGTGCAGAGGCACGCAATTCCTCCCGCCTGCTCCACGTTCCTGCTAGAGCTGTGTGCATCAGTGGTTCCTTTGGAAACATCACTTTACTCAGCGGTAACAAACGTTCACATCATTTGCACAAGACTCCCTGGGTGTTAGAAGAGCTCCCTCATGAAGCTGACCTTCCAGTCTGCCAACACTGCCCACTTCCACTGAGAGATGCTGTCACAAGTCGCATTTCTCAAAACTTAAAAACACTGAAAATGCTACTGAGCTTAATCCCACAACTGCTGAAACTCACACCTGTTCCCACTTTCTGCTACAAGTCACTCCAGGCTCTTGAAGCATCTCACATCCACCACTGAGTGACCTGTTCTCCCCACCTTCTCACCTAATCAACGTGTTGACCTTGGCCACATCGATATCATACAGCTTCTTGACAGCCTGTTTGATCTGGTGCTTGTTTGCCTTGACATCGACAATGAAAACCAGAGTATTGTTATCCTCTATCTTCTTCATTGCTGACTCTGTGGTCAAAGGGAACTTGATAATGGCATAATGGTCCAGCCTGCAGGAGAAAGACCCTGTGGTTAACAGAAGGCTGGCTGAGACGGCCTCTGCACTTCAGAGGCTTTGAGGTGCATCAGTTGCCAAAAAAGTTCTAATCACAAAGTCTCAGGCTTTGGTCGCTTGAAATCATCACCTGCACCTCAAACACCCCCCACCCCTTACACCACTCTGTCACCAGGGTGTGGGCTGAGTTCTCAGGGCAGCACACTGGCAAGGTGTCACCCCGGGACCTGCAGCAGGGCACGGGTCCCCACACCAACCCACACATGGGGCTGCTCCCACCCCACAAGCCCAACATACTTGTTTCTCCGTGGGGCGCTCTTCCGGGGGTACTTGGGCTGCCGCCGCAGTCGCAGGGTCTTGGGCCTGCGGAAGGTGGGTGATGTGCGGATCTTCTTCTTCTTGTGACTGTGGACCCCCTTCAGGACGGCCTTCTTGGCCTTCAGCGCCTTAGCCTTTGCCTCTGTCTTTGGAGGCACAGCTACAACGGCAGCTCAGTCAGCACAACCAGGGTCTTGCAGGGCCAGTATATGCTGCCCTGCCTGCCCCCTGGGGCCATGGCTTCCCCGTTATTCAACTTAATGCACAGTACCTCTCCAAACGGTCCAATGCTCCATCATTCAATCAAGCCCAACCCTAAAACGCTCAACGGGGTTGAAGCTTCCTCCTCCCGCTCCCACCTCACCAAGATGGGGGCACTCACTCCTTCCCCAACTCCCTCAGACCAGAGTCTCGAGGATCCCCGCACCGAAATATAACCGGAAATATAACCCCCTCCCTCAGATACCCGGGCTGGGCCCGCCGACGCAGGCCTCTCCCGCCACCTCCACGTGCCCGCGGGCCAGCGCCGAGCCGCAGCCCCCATCACCCTCCACCCCGCTCAGCCCGGCCCCAACCCCGCGTGCACCCGCACCCCGAGAGACGCCTGAGCACGATCCCTCCCACCCAACAGCCCCCACCGCCCTCAGCCCTCACCCTCCTTCTTCGCCTTGGGCGCCATCTTGGCCAGGCGGAAGCCGAAAGGGGTCTCCTGGCCTGCAGCGCACGGGCTTATAGTCCCAAGCCTCGCGAGAGTTCCCCCTTGGCCCCGCCCAACTCTCGCGCGCCGCGGGGCCCGCCGGGAAGGGTAGTACCCACCCTTGGCCTCCTCCGCGCATGCGCATCCTTGCCCCGCCCCGCGGGCTCATGGGAGTTGTAGTCCCGGCAGCCGCTCCCCCCCCCCCCCGCTGTCGGGGCGGTGGAGGGGGGTCGGGATGAGCCCCCGGTGTGAGGGGGGTTGGTTACCGGTGTCCCGTCGTGCGGGCAGCAGCGCAGTGGCCCAGCCCCGGAGGAACCGGCGTCCTGGCTCCTCCTCCGCCCTGGAGGGCGGGGCCAAGGCGCCGGTTGCTTCGGGGCTGGGCGTGCAGCGCCGAGCACCGCTACCGGAGCCGGGAGGTTTACGGTAACGGGGATCCCTCCCCGCCATTCCCCCGCGGAGGGGGACCGGGACGGGACGGGGCGGGGAGGGCTTGGCCGTGGACCGGAATGCGTCGGGGGGGGACGGGGGGGACTGTGCGCGGGGGACACGGAGACAGGCACCCGCGGGATGGTGGGGACCGGTGGGACACGGAGCCCGTTGTGCTCGGGGAGGTGGGGACGGGTGGGACATGGGGACAGGCACCCGCGGAAGGTGGGGACCGGTGGGACACGGGGACAGCCGGTGTGCTTGGGATGTGGGGATAGCGGGGACGTGGGGACAGTGGTACCCCGGGGGGTGGCTGGGACGTGGGGACAGCTGTATCCCGGGGTGTGGGGACAGCCACGCTTGGGGACATGGGGACAGCCATTCCCTGGGATGGCACAGCCGCGATGTGGTGATGGCTGGGACAGCTGTACCCCGGGGGTGTGGGACAGCCACCCTCAGGGTTCTTGAGGTGGCTGCGACACAGGAACGGCCACGCTTGGGGCTGTGGGGACAGCCAGGACGTGGGGACAGCCATGTCCCGGGGATGTGGAGATAGTTGTGATGAGGGGGACAGCCGTATTCCGGGATGCCGTGCATGGGGACGTGGGGACAGCTGGGACACGAGGACATCGCTGCTCCCTCTGTCCCCAGGCCTCGCGGTGGCCCTTGGCCCGTCCCTGCTCCCCCCGGCCACCCAGCCTGCCCCGGCGGCCCCACGGGAGGATGAACGTGCTGGCTCCAGTCCGCAGGGACAGGGTCATCGCCGACCTGCCCCCGGTGAGAAGTGGGGGGGAGGACACCAGCACAGGGGTGGCCTTGCCAAGCCCTGGGGTCACACCGGTGTCCCCCTTTGTCCCCCCGCAGTGTTTTCGGAAGGAGGCCGCCCTGCACGCCCGCCCCGCCTTCCACCCTACAGTAGCCAGCGCCTGCCAGGAGCAGAGGACGGGCACGGTGGGGTGAGTCCGGGGTGATTTGGGGTCCCCACCGCAGGGCTGGGGGGGGCAGGGAGTGACAAGGAGCCCACGGTCCCGCCAAACCCGGGTGGGGGTCCCTGGCGCGGGCGCCTCGTGGCTGCCGGCATTGCCCATGTGCGTCACGACGCAGGAATGCAGCGGGGGGGGGACACGGGGGTCCAGGCTGCGCTGCGCTGCGGGGCGGGAAAGCCGGGCTGCAGGGCTCTACCGGACATGGGGGGCTGCGGGGTGTTGCCCCCCCAGCTCACGAACCCGTCTGCCCCTGGGGCTGGCTGGGGGGAGGCAGACAGGGAGCCCCCCACCCTGCTGAATGGCTGTGTGTCCCCTTGCCCTGCAGCTTCAAGATCTCCAAGATCATCGTGGTGGGGGACCTCTCGGTGGGGAAGACCTGCCTGATCAACCGGTAACAGAACCCCCCCCCGGGATGCTCTGTGGTGGGGGGGCACGGAAAGAGACACCCCACCCCTCCCCACCCCCCCGCACAAAGGGCAGCAGCACCTTGGGCTGAGCCTGACTCTGGATGGACTCTGGTCCTGGGCACCCCCCGGGTGGGGGGCACTGAGCTCCCGGGGTGGGGGGGGGGGGGCCTGGCGGCTGCTGACACCCACCTACCCCCCCCCCCAGCTTTTGCAAGGACACCTTTGACAAGAACTACAAGGCGACCATCGGGGTGGATTTCGAGATGGAGCGGTTTGAGGTGCTGGGGGTGCCCTTCAGCCTGCAGCTGTGAGTAGGTGCCAGCCCCCTCCCCGTCCACCCCTGTGACCCCCCCTCACTTCCCATTTCCCCCCCCAAGGTGGGACACAGCCGGCCAGGAGCGCTTCAAGTGCATCGCCTCCACCTACTACCGAGGAGCGCAAGGTGAGGTCCCCACCGCGCCCCACCACGCTGCCTGTCCCTGTCCCCATCTGACCCCTCCTTTCCCCCCCTCCTCAGCCATCGTCATCGTCTTTGATGTCAACGACGTGGCGTCCCTGGAGCACACACGGTAGGTGACACATGGCCGAGGGGGCGGTGGGGCTGGATGGAGGGGCAGGAGTGCGTGGGGCTGCTGGCAACGCCGCGGCGTGCGAGCAAGGGGGTAGTGCTTGGCCACCGGCCGGTGACAGTGGCCCCGCAGGCAGTGGCTGGCTGACGCCCTGAAGGAAAATGACCCATCCAACGTGATCCTCTTCTTGGTGGGCTCCAAGAAAGACCTGAGCGTGAGTGTGTCCCCCTTCCCGTGGGCTCCCTACACCCCAGCTCGGCAGGGCTGTCCCCGTCACCCACCCAGCCCCCGGCTCTGTTGGCAGACGCCGGCACAGTACAGCCTGATGGAGAAGGATGCTCTCAAGGTGGCCCAGGAGATGCAGGCGGAGTACTGGGCTGTCTCCTCACTCACCGGTGGGTCCCCGGCCAGGTTGGGGGGGATGCGGACCCCAGTGTCCAGCTGGGTGAGGAGGACACTCAGGGGGTGTCGTCCCACGGGGCAGGAGAGAACGTGCGGGATTTCTTCTTCCGCGTGGCGGCTCTGACCTTCGAGAGCAGCGTGCTGGCCGAGCTGGAGCGCAGCAGCGCCCGCAAGATCGGCGACACCGTGCGTGAGTACCCCCAGCCAGCCCCACGTGGGTGCCCCCCCTTCTGTCCCCCACCCACCCTCCCTCTGCCCCTCCAGGGATCAGCAGCAACAAGAACGACCTGTACCTGTCGGCGCCCCGCAAGAAACCCAAGTGCTGCCAGTGAGGGGGCAGCCCCCAGCTCCCCCCTCCAGCTCACACCTCTGGACCAAAGAGGGGTGGCCCTGGCCGGCCCTGAGGAGCCATCCCTGCTGCCCCCCGGCCCCCCTGGCCCCCCCCCTGCCCAGGCACCCACGGCCAGGGCAGGCGGGAGCGCCTGTGCGGCTCCCTTAGCTATGCAAACCCGAGTACCACTCGCAGGGGGTGATGCTCCCGGGCTCCCATTTGTCTTAATAAAAGTTTTTTTATGCTTTTTAAGAAAGGTATGGGACTGGTGCAGCCCCCAGGCTCATGGGCAGGCGGGAGGCTGGAGCCAGGGGAGGATGGCTGCCACCGAGGAGGGGTTATCATCTCGGGTACAGTGAAAGCCAAACCGGGCAGTGGACTCCCTGGGCATCCGTGCCCTGATGAGCCAGCAGCCCTGCGCCCCATGGGGGGATGCAGGGGACAGGCGAGGAGCCAGTCCCCCATCAGTCCCAGCCGAACTGGTGACGGTCGAAGCGGGGCTGCAGGCGGGGGGGGACGCAGTGGGAGCACTTGTAGCGCTCCTGGATCCAGCGCCCGCCCTCGCTGTCCTCGATGCAGATGGCGGCGATGCCTGTGGGGACACAGGAGGGGCTCAGCACCAGCCACGGTGGGGTATGGGGATGCTGGTGTCCCACTGCACCCATGGGTGTACCTCGGGGTGTCCTGGTGCCTGCCTCCTACCTGCCACAACCCCCCCCAGCCGCTCCACCAGCTGTACGGCCGCTCGCATGGTGCCCCCAGTTTCGACCCACTGGTCCACGAGGAGGATGCGCAGACCTGGGAGGGGGCAGAGGCTGTGGCTGAGTGCCCGGTGCCCAGTGCCTTCTGCTGGCAGCCCCCCCCTCCCCAAAATGAGAGCACCCCGCCAGCTCACCCGGCGAGATGGCATCGGTGCGGACCTCCATCACCTTCTCTCGGCCCGAGTAGTCGGTGTAGGGCTGTGTCAGCGTCTGCACGCAGAGGTGCCCGGCTTTGCGGATGGCCAGGAAGCCTTTCCCCAGCACGGCGGCGGCGGCAGCGCCTGGGGGTGGGCACGGCACCATCAAGCCCTGTGGGGACAAGGGACGGGGACCCTGGGCTCACCCGTGTCCCTGCTCACCCAGGATGAAGCCCATAGCATCGATGCCGGCCACCATGTCGATGGAGTCCCTCTGGAAGGGCTGCAGCAGGTCGGCCACGCAGTCATGCAAGCCCTGGGGAGAAAGTGGAGGTGCTGGGTGCCCGCAGCCCATCATGGGCACCTGCAGCCTGTGTGACAGTGCCCATGGGCATGGATGGGTGCCTCGGCAGCCCCACAGAGCTGCAGCCCACCCCGGCACCCCCACCGGTGCCATCCACCCCGGGCGCTGGGTACTTGCGGGTGGCAGTAGAGCCGGGAGGGGTCCAGCCAGGCGTAGTTGGGACCCTTGACGTTGGGCGCCATCAGCGCCAGGTACCAGCCCTTCTCCCGAGTGGTGGGGACATGGCACAGGTCCATGCGTGGGGATCGCAGCTGCTGTGAGCACTGAGCACGCACCGGGGGTGAGACTCTCCACCCACAGTCACAGAATCTCAGAATCACAGAATCATTCAGGTTGGAAAAGACCCTCGGGATCAGAGAGTCCAACCATCAGCCCGACTCTACAAAGTTCTCCCCTACACCACAAACCCCAGAATCTCATCCAAACGACCCTTAAACACACCCAGGGATGGTGACTCCAGCCCCTCCCTGGGCAGCCTATTCCACTCTCTGACCACTCTTGCTGTGAAGTTTTTTTCCTAATGTCCAGCCTAAACCTTCCCTGTTGCAGTTTAAAGCTGTTCCCTCTTGTTCTGTCCCCGATCCCCTGGGAGCAGAGCCCAGCCCCAGCCTCTCTGCAATGTCCTGTCAGGAGCTGCAGAGGGATGAGGGCTCCCCTCAGCCTCCTCATCCTCACACTGAACACTCCCAGCTCCTTCCCTGGCTCCTCACAGGATTGATTCTCCAGCCCTTCCCCAGCCTTGTTGCCCTCCTCTGCCCTCGCTCCAGCCCCTCGAGATCTCTCTCATATTGAGGTGCCCCAAACTGGACACAACCCTCCAGGTGTGGCCTCACCAGAGCAGAGCACAGTCCCCACAGGGCTCCCCGAGGCTCAGTGCCCCCCGTCCACACCCACACGTGGGCACCCCGGGGTCCCAGCGCGCCCCAGTCGGCTCCATACCTGGGTGCTGGCGGCGAGGCTGAGCCGAGCGGGACCGTCACGGGGAGCGTCACAGACAGCGACAGCTGAGCGGGGGCAGCCCCTGCGGCGCTGGGCCCCCGCCAGCGCCCTGGGCCAGCTGGGCCCGGGCCGGTGCCAGGCGGGAGCCCTGCCCGTGGGCCGGCGACATGTCCCCACCAGGCTCGGCCATCCCGGCCAGTTGGTTGTGCGGTGGGGAGCACCGGGGCTGGGGCATTCGCACCCCGTATGGGTGTCCCCAACACTCAGTCGCCTGCACCAGCGGTGCCAGGGCATGGGGTGGGTGGCACAGTGACCCAGGCACCCATGGGTGCAAGGGTCAGCAAGACAGGGGCACGCTCAGGGGGAAGCCCCGCGGCATGGGGGAGCTCGGACAGCACGGAGACTTTCCAAGGCTGTGCATGTCCCCATTGGGGTGTCCAGGCACCGTCCTGTCCCCCCTCAGCCGCCCGACGTGCCAGATCCGTGTCCGGACTGTCAATGGGCTCAGCTGCAGGGGAGCCGGCCGAGGGGGGGGAGCCCTGGCAGCCGTGCTGGGAGCTGCCTGTGGGCTGCCAGCCCCGGGGGGGCACAGGGCACCGGGGCTGCGCCTGGGGAAAGCACCGAGGGGCATCTGTGGGATGGGGAGGGTGGGGGTGCTGGGAGTATCCCCGGGATGGGGACGTGGAGCTGCAGGGAGCATCTATGGGATGGAGACCCAGGGGTGCAGGGGGCATCCGTGGGATGGGACACGGGGGAACAGGGAGCTTCCGTGGGATGGGACACGGGGGAACAGGGAGCTTCCGTGGGATGGGACACAGGGCCTCGGGGAGCATCTGTGGGATGGGGATGTGGGGCTGCAGGGAGCATCCGTGGGATGGGGACACGGAGGTGCAGGAGTCATCCGCGGGGGGGGGACACGGGGCTGCGGGGACCATCCTTCCCCCGTCGGGGCCGCTCCGGGGCCGGGGGCCATGCGAGGGCCGGTGCGTCACGGGGCGGGCGCCTTGGGGCCGGCGCGTTACCGGCCCCGGCACATCACCCCACCGGCTGCCACAGCAACGGGGCCCGGCCCCACCGGGAGGGGTAACCCCTTCCCCGCGGGATGCGGGGCCCGGGATACGCCGCGGCTCCGGGCGGCGGCTCCAGCACCCCGGGCTCTCCGGGACCCTCCGCACGGTGCCGTGCCGGGCCGTGGCGAGCCGTGCCGGGCGGTGGCGAGCCGTGCCGGGCCGTGGCGAGCCGCCCCGCGTGGGCGGGCTGCGCGGTGCTATAAGGCGGCCCCACGGCGGCGAGCGGAGCGGTGCCATGTGCTCCCCGGGGCTGCTCTGCCGCCTCCTCCTCCTTCTCCTCCTCCTGGCAGCTACTCCCGGAGCGGCCCCGGGCACCGGAGCGGCCCCGCCGGGGCGACCCCGCGCCCGCCGCGGGCTCACCTACCCCGGGACGCTGTGGTGCGGCGCGGGCAGCAACGCGGATGCCTACGAACAACTGGGTAAGGGCGGGGGGGCCGCTGCTGCCTGTCCCTTTCCTTTTCCTTTTCCTTTCCTTTCCTTTTCCTTTTCCTTTTCCTTTTCCTTTCCCCCACCCTGGCCCCGTCCCAGTCCCCACCCCAGTGCTGGTCCAGTCCCAGTCCACCAGTTCACCTCTGTCTAGTCCCCATTATAGGACTGGTCCATCCTGGCCCCCACATGTCCCATCATTGTCCTCATCCCACGGTGTTGATCCAGTCCTGATTCGCTCTCTGTCCCCAGCCTGGCCCTGATCCATCCTGCTCCCATTCTGGTCCCCATCCCGGTGCTGGTCCAGTCCTGGTCCTCATTCTGATCCCAGCCTAGTCCCAGTCTCATCCCTGCTGTGGTGCTGGTGCAGCCCCAGTCCCCATCCAAGTGCTGGTCCAGTCCCAGCCTCTACCCATCCCAGCCTGACCGCAGTCCCATCTCAGTCCAAACTAATTTAGAGTCCAGCTCAGCCCCAGTCCAGCCCTGATCCCAACCCCGTTCAGCCCCAGCCCTGCCTGCAGTCCTGCCTTCCCTACAGGGGAGCACCGGGACACGGACCGGTGCTGCCGGGACCATGACCACTGCCAGCACGTCATCCACCCCTTCACCGCCCGCTACGGGTACCGCAACCTGCGCTGGCACACCATCAGCCACTGCGACTGCGACCTCAGGTAAGCTGTGCCCCGCAGCACCCCGCCATCCCGGGGGGGTGTCCCTGGCCCCCCTCACCCCGTCTGTGCCCCACGGCAGGTTGAAGGAGTGTCTGCGGCGGGTGAACGACACGGCCTCGCGGGTGGTGGGCCAGGCCTTCTTCAACGTCATCCAGGTGCCCTGCTTCGAGTTCGCCTACAAGGAGGAATGTGTGGAGCCCTACCTCTACGTCTGGTGAGTGTCCCCCACCACGGGGACCAGCCCCCCTTCCTTGGCCCCGACGGGGCTTCCCTCACCCCCGTCTCCTCACTCTCTGCAGGTGCAAGGCGTACAACACAGTGGCCATCGCGGTGCCCAGGGAGCCAGTGCTGTATGAGTTCGGCGGGGAGCTGATCGACCGGGCTGCGAGGCCCGAGGGGGTCCCCCTAAGCCCCCCATGGAGCAGTGCAGGTAGAGGAGCCAACATAGGGGAGCATCATGCACCTGCCCGCCCGCTGTCCCACCCCAAAGCAGCCAAGAAAGAAAGGAAGGGGAAGAAGAAAGACAAGAAAAAGGAGAAAGGTCTGAAAAAGAAAGGCCCTTCTGTAAAGGGGGATCTGAGCCACCTCGCAGCCGTTGCTCCTGCTCATCCCACTGTGGGGCAGGACCCACAGGCCCCACTGCTGGGCTTGGGGGAAGCGGCCAATGCCATCCTGAGTGATGCTCCGGTGTGGGAGGGCTTGGACAGGGACCCAGCGCTGGCCCCCCCATCCCTGGTCCCCACTGCCAGCGGGAAGAGAAGGAGGAAGGAAAGAAACAGAAAGAAGAGGCTGAAAAACAAAGCTGAGGCCAAGCCTGCATGAGAGCTGCAGCCCTGACCTCCCCCTCGCCCCGTGCGGGTCTTGGCTGTGTAATAAAGCTGATTGCTCAAGCAGATGGTGCAGCCTCGGCCCGTGTCTGTGGGAGAAAGGATCACACGGGGGGGAAGCTTCCAGGGGAAATTCCAGGGCTGATCCTGCTTGCAGGGCTGTGGGAGGGGAAGCACCTGGAGCCGAGTGGGTTTTGAGCAGGTTTGAGCTGTTCCTCACTGCTCCCTCCAGCTCCTGTCATCTTCCTGGGCACAGGGGATGGAGAGTTGCTGCTCTGGCTGCTCCCATCCCTGTGCCAGCACGAGGCAGAGCCCTGATTTTAGCTCCCCTGACATGGAGGGTTGAGCTTCAGCTCCCCACAGGTGTATTTCTCCGGATTGCACCACCCCAGCTCCTTTCTCCACTTACCCCCCTGCCTTTTCCCAGCGTTCCCACACCAGCACTGACTCCTTCTCCAGCCCCCAGCCATGGCAGCGAGCAGCAGTGGCTGCTCTGGGAGGAGCAGGGGCCTTGTACAGCATCTGAGGAGCCTCCGAGGAGGGATAAGAGCTCATTGGAGTGGGACAATAGAAGCTTTTTCAGCCCTGGGACAAAGGCAGATGCTGCCTGGGGAGAAGCAGGGGCAGGGCAAGCTGCCTGGCGGATGGTGATCGCAGCCGGAATGTTTAACTGGGCTCCTGTAGTGAAGCGTTTGGGAGGGCAGCACCCAGAGATGGGGCATTGCCACAGACTCCTGCAAGGAGTCCTTCCTCCAAACGAGGAGGTGGGGCCGCGCACGGCCTCCCCTCTCCCACGCAGTGAAGCCGATAGAAAGACCTTCCCCCACCAGCACCAATTCCAGAACTGGAAAAAGCTGGAGGGACAGCAGCCGAGCGCCGTCTCCTGTTTTGCCACGACGAGGCCCAGAGAGCACAGCTGCCCCCTGCAAACCTCACCGTTCCCACAGCAGCCTGCACTGCCATCCCAAATCCCTGCAATAAGCAGATCACAAGAACCAGGGGGGAGGGAAATACCAGCCTTGTAGTGAGGCATCGCACCCCCCCAGCACTGCTAACGGGTGCAAAGTCCTTGTGGCAACCACAGCGTCACTGCAGGAAGCACGGACATGTGGCACGCAGGCAGCTTCCCAAAAGTAGAATTTTTATTGACGGTAAGGGAAAACTAAAAACAAAGACAGCCAAAAAAGAGCCAACAATGCACAACTAGGCCCCTGCCCTGCTGTATGGGTCTGACACATCCCTGGTAAGGAGCTGCTCCTAAATTCCCCATCATACAGATTTGGATAAAATAAAAAAAAAACCCCACAGCGTTAAGGTTAGTACACCTGCAACCTACGGCAGCTGTGGGACCTGGCACACAAGTCCTCGGGCCTGGCCTGCACTGTGCCCGGGATGGAACAGGACTGTGTCAGCCCCCCAGCGAGGATAGGGAGGAAGCCAGGACCTGCATTTCTCTGTGGAAACAGCTTTGCTTTGTCTCCCGGGTTGCTGCCATTCTTCAGGAGCATTTAGATGCAAAAAAGACCTTTGTTTCTTAAGATCTGCTGTTCTTGCTCATTTCCTAGGAGAGGAGGCTAACCAGGAGCACTTGGAAGGAACAAAGACTCTGCTTCCATAGAAAATCCTTACTAACAAAGCAGGGGAGAGGAAAATGTGTGCAGCAGGAACTTTCCAGTTCAGACATGGCTCTCAGCGTTGGCGGGCTCTCTGCAATACTGCAGTGGGCTGGTTTGGACATGACCAGTTGGTTATCTGCCCCCCTCTAAGACCCACCAAGTACCTCTCCTAGAGAGAGACACAGGCCTTTTGCAGGGTTTTAGCCCATGTGTCTATCTCATGCTCAGGAATGCTGCCAGATTTAAAAAAAAAAAAAAACAACCAACAAAAATAATCAAAACTAAATAAATATTGTTCCAAAAGAAGCCAGAGGAGAGAGCAAGCCTTTGGTATGACAGCTGCATTTCTCTCCAGCAAGACCCCGAGCCCCAGAGCTGCTGTGCTAGATCCCTATGAACACAGCTAGGGGCTGGCACAGACTCCCCAGAGCCTGATACACACAAAAACACAGAGCAAACAACAACAGAAACTTTCTGAGAACTCTGGTTTGCCTGTCACAATCCCCTTGCTTGGTACTCTCAGGACAAGGAGAAGTGACAGTCAGGGTTTGGGAGAATCCAAATGAAACAGGCTCACTCCAGGCCGGTAGTCTGCAATTTTAGTTTGGTTTGCTTCCTAGTCTTTGTGGTGAAAGCAGACTGCTGTGCATGTACAAGGGCAGACTCTGATTTCATCGCTACTTTGCCAAGCTTCCAAAGTGGTGAACCAGGGCCTGGAACATAGAGGCTGCTGCAGCGTTCTTTCCTATGATATATTTATATTTATATAGTATATATATTTAGACCAGCCCTGCCAAGTCTATTAATTTGCTCAGGTGCATGTCACCAAGAGTCATTTCGCACCATCTCACGGCCTATAAAACAGGAGTTATGTGGCTAAAGGGAAGGGAAGTTGTTTTCAACTGTTCACTCTCCCTTCCCCTTCCTAGAGAAGGGAGGGGGGGGTTGGGGGTCAGGTCCGGCAGAGCCTATCGATCCATCTCATCCAGCAGCGGCGTGGCGTCCCCAGCGATGGACATGGGCGTGCTCTCGATCATGGGGCTGGGAGATGGGCGAGGAGTCAACCTCTGCTTCTGTTTCCTCCGTTCGGCCTCCTTCTCCTGGAGCCACTGCTCGGCCATCTTCCCCCAGTCGATGGCAGCGTGACTGTTGGTCCTGCAACGACACGGGCGGAAGGTGAGACACGCGAGCAGGAGGGTTTCCCTGCCCTCCCTCCCCAAGGGCCCCACGCAGGAGGGTGCAAGGTAACCCCACCAGAAAAATTCCGCCCCCCCAAATCATCAAAAGCGATCAAGACGGGACATGGATACACGAACCCAGCGCTGGAACCACTCACTTTGGCTGCTGCCTCTGCCTGGAGCTGGACGACGGCTGTGACTGTGTCTGGGACTGGGTGGACTGGGGTGTGGTGTTGGCCTGGAGCTGGTACTGGGGTGTTGTAATCGGCTGGCTGGGGGTAGTGTAGGAGTAACTGGGGGTCATCAGAGGGGTGGCCACCGGCTGCTGTGCTGGAGTCGTGAAGACCTGCAGAGAGCAGATGCTGTTAGGGGACAGAGGACAAACTCCACTAGGCTGTGGGGCAGAGGTCTGGCACGCTCTGCACAGCCCTACTCGCCCGGGAGGCTGGAGCATGCTTTGCCTTGCTGCACACCCCCAGCCCCGCTGGAGCCCCTCATCGGGGCAAGGAGAGGTTTGCAGTGACCACTGCCCAGGGAATGGCGGGCTGCAGAGCAGAGGGAGAGACGCCCCGCTGAGCACAGGATGTTTTTTCTCCTGAGAGCCCCCGACTGCCCACCCACGCTGGGCCAGCACAGCCACCACAACCTGCCCTCCTTGTTCACCCACACAAGGTACAAGGGGAGATGCTTCTACCAAGGAAAGGTAAGGGCTGAAGACATGGATGCAAGAGACACTTGAAGCAAGCTGGCAGAAATGAGGTCCTGCAGTGGGCATGAACAGCTGAATTCTTCCCCTGTGGGCTGTGGAGAAAGTATAACAACCCCTGAGATGGCTCCCTCCCACACCTGAGCTGGCTGGCTCACTGTTTGTCCAACAGAGCGTTTAGTCTCTTTGCCTCCCGGTGTTCCCCACCTTTTTCCCCTCAAATTGTCTTGATGATTAATACATTGGGTTATTCGCAGTCCCTGCCTATCCCCAGCTCAGCATTTACTGTGCCAAACTCTGTGAAAGCCTCCCAAGGTGGTCTAAAAGAGGATCACTCCTCCCTGCAAGCCTTGTCTTGCAGCACTTCTTCCTTAGGTCTAACAGCTGGGTGCATTTTTTTGTACCCGGGCACCTCAGAACTCCTGCAGCTGGATTTCGCCTCGGTGTCAGCTGGGGAGCTGGCAGGCTGTGCTGGGAGGAGGAAGGCATCGGCACACATGAGGGAAGTCCTCAGCATGAGCCAAACCCCTCCAATTCCATCCCTGCACAGTTTCTGGGTGTTCGGTCAGGCTGAGGAGTTCGCCTGCCGGTGCAGCTCGGAGATTAGCACGCTGAGCTGAAAAGCCCTGCAAACTCAGCGCATAGTTTCACAGCTAATCTCTTCCACTGGCAGCTCACGTTGCCAATTCAGGGGCACAATCAAAAGGTTGTGCGCCCTCACCGCTGGATCCCACATCTCCACCCTGCCACATTCCTTGGGGGCCAGACCAATTCACTACTTGCTTCAACTCTCCCCGGAGCAGGGCTGTGTTAGGTCCCTCATTTCCTCAGCCACAGGAGGGGAGAAAAAACACGGTTCAGGAATCCAGCCAGGCTCCTCCATGCAGCACCACGGGTACACAACTAGGACTGGATGATCCCAGGCAATGAGTAACCCCTCCTCTCAGAAACTTAAGTGTCACCTACGTGGTATGCGCTGCTGCCGCCTCCGCTGCCTCCGTAGCCATACTGACTGGATGCCCACTGTGCAGGGGTGGCATTTGGGTTCTGTCCCTGGCCTGTCACAGCAGCGATGGCACTGAACATCTGGGAGGTCATGTTCTGTGGTAGAGCGTTCACTGCACGGGTCAGGTCTGCAAGAAAGACCCATCATGTTAAAACAAAGCAAAGAAGGAGCTCACGTCCCAATTCCAAGCAGGAAAGGCCTGCACTGACCTGCCAGGTTAATGTTAGCTGGAGTAGCATTAATGGAAGCTGGAGTCCTGGTCCGACTGCTACTGCTGGGGGTAATACCTGTATAAAACGCAAACCAAGAAAGATAGATTACTTCTCCTACAAGAGCAGCTATTGGCCTGAAACTCAGGATTTGAAAAAATGCGGCCAACACTTGTACTGGCAAGATGCTACATTACCAGGGAACGGTGTGTGCAGGACTGTATGGCAGGGGAGGCTAAGGGAAAGGAAAAGGACAAGCCCAGCCTTTGCTGCATGGCAGAGATTAACTCTCAGGAGAGCCACCGAGAAGTGGGTCCACAGAAGCCAAAACACTTGAGTGTTGCTTTGAAATTTCTGACATAGAAAAATCCTAGGACACGTTTCAGGGACAAAGATCATGAAACTGTCCTTTAGTAACTGTCCCTAATGTGTGACACCCCCAGGAAACAAACAGCTGAAGCACTCAAGTTTTGGGGTGCTCACCTGGAACAGGGTCTTGATAATGATCCTTAAACCATCGGAAGAGTCCGTTGACGGTGGGGAAGACCTGGCCCCGGTAGCGGAATCCTTCTGGTGTCACTGTCACATACTCTATCCTGTGAGGAGCAGGGAATGCAGGAGAGCTCAAGAGATGACAGGCTGCTTCTGAGCCACACCTGATACTCTAACCTCACACCAAGAGGTTACAGCCAGAACAAGCATGGCCTGCAAACTCAGGTGATGGCTGTACCGATAATGAATAGACCTACCCAAGACACCTTCACTTTGTTTCCAAACAAGTGCTCCAAAATACCATGCCTTTCTCTACAAAAACCAATCAATCACTGCCTATACCCCAGTGACACCCCCTGCACAGGACGGTATTGCTTGTGGCAGACAGCTGGTTAGAAACACAGGAGCATCCTGGGTGAGATTTACTCCTGGATGTGGGTCCTCTACTGCCAGGACGCCAAACCCTGGGTAAGAGGAGGCATGAGTTATGGGGATACTAGCACAGGAGGAGGAGGAACTGGCAGCAGTAAGCTGAGGTGTGGTACTGGCAGTACTCAGCTGCAGATGCTGGGCTTGCTTCTCACTTACCTTGGTTTGCCTCGAGGCTGATATCCCAAGAGGAATTTGCCAGGTAGATCTTTACAGGCACTGATAAAGTAGGGAATAAATGTTGGCTTCTCTTTCTTGGTCTTTATCAGCAGCTCTTCCAGCTTCTAATCAGTGAGAGAGAGAAGAGAAATGCTCAAGGAGAGCCTGCATTTTTAGCAACACACAGGGCCCTCCTCACTTCGTCAGCCCTTTTCCCCCCAGCCCTGATACCAGAGATCCAACAAGGACCATCAGCAGCACTGTTTCTGTGCAGAGTTGGTGCACGAATGTCACCAGGTCATGGAAAGCCAATACTCTCCCTTCAGTGATATCTGCTGGCAGAGCAACCCTCTGCTGCTCTGGCACACCACGCTCCCATGTCCTAACTCCACTGCTCTGAGACAGAATCCCCCGTAGACCTACAGCTGTAAGGTGACTGCCAAGCCCCAAGAAACAAGAGGAAAATCAGAGAGCTCAGTCCAGCAGCAGCTCACGCCAGACTCAAAGAGTTTAAGACCTGTCCTGAGACAAAGAAACTTACACTATGCTCCTTTACCTACCACAGCCTGGGACAGGCTCACCTTCTTGTCTCCACTGTTGCAGTCCTGGTAGTATTTATGATTCAACAGGTCTCTGGCAAAAGAAGCCATTGGCTGAACATAGCGAGCAACAATTTCATCCAGGTCTTCAAACTCCTTTGAACAGACACATTTAAAGAGGTATTTAGGCTGCATGATGAAGAACTCTTATTCTAGCATATAGCTCTCAGTCATACATTCTGCAGAGCAAGGCTGGATGCTTTGAGAAAAAAGCAAAAGCAAGCTGAGTATTGTCTAAGAATCTAGAGAACTGCAATGGAAGTAACTCTCCAACAGCCTGAAAGCAACTGCAAGGACAGAAAGGCTGTGCCAACCTGTCCCTGCCGAAGAGGTGCTTCTCCTTCCCCATCAGCTCCCTTCCAGGCGTGCTCTGCAGGGCTCTTACCTCTGTGTTAATCCAAAGCGTGGAACCCAGGCTGAAGGCATTCTCCTTGCCCTCTTCTCGGACATCCACGTGCTGGTAAATGCCATCGTTCACCTTCCAGGTGACAGTTAGGTGGTTTTCCCCTTTGCTACTTGGCCGAATAATCACATCCCCTTGGTCCATGGTCTCCATCATCTTCTCTGCTTGCTTGAAGCTAATGTTGTGGAATGATGGGTGAGCAATTACTCTCTTGATGTATGCTAGGGGACAAAGCGCAGCGTTTAGGCTTCCAAGAGGAACTGTTTTATGGCAACTACATATCTAATTGTGCTTATTCTCCTGAAGCACCCTGGGAAGGCTGGCGTTACGAGGGAGAGAAAAACTGAGACTCACTTGTCCGCTGCTGCTTTCTTTTCAGGTCTTCTTCCTGTTTGTGATCTGCTGCCTCAGAGTCAAAGTCATAATAGGTGTCTTTAGGCAGTTTCCACTCATTGTTTTTATCCATCAGGTCTGAGGTCCTGCAGGTCAGGTCTGCACTGAACTTCTCAATGTCTATTTTCATAATCCTGCAGTGAACAGTCATTCCCACCTACAGGAGAGGGGCAGGCAAAGCTGATCAGGTTTGGCTGATACATCAGCCTCCCTGGGCTACAGAGTCACTCTGCCAATGAGGAGGTACAAATTACCTCACCTACTTCAGACTGATACAACCTTTAAAAGTGATTCTTCCATATGAACCAAAAATCAACTGATCCCCAAGATGACTAGAATCAAAAGAGATTAAAGGAAAAAGTGCCAGTTCTCCAGCATGTCTACTACCCACGCCCCATACCACACAGCAAACTGCATGTCTGGAGGCTGAAGAAAATTAAGTTTACTATTTTACATATCTTTAACAATGGGAGCAGCAAAACTGGATTTCAAGATGTGCAAGAAAGCAGTTAAGTCTGTTCAGAAACAGAGTGGAAAACATGCAAAGGACTTCTCTAATAAAATGGGAAACAGAAAATACCACCACAAAAACTGCAATGTCTTAATCCAGTTAACCGTGCTGAAGTTAATGACTCTTTAAAGAAACGCTAAGAGACCTCTGAGCTTACAGGATTATCCATCACCTGCATGGGCTAGCCTTCAGGGGGACTCCAAAAGGCAGCAAAAATGTTAAATCTCTATTTTATCATGTGATAAAAATATGTGATTGTTTCCTTCAGAACCCAATCCCTGTCCTGAGCAAGACCAGTAACTCTGATGACCTCCACAAATGAATTGAGACAGAAGAAAAAGCTATGAGAGAAGGAAAGAAGTGACCCTTGCGTATCTAATAGCAGTTCTGTGAACTCTTTAGAAAGCCAGAAACAAAGGGCAGCTCTGCATTAGAATGCCTTCTGGTCTCCTAAACCCAGACTTTAGCCAGACTATAATAAATCCTCCTACAGTGCAACATGTTAACTGATTAACATGGCTCTCACCAGCTGCCAGGAGAGACTTGCACCGTGGGAGAAGGACACTAACCAGAATCTGAACCTGCTGCTGATTTAAACTCCTTACATGAAAATAAGGTTCAAAAAGTAATTTAGGGAACAGTGTTATTAACCAAACTGAATCTGGTATTGGCTCCAGGCTCTTCCAGCTCTTGTTGGATATGTGAAAATCCACTGCTTTCATACCTTCACCCTTTCTTCTGGCCGCTTGACCACCTTATCGCTGAGAAATTTTGTTGGGACAAAGCCAGCGACGCCATTATCCAGACGTGTCTTCACTCCAATGGCCTGACCTGGGCAGGAACCGCTGTCAAAGTGGTTCCAAACCTTGAACAAGGCAAAAGTAAAAGTCATTCAGCACAGAAACAAAATAGCCCTGGCAGCTCACACTCAAAAGAAGTCTAAAAGCTGTGTCAGCAAACTGGTGCAGCCAGCAGAGATATGTGGAAGGGCGGGGGACAGAGGACTTCAATGAATGCTACCCAGTAACACAATCTTCCTACTTTGGTTCTGCTCAGCTTATGGGGCTTTGCAATCAGGAAGGTTGGAACATTTTTAGACCCTGATCACAAGCCTGCAGCTAGGGCTGGTTTCTAATGAACACTACTATAGGGTTTTAAAGTCACGGATTACCAAGGCTGGAATTCAGCAGTGTTTAGAAGAGATCTACAGTACAGCTGCATTAAGCAGCAGGGAGTCCAGATATGTTCTTAAAATTGAGAAGGTGGCAGAACAACCTCCTGTTCTCAGTGTCATGTGCAGTTTCTCTGCGTAAAACACAATTCTACACCACAAACAAGCCTGCTTTATGTATCTGCAAAGAAATGGTCGGCTTAGCCCCAGGTCTATTTTACTCCTAGCTCAGTTCACCAAAATCCATAACGTAGCCATAAAGGACCTGTCAAATCTATAGAGGCAATTAGTCAAAAGTGGTACAGATTATATTTGCAGCCAAAGGCCAAATTCAGGTTGGGATCCTGGGGCACTGCAGACAGTCTTGGCTCCAACACCTTATCCCCCAAGAACCTTATAAATTGCCCAAGCCTGCCGACAGCAGACTCCTGACAAAAGCAGGACTATTAGGAGAAGCAGCCCCACCTCGCTGAGCTCTGGAAAGTTATCCTGCTGACAGAAAGGACACTGCCAAAGGCCAGTTTCATCGTTCCGTATTGCCTGGTCGTAGCTTTCTCCTTGCGGCCGCCTGTGGGCTATCCCAGTCACGTTGCAGATGACCATTTTACCTGTGGTGTGATGGGAGAGGAGAAGGAAAGAATGAAAAAATGAAAGCCAATTACAGGGCTGGGCAGTTCCCTCAATCTAAGGTAGTCGTGCATGAAAGTGTTAGGAGACTACCTAGGTACTTGAAAAGCTGCTTCACATACATGCAACCATAGCACCATCCCAACACCAAGCTCACCTCTGCCTAAGTAAACTTAGGATGACAGAAAACAGGGATGTACCTATATAAAAAGTCTCTGGAGTTTCTTTGGTCAGCATATTGAAGACCTCTTCTGTGTTTGGAGAACGGTATGGGGTTCTCAGGTCCTTGTACCTGCAGCTTAGTTCAGCTCGAATGTCATATAAAGTGATATGCTTGTCACCGTAGCCCTGTGTGGCATTCAAAGGTTAAAAAGCCATGAGCAGCGGGAAGGAGGTGGGTAGGGAATCCAGTATACCTTACAAAAGAACTCAAGGAACTTATCAAACAGCAAATGTTAAAAAGAGGAATGCGCAGGGTACCGGCAAACCGTGGAACTCAGTCATAGGATGTTGAGGTCAAAAGTACCAATACATTCAGAAAAAAGTAAAGATAATTTCAGGGAAAACAGCTTAAATGGTCTAATCACTGTCTCCTGCCTCCTTTCCCCTCTGCCCCAAATGTACTCTCTGTCAGCTTTTACTACATGCTGCTGTCAGACACTGAATACTCATCACGGCTGTTTATACATTTTACAACGGCAACAGCTAAATGCTCAGCTCCTAAAAAGGATAAGGGTCACCAGCTATAAAACATAAGAAACCGAGCTGGGCAGTAGAGCTACCCCTCTGTTTCTCAGCACCAGGAACGCCCACTCCACCTGTCTTTCCAGTTCTTCAGCAAAGGCATCAAGATCCAGGTCTTTCAGACGCTCGGGATTTTCCAAGATCTCCTCTAGAGCTCCCGCGGGATTAGCGTCCTCTGCTGACTCATCGTATTCTAAGGCATCCACTGCCATTTTTCTTGCCCATTCATAAGTTTCAGGATGGACCCTAGACCCATCTAGGACTTCGATGTAGGAATCAGTACTGAAATAAAACCAAAGCAACGTTCAGATAAGGACTCTGCAAGGTTCAGTGTCACCTCCTTCAGCTCAATACTAAAGCACACGATTGGCTCCGTGGCTGCTTTGCTATCACTGCTCTCCGTGGAACAAACCCCTCTAAAAAGGACACAATGAATTCTTCACTGCTGCATGAACAGGAGCCAAGGCAAGACATGACAAATTCCAGTCTGCAGCTCCTGTGCTGCGAAGAAACAGCCAGGCACTTTGGATGCTAGGTAGATTGGATCACTCTGTCTACTACACCTGCTCTACGAGCACACAGCTTTCTACAGTTTCTCTCCTCAAACAAATTAAGTGTTGCCAACTGGCAGTGCAGCCATCTGCATCAAGCTGTTTGGATGAGGTTACACTTTGCCCCCTGCATCTCTAGGACTAGTATCCTGCAGGAATCAGGGACCTAGCAGGGTTGGATCACTCGGCGTAAGGATTCGGCCAGGTGTCATTTCTCAGACTACTTTTCAAAGGCCAGAAGGATACTGTGCCCTAGAGAAAGCACGTTCCCAACAAGTGAGTGACCCTCCTGTGCAAAAGTCAGAGATTTAGAAACTAGGTTGCTGCTGTCCTCCAAACACACATCTCATTTAGTTACCAGCAACCTGATGCTCTATAAAGCATTGCAACTAGTTTAAGAGGAAGCTAAATTGCCAAGTTATGCCTGAAGTTTGAAACTTAAGAAAAATAAAATACTGATGGTAGGACAAGGCAGAAACTAAGCAAAAGGGCACATGGGTTACCGACGGTCATGCATGGTAACTATGTTAGGGAACAACTGTTTTCAGTGTAGTTCCTCTTGACCACAAAGGGTCTTTCAAACCACAGTAAGCTATATAATTAATGTTCTGCAGCTCATATTGCTGTGCAAGTTTAGCTGCCCTTAAGAATGAGATTAATAACCAGCAATAGCTGAACTTGGCCAGTGATCAGAGAGGCCACACAGAAACTCCTGGGAACATGGATTGCACGGAACGAGATTGCTTCAGCCTGTTGCTCGTGCTAACCCCACACCCTGTACGACACGGAATGCAGCCCAATACCCACCTATCGCCCAGTGACGCTGTGTCAATTTTGATGAAGCCAGCGCAGTTGATAAACACTTTGGGTCCCATGTGACACATCGTAACCAGCTGGGTCCTGTTCTCCAGACGTGTATTGTTTTGTTTTAAGATCTGGAGAGAGAGGTAATAGCATAAACCTTGTTACTCAAACACAAGGGTTCTCCAGGAAAAGCAGAGGACACTGCAGTGTTCAAAGCATCTGACAATCAAGCCCATCACAATTCATTAATTGCTGCCTCCTGCCTGTGTCTCAACGTTGTATGAAAGATGACTTCACGTGGAATAGCTCCAACTCTCAGGAAAAGCGTTGGCTTTTTGCCTTGTGTTTTCTATAGTATGGGGGCGTCTTGATACTGCAAGAGTGCATCTGTTGCTGAGGGTTCAGGAGCTAGCTAGGATTGACAGATCCGTTGAGCTGCTTGGGTTTATCAAGGACGTGAGCCCATGCACAGCTTTGGGGTTAGGCGCAGTGAGATAACACATACTAAACCACGTGTCAACGGAGCTGTCAGCTGCATCTGGCACATGGGACCCTGACTCATCTCCTGACAGCACTGCCGTCAGGCCAACTCGCACATTATTGCCGGTGCATTGTTTTTGTAGGCAGGGACAGAAGCCTCCTTACCTTTAGCAGATGAGTGCCTTTGCGTGGTCCCAGGCCACACACATACTGCAGCAAAGCCTGGCTGTGAGGGTGAGCAATCGCCCGATTGACATCCACTCCCACCTCATTCACACGGTTTATGAATTCGCAGTAGAGGGCATTCAGCAGTTCCTCCTTCACCACGTGTTCCTGAAAGAAAGGAGAGGTGTTGGCCTCGCACAGAGATGCACGCAGCACTTTGCTACAAGCAAGATGAGCAAAACGCAACACACTGGCTCTGGGGAGCTGTACTGCACTTTAGAGTTACCCCTGAGAACAGCCTAAAAGCAAGGAGGCAGATGAGCTAAAGGAGGTAAAAAAAAAAAAGGTGCCATCTACCCTGAATATGACACAGAACAGGCAGAACTTGCACCAGTTCAACTTGGAATACTTTTCTTAGACAGCAAACTGTCCCAGGCCCCCCAGTTCACCTTCTCTTGCAGAGAAGGATCTTCCTTTTCCAAGGATCTCACAAAGAAAAGTTACCTGCAGAGGATGGAGTTTCAGGCAGAGAATATCCTCATCAGAGCTGCAGACCTGGGCAAACTCTATGAGGGGGTCCTGTATGCGACGAGCAAGGGAGACGGCTTGACGCAGCAGAGGTGGGTAATCCCGGAACTCATTCTGCAAGAGGCCAGAGAATCAGGGAAAACCCTAATGGTGTTTTCACACATCATAGGACAAGTAGCAAAAGACACATCAGACAGGGATGGAACAAGGGAAGCATTTGGTGCTCAGGGGAAAGAAAGCTGAGGTCAGTGGCTCCCAGGAGCTCTGCTGCAACAAGGAATGAGACAATTCACCCAGCTGAGCAAGATTCACTTCAGACTACATCAATATCTACTTTGTACATCTGTTGGTGCTGATCTCTTCAGGGAAGCCTAAATGAAGAGGTTTTTGCCTCCATCCAAAGACCGGTACATCACTGTCTAAATGGATCACATGAGGCAGTGGATGACACAAGCCAGGGCCAGCACAACAAATGGAGAATGAGACAGCATGAATGAGCAAAAGACTAAAGGATAGCTTAGAAGGCTCACCTCAGACTTCTTGCTGTTCATGTAGAGAATGGCCAGTTCGTTGTCCACCAGCTCCACTCCAATAGAGGACAGCTGCTGCCCTTGATCCAGCTCATGAACAATTCTCTTTACATCCTCCATCAGCATTTGAGCATCCCTAGGGAGAGACAGCCAAGGGGATTGAGGGGAGAGTGCAAAGCTGGGTCCTGGAACCACTTAGGGAGAGAACCCCAACAGGTCACCTCACACTATGGACAGAAACAGTGAGATGTGGACAGCTATAAGGAAAGGACTGCAAAGAAACTGGGAAGCAGAAGGAACACAAAGACTGACCTGTTCTCGCCTGCAATTGTCACTACATGAGGCTTCTTGTTCAGGAGGAACTTTTTCAAGGTTTCAATATCCTGGGCCTGGAAAGGAAAATGAGACAGGTCAGAGCAGAAAAGCCAGAGGGTTTCTGTACCGAGCTAGCTACGAGTCCTGGGTTCCCATTCCACAGGGCAAATCCTCCCCCACTGCCACCCTGATCTGCCACCATGACATGAACGTGGCTTTTCCACAGGCCGGCCTTGCAGCTCCTGACATACTGTAAGGACAAACAGGAAAGCTCTGCAGAAAAAAGACTGATGGCATCATGCTCTAGTGTTACAGAAAATCTGTGCAAGTGGGGAATGGAAGTCAAAAGCTTGCCCCAAACTCCAGTGTGTCCCACAGTCTCTGTTATAATGTGACCTAAAAGGGAAAGGGGAGAAATTCCGTAGCTGTGACCAGAGCAGCTCACAAACCCCCAACCAGCAGAAGTCAGGAAAGTCAAGGCCCTGCCACTCGCTCTAAGAAGCACAGAAGAGATGAACTGCAATCTAACTGGAAGCAACTGTTCTGCCAGAATAATTACAGGGTGGCAAAACCACAGTATTGTTGCGTGCCAGAGTGGCAAGACCTGAGCTGTCTCCAGACTGACTATTCCTCTCCAGCCCACAGTGGATCACAGAGTTCCAAAACCAAACGTGCAGACAGTCATCTCGACAATCCCTGCACTAAGGCTCACCTTCTTCTCCCGCTCTTCCTCACGCCAGGCGTTCCTCCTTTTTGTGAAATGAGGCAATCGGAGGAAGTCTGTAACTTCACCTTCTCCATTAACAAGGGCGCAAAACACAGGGTGGTCCCTGCAAAGGAGAGATCACTCAGACATGGAGGACTGCTAAAGCTGTGCATGGATCCAGAAGCAATTCCTTTCCTCCTACCTGGCTGAGGAAAACGCAATGCCTAGCACCCGAATCCCCTTTCCTTGGTTTTCATCCATGAAATCATCATCCTCCTCCACTTGCTGATCAGGACGGTATGAAGCTACTTTCAGCCAGTTGTACAGTTTCCGGCTGCAAGCCTGGTAGAAGAGAGAAGGGGAGAGAGGAGTGAGAAAATCCATTTGCACAGGTACTTTGGCACAGCCCTCCTCTAGAGAGGTCATGGACTGCTCAAGGCAGCAAGACAGTATATTCCATCAGGATTGGGACCAGCTCTCCAGTACCACGGAGCCCATCTTCCCTCCCACTGAGATACCTGCTTTTCTCTCCACTCTTGGGAAAGAGCCAGATTCAGACCCCT
This sequence comes from Athene noctua, assembly GCF_965140245.1. Lineage (NCBI taxonomy): Eukaryota > Metazoa > Chordata > Aves > Strigiformes > Strigidae > Athene > Athene noctua. The sequence continues at coordinate 5,699,982 of NC_134055.1, forward strand.
GCCTGCCTCCTCCTCCTCCCCAAGCATGTGTATGGCCTGTCAGCAGCCAACCTCAGCACGCTGCAGGACTGTAAGCATTTGTAACCCCAGCTCTGACTCAAACCTACCTGTCCCCCATCTCACCTTGAGGACATACTCCTTGGCCTCCACCAACAGCTTGTTCTTCAACTCTTTAGCCATCTGCACGTAGAGGAACTGGTTGAGGGATCGCTCGATGGCCATCATCCGCTGCCGATTCCACTCTTGCACTTGGTGGCTGAACTCATCCCGATAGTAGAACTGTTTGATTTCCTCAAAGTACGTCTGGTCGCTACCGTAACTGCAAGAAATGAGAGGAGGAGATACAGAAGGGCTCCAAACGCCCGCACTAACACTACCACTGACAGATTCCTGCACAGGGATGTGATAGCAGTGCCTCAGGTTCAGGGAACTGCCTGGAAAATTTAGGGAAGAGCCAATCCTCCCATCAAACACCCCTTTAGCTGCAGAAGCTATGCTGCTAGACAGATGGCAACTGAACTCTGAGCTGGCAGCAGAGAGGCCTGACCAGTGCAACACTGGGCAGCCCACAGCCACTCCAGCACACCCATATCACAGTGTGGCTACTTAGATGTGCAGGGAAGGAACCAAGAAACACACTGTGAGGGTGGCTGGGAAAGAAGCATCATCTTTCACAAAAATCCTAAAGGTTTTACAGTTTGCCTTCAAATGAATAAGACATCTGTCTGCTAAAGTTTTCACTAAAATTAAGAAAAAAGCAAGACCTTGAGAGGCTGCTTGACTTTCAGGTGCAGGAAACCACGAGACCATGACTTCCAGGAGGAGTTTGGGTTAGAGAAGAGCTCTAGCAGCATGGCAGCACTAGATGAATTAGGTTTTCCAAAGCATGGGTGGCACAGTCAGTGAGGACTTACCCCTCCACTCCTTTCATGTCAATGCTGATATCTATAGTGAGCAGTCCCTCTTCCTCTGCCAGGCTCATTTTTAGGAACTGGTCATCTCGCAGCTCCTTCACAGGCTTGTTTTTCAAGTATTTAAAGGAATAGGAATAGTGGGCTTCATCAATATCCTAGGAGAGAGGAGAGACTGTCAGCATGCATGCAGGGTATTCATGAAGAAAGACCCTTCTGTATACAGTAGCAGACAATGGTTTTTATTCAATACCCCCTCACCCCTATGCCTGCCAGTCTGCATTTCCTTCCCCAGCAGGACACAGTGGAATTCGTTCCCAGTCCCAGAGAAACAAGAGACTGCTCCAATAATTGAAGGCAACATCTCAACAGCAAGAATTGGGTCTGATGAAATGTCGAGACTAAAAATGCAGCATGCTGCTGAGCTGGCCTCTGCAACAGTCCAGCTCACTAGCTGCTCAGAGATTTATTCAGAGTTGCCACTGACATGGGAGAAGTCTTCAGATGCAAAAATGACCATTTGTATGTTATTTAGATCCTTCCCTGAATTGACCCACAGAGTCAGAGCTCCCTTCCTTACCTTTTTCCCCTTTTTGGTTGGTGAAATGTTGATTTTAGCTCTTTCTTGGAAAGTCTGTCTCAGAACCTGCCTGACCAAAGGCTCCCTGGCTATCTGCAAAGCCACCATGTACCGGGCTCCTTCCAGCACAGCTTCAGGGCTTGAGAACTGACTAAAAGCAAAAAGGCAACATGCACACTTAGGACTTGAGAATGGCCCCAGATCCCCTCCTTTGTGTCACATCTCCAGGACTTCCACAAAGATCCCCCACCACTGACCTACACACATAATCCTTGGCCAGCTCCAGGGGCTCTGCAGGGAACTGCTCTGTCTCGTGACGCTGGTAACTGTCTCGGAGATTCTCTCCAAACTGCTCAGGTGTCAGACCAAACTTCTTAGCCAGGCCATCTGGTAAAAAAACAAACAACAAAACCACAAAAATTATGAGGACAAGGGCACTGTAGCTTATACTGGGCAAAATTATCAGTCCTCTCTCTACAGGTAAGCCCCATCACCCAGAAGAGCATGCATCTAGGCCATGGCAAGCTCAGCATGACAGAGCACAGCCCTTACCCAGCCCAGCTGTCTGACAGATGGTGTACATATCCCGACGGGAAGCCTGCTTCAGCTCAGGCCCTTTCTGCTCATCGTCTTCTGCATCCTCCCCTTCACCTATGGGAAGAAGATGTTTAGCCAGGCCTCTTTACAGAGGCATCCAGACAGCTGCGGTGTGTCAGAAGCACAGCAAAGGGATTAAACACAACCTACATTGTGCAACGGAGTCTCTAAACTTCACAAACACATCTCAAAGGTCACAGTAGCCTTAAAATTATTCAGGGTTAGAAAGACACCCTGAAAATGCTGTTTCCCTCTTTTGCTGTTTTAATAGCAGTATCTCTGGATTGCACATTAAAAATGTACATCAAGGTGGCTGATCCTTGCTTTGGCCCCTGCCACGAGGGGTGGTATTCAGTCCATCAGAAAGCAGCACCTTGTGTGGCAAGCTTTAAAAATTTTCAGAGTTGCCTGGAAGACCTGAGACTGACTTGAGATAGAAGTGAACAGCAGAGATGCTCTGTGCAAACACATGGGTTTTTCAACAGATTTTCTTACTATTCTTTTGAACCAGGATTTTCAACCAGCCCACAATTAGGAGACTATCAAATCTGGGGACCAACCTTCCTCCTCTTCACCATCCTCTCGGATACGCTTTTGCTTCTTTCGAGCAGCCTTGGCAGCATTCTGCATCTTGGGGATGTCTCGCCCATAGTACAGCAGGAAGTGATTATACACGTCCTTCAGCTCGTCCATGGACTGCACGTCCTTCAGCCTACAGCACGCAAAGCCAGCATGTTACACCCTGCTTGCAGTTAAGCCGTGGTCAGAGCACTCAAGGAACCTGCTCTGGTACAGGTCAGGCAGAAGGAGCACTTGGGCTCATCTTCCAAAACAGTTTTAAATATTTCTCATTACTGGTTTTGTGGGGAGGCTAAAGTCAACACACTGCAGTGGCCAAAGAGCCTGTGCTGTTCGTGCAAGTTAATGCATATTTTAGGTCGTTTTGGAATGAATAGGAGAAAGTCATGGCACTGTACCTCTCCATGTCAGTAGTATCCAGGGCCCTTATTCCATCTGCCAAGGGCTTGTCTGGGTCAGCAGAGATTTGTTCGTACTGATAGGCCTGCATCTTCTCAAACAGACGTGTCAGGTTCTGCTTACGGATCTTCAGCTGGGTCCACTAATATGAGAACAAAGATTTCCAGTTAAATGCTCCATAGCTGTGTGTTACATCTGTCTCCTCCCTTCCCAAACAGGGGCTCCCAGGACCTTGGGATATTTGTCATATAAAAATAATCATCAAAGTCTTCATCCACAGCTAAGCCCAGATGTAACACACATGGCACGTCTTATCTCAGAGATGGATTATATTAACAGCAAAAAAAAGAAATAAAAGCTTGGATCTATCTGATAGTAGAAATCTGCACTCCTTGCAGGAAAGGTCACTACACAAAAGAAACTTGGTAAAGGGGAAGGACTGTTTTGAATCCTCTTTTGTCAGATAACCCTTTATCACCACATGATAGCAAGCATGCAAAAAAAGCATGGGTAAAAAAAGCACACAAGGTTTCCATGGCCAAAACAAAATCTGCTGAAAGTACCAGGCTAGGTGAGAAGATATGCTAAATTTTGGGGGGACATCAAGCTGTGAACACACTCCTCACCTTCTCATCCCACTGCCAGACCCTCCACAGGTCATTGATGTGCAGCTCTGGCTCCACATACTCCTTTCTGTAGAAGGCGATGAATGGGACCTGGGTCAGAAATAAGACTCATCAAGCATGAGATTGGGCTGCTCCTGGCAGCCAGGAGTCCAGAGAATGCTTCTGTTCCATGTGGGAGAACAAGCTAATGGGGCAGCAGTGCGGCAGATGAACCAAGCCACACCCTGGCCCTTGAGACATTCCACCAAAGAATACATCACATAGACCAAAATGCTTCTGCAAGATCAGGCAACACCTCAGAGAAAAGACTGAATGGACCAAGCAAGGCTCAGGATACTCCATCTCATTTGGCATCCATTTGTCCAGGATCAGGGAAAAAATGACGATAGCAGCCCCATCAAACAGGCCTTAAAAATCTGCATTGCCACAGCTCACGTAAGATGAGCTGCACTTTCCCAAGCAGCATCATTTTGTCACAGGAGAGGCACCCAGGTATGGGATCTCAGCCCCTTCTAGCCTGCAGCCCTAAATGCTTCCAAGCAGCCCCTCTGCTAATCCTGGATAAGGAGACAGCAACTCACACTAAGGTGAAGCTGAGTTGTGAATTACCTCAAAATGTTGATTTCTCATGAAATTCAGGGCTTCTTTAATCTTCTGGATGGTGCTGGGTCCCTTGCGGCTGAAGCTGCTGCTGGCTTGTCCACGGTCAAGGTAGTCAGAACTTTCCTAAATAGGAGAAGCACACTGTGTTGTGCTCCCGAGCTGACCCCTAAAAGACCAGCCCAGGTTAAAGCTGGAGAATGGTGACTGGTTCACTAGCTGGGAACGCAGGCTTAGGTACACACTCTGATTTTAGGTCACAGAAAAGCATCCTAGCCCTGACTGGCTCAAAGGAAAATGGAAAACCAGCACCTGGGTAAGATAAGTGATGATTAAAATCAAATCATGGCTAATAGCAGTTTAGCTCCAAGTGCACAGTGGCTCAGAGATCTTTCAATCATTCTTGACAATTACTCTTGGAGCTTCTCTGGTGTTGCTTTTTGCCCTGTTTTATGGATGTGAAAATAAAGATGTGCATGTTAAATGACCTGCTCAAAAATCAGAAAACCAGAAAGAAAGGTATATTGGGCATCACATTGCTCTGAGCAGACTCCTAGAACAATGTCTCCTGGCTGGAAATCTGCAGCACCTTCAAGTCCTCTTTAGGAGAGAAGTCCCAGGCACAGTCCTTTACCTGCAAGGAGATGGTGGGTGTCGCAAATGCGTTCCTGTAAATCCAGTCAGCTTCCTCCTCCAGCTCATCATCTTCAGCACTTTTCACCGGGATGGATCGCAACTGTGAAAAGACAAGAGGATGAGCAGAGGCATCTGCAAGACCAGGGCTTGCACTACCACGTCTTCAAGAAGCCTGGAAATGATTGTTTTGAGCTGCAGGTTGCTTATGGGGTCTCAGTACCTCCAACACCCACGGGGCTTTGCTGAGGATAGCACTTCAACATCTGCATTGTCTGAGCACACAGGAAACCTGCACCAGCTTTACACCAGGTAAAGGCAGTTAACAATTCTGTCAAAGGCTGGTGGAAAGGCCTTGCCATGCCCCCACTTACTACCAGGCTCCCAAACATTTTGCAGCTACATCCTCTGTTCCCATCTGTCTGTGCCTGTTCCAGGCTTGTTATCACTTTTCTTGCTACAGCCATAGAATAACAAAGCAGCTCCAAACCCTCTCTGAGCATTTAGTCCCAGACAATTCTCTTTCAGAAGGCCTGCTCTAATCATCACTGACATCCGTGAAGACAACAGAATGTCTGACCAGGCCACGTATGGCCAGAAGACATTACGCACAGAATTCCCTTGTGTTGTGCACACTGGCATGAGAAAAAAGGTCTTTCTCAAAAGCTGGCAGCTTCAGATTTCCCATTTTACAAAAGAGGGTAACAAGCCTCCGCATAGAATTACATTAACATACACTTAACGGAGATAAAAGAGCATGGACTGGTTCAGTGAAAACCTGATTACAGGGCAAAACCAGGACCAAAATGTGAGATAGCAGAATGATTCCTAGCTGCACCAGCAGGACTCCACGGTGAGAGTGGCATAAATCCCGATTGCTCGGATCAAAGTGCATCACAGAAACACCTTGTACAGAACAGTTACATGTTGGCTGGCACACAGGTAGGCTAGAAAGCCCTACCAAACCTTCTCCAGCACTGCAGCTTCACTCTTGCTGTCCGGAGATACAACTGATGGGACTACCAACAGCACCCAGCATAAAGGACATCTCAGCAGAGCACAAACCCTGAACCACTCCCAGTAGTGCAACACTGGCACCCAGTGGCCAAAAGAGAAACTAGACTCGTGCTAAAACCGGGCTTGAACAGCCAGAGCAGTTCACAATGTCACTGCTGTGTTCGAATGCAGACTTTTAGCCTATACATTTGCCAGATGGGATTTTCAAAGAGGGGAAAAAAAAAACATATGTCAAAATCCAGCCAGCAGCCAGTTGATAAAGCTGGCCTGAAGGTCCCAGGCCTGCTGTGCTCACTGGGAGCTGAAATGATTTCTGCCTGCACACCTGCCCCTCTTCCCTCACCTGGAACCTCTCAGGCATGTCTGTCATGCGGATCTCATTGTCCTGGTCCGTTAGGTGACTGCTCTCCAGCTCACTGGGCTCGTACATCTCAAAGATGCTACGGCGACTGACACGCTTTTTGGCAGTTTTTTTGGGTCGTACACGGGTCTCTCCTTCAGCTTCTTCATCCTCATACTCATATTCCTCCTCCATCTCCTCATCGTACTCATTGTATTTCTCAAACTCATCATAGTCAAAGTCCACACCAAAGATTTCCTGAGCTTCCTGTAAAGCACTGGAAGACAAAAACTACTGTTCAGCCCCATGGTGCAGTCCACAGTACATTTTTCTAGCCACACAGAGGAGGCCAGAGAACCTAAGTCTAAGCTTTACTTTTGCATCTAGGCTAAAAAAATCATGGATAGGTACATAACTCTGAGCTTTACATGCAAATACTTCTCTTAAGGGGCTGGTTTTGGTATCCCTGTTAAAAATCCAGGGGAGAAAGAAAGGAGTCAAACATTTAAGAAATCAGAGTTAAAGTCCCATGTTTAAATTTACCAGGTTCCTTTGGGGAAAGAGACCAGCGGTATCCCACCACAAGCTGAATCACTCTGCAGTTGCAAGAATTAAGTAAGCTGAGGACTGGTTTTGAGGCTGTAGGCCAATTTCCAATCAATACTTACGCATCTGTGTATCCAGGGAGCTTCTTTCGCCATTTTGGCTTCTTCAGAGGTTGTCCATCGTCATCCACAATGAAGTCATCAATGTCTGGACATCAAAAAGTAATTTACTGGTCAGTACATATGCATATTCAGCTGGTACCTCTGACAAAGCTCAGCTCAGCCAGTGCAGCTGTGAGCCTCCACCACAGACCTGGGCTGCCGCTGGCTGTCAGTCTGCCCAGCTACCCACAGCATCTCCCACACCAACCTCAGACATTCCAGGAGTCTGAACCACAATAAGAAGCTAGAACAAGCTTCCAAACACAGGCAAAGCCATCTGGCAACTACCTGCAGTTCAGTGCACTGAAAATGCAGTCAGAAAAGGCCTTGCTGCTTTGGACAGTAGAAAAGAATTCCTGGAACTCTTTCAGTATGGTACCAGCAGTGGTGACAGGCTGATGCTGAAGGGGAGAAGCAGGGCAGGGATGCACTGTGCTATTACATACTGAGAAGTGCTTTGACTTCCTTCCTTTGAAGCATTTCCATTTTGGAGGCAGCTTAGATAAGATGGTTCCAAACCTCAGCACATATAATGTGCTTCTGGACAAAGCAGTTTAGACAGACAAACTAAACCTGCCACCCAGAAACACCTAAATCTAAAGACTGGACTAATCAGACCAGCAAGAGTTTTATCACGACATGGTGGCTACTGCCTTTGGTTACTTCTAGCTTGGAGAAAGTCTTAACTTGGTTCCTGTGCTTTAATCCTAGGACAAACCTTGGATGTAACTGACCATCCATACTCACCAGATTCATCTTCTTCCTCCTCCTCTTCCTCTTCTGGTGGAGCAACAGGAGCTTCGACAGCTTCCCCTCCTTCCTCGCCTTCCCCATCCTGAAAGATTTCTTCAGCAATGGCTTCCTTCTCGTGTTCTTCCTTTCCATAGTCTTCCTCCTCATCATCCTCATCATCCGACATTTTTCGCACACGCCTGAATTTTTGCTGCAAGCAAACAGGCTTGTTAGTGCACATAATTCCTGGCACAGACACTCAAGCTCAGCGTGGTCTTTGCCAGGCCAGAACTGTGCTTCCTCTGCAGGCATCTACGAGGGAGCAGGATGGGGCCCAGCCCAGCCCAGGCGCACGGGGAGAAGAGCCACCCCCACGGGAGCTGCGCTGCAGGTGTTCACTGGGCCCCATGTGTACACAACATAACTGCCTGCTGAGGACTGTGCCGCATGCAGGCCCGTGTTCCTTCCATGCTGTCACCACCAGTCATAGCCTGGCTCGATGGGCCTCTAGTGAGCATTATGGAAGGAGCTTTAGAGCCCATAACAGCCTGTGCTGACTTTGAGGTTAGTGCCATGCAGCAGAAAGTTATTGGAAGATGGGCTCTTCTCAGACTGTCTTGCAGAGGTGGGAAGGGAGGAGTACAGCAGACTTTAGGAACCAGAAGAAAGTGTTCTGCAAACTAGGAAACCAGTTGCCTGGGCAGAGAGAGATCCTGCTTCCTTCAAGCACAAGATTAGGCTCTGCCTTTCCAAGAGGTGAGGAGCAGACAGAAAAACCACTTGCTCACTCCAGGCAGGAGCCCACCCTCCTTTGTGCTAAGACACACCACACCATGAACAACAGCACAGGAACACAACTCACTCTTTTGACTTTAACGCCCAAGTTCTCTTCAATGAGGTCAAAATCATCATCCTCCAGGCGGTCATCAAAAGCTAAGAGAAGAAAGCAGAAATGAGTTATGCCCTCCCTTTACTAATCTGGGAATGGATCAACCAGTGAAAAGGGTACAACTTCCCCAGCCCATGCAGATGCCCAGGGCAGAGGGAGAGCTCTACTCTCTGGCAAGGCAGTGAGATGAACAATCATCTTAAAACTTACTGCGCTTTCTCTTTTTGTGACCAACATCGTCCTCAGAGTCTCCAGAGTCACTAGCTTCTTCCTCCTCTTCCTCATCATCATCATCGTTAATGAATCCTTTCAGGTTCCCCTGCTCATCTTGATCGTCAAGATTCATCTCCTCCTCTTCCTCATCTGGGGTGGAGAGCAGCGAGTGTTAGACATTTTACTGATTGGTTATCTGCTAAGACTCCTTCTCAGCTCTGTGCAAACAGCATCTTCCTTCACACTATCCACACAGAGTTTTCACTGAACGCTTTTACTGGCACAGAACCCAGCTGGCTGCTCATGACAGAACCCCACTTCTTGTCTCGTGGTCTCACGCTCTCTCTGCGGAGGGAACAGGTGGAGTGGTCACACTGGGAAAATTCCTCTGCTTTTACGGTTTACTATCAAATTGTGCAACTGCAAGCCCCACGGGGATGAAGCAGTGTGTTTTCTATTGCCAAATATAAAAACCACCTAAGCACTTTGAGGAAGGGAAGCATTTAAACAGCTGAGATTATCGACTACAGATGGCCATGCTATTATAGCGTAGTTATTCCTCCATCTGCAGAGTCATGGAATGTAAAATAGAGCAGCGAGGCGCACAAACAATTCAACAAACTCGGAACAGACAGGCAGACTCACCATCTTCATCTTCCTCTACAAACTTCTTGGTTACCCTGGGGACAACCTCCCCATCCTGGTTGTACTCCTCCTCCGACTCCTCTGCTTCACTTTCAACAAAGTCAGACATGGCTGCAGCGTCTCACACACGGCTCCACAGGAACTGGGGAAAGAGAAGACATCCATCACATCAGCTGAGCGAGCAAAACACAAGCACTCCCTCCTACTGGGTTTTGGAGAGAAGACAAGAGGGTTTCAAATTATCTCTCAAGGCCCTGAATTACCCAGCGTCCACCTTGCCTGGACATCCCTGTCACCAGAGATTAAGCAAGCGAAGCCAGCAGCCAAGAGCTGCTAGCTCCTGACAACGCGTGTCTCGGCGAGCAGGACAGGACCTGTCACAGAAGCATTTGTTGCATGGCTGAGCTCCTGGCTGTGGCTGAAAAGATGCACGCAGCCAAAGCCCTTCGTCCCCTCCATACCCTCCCACACGGCCAGAAAAGCAACCCCCCTCTGCCACTGATGCTGCACGGTGCTAGACACACAGTCCAACCAATGAGGATCTTAAAATGGGTTAATCCTCGCTCAGTTAATGAAGCCAGAGCTCCCCTGAAAAGGGCCTTGACTGAGTTGCAATTGCAGGCTGTTAGCAAGGCTCTGCAGAGCCCCACGGAGCAAAGGGGAGCGAGGCCTGGGGGTGCTGCAGGGTTGGGGCTGCTGGCTGCCCAACTCCACCACCCCACACAGCCAGAGCTGCGGCCGGCATGTCCCAGGCCAGGGGCCTCTCTCCAGAGATTAGGAAGTAACAAGTGACTACAGAAATGGGGTGTTTTCTATAGGCAGAACCTTTCATTTGGAGTTTTTCCCCAACTGGGGTTTTTGGAAGCAGTATAAATCAGGCTTGGCAAAAGGCAAGTGCATGTCCATAAAGACACGGCTCAAGTTCTGTCTCTCTGAGCCTCCCACTTCTTGTGGTTACAAAACTTGCTGTCGTTTTTAAAATTTTCAAAGAACTTTTTTTTCAGTTCCTTTTTACATACACCAAAACAACAGAAGCGTACAGAAGTCAGATATAAGAAAAAACAAATCAATTCCTCAAATGGCTGTGAAGAGAAAATGCCAGCCCAGAAGGAAGAACCAGACTCGGTGAAGGTATAAAAAGAAGCTCAGAGGATGCATCAGATCTGAAGCCAAAACCTCCGTGTTAAATTATATCTGATGTAATTTAACATAAAGAAAAAAAAGAGAGATGAAAACTCTATACACCAGAGAACGATACCTAAACAAATGTACTTCAGAATGTTCCCATAATCATTTCCCTGCTGCAAATAATCAGCTGAAGGAAATCAGTCCCATACGGGACAACAAGATCAAGGCTTTGCCATGACACTCCACCTGTGCAGGACTTTTTGTTCTGCCCCGAGATCCACACATCCAGTGCACAAACACACCCACATAGAGAAAAACAGGGACTTATTTCTCAGTTAAAGAAAAAAAAAACCAACCCAAGGTACAAGTCCAATCTTGGATAATCTTTTAAGTCTTAAAATACTAATAGACCCAAAGAAACGTCAGCCATATCTCATTAAAGAAAACCCACAACAAAGACAAGGGAAAGACCTCTGCCAGATTTCAGACACAAGCAGATAGCAGCTCATACTCCTCAGCTGAGGATTACACAGCTGTGGCCAACATCTGTCTATGATGCTCCACACAGGCAGAAATTGCAGCAGGCCAAGGCTACAGGTCTGTACCCAGACAGGACCTCGCTGCGCCGGTGCATGGGCACGGGGTGATCCTATCCTTGAGGGGACACTGTGGAAGTCGCACACACATATTTAAGCAATCCTCTCAGAAATAACACGTCAGCGGGCAGTACAGATGCAAGTTAAATACGTGTTCCTGAAACAAATGCTGCTGATGAATCGTGTAACTACACACAGTAAAGGAACAGGAATTGTTATGTTTACCAGCCTGTGTGTGAATGTCATCGTTACACCTTCTCAACAATTCTTCTATGCATATCCATCACATGCACATAAAACTGCAGGCTAAGAGGCTTTTCCTAGAGCATTTCCAAGTCTGATAACCTCGTTTCTCTCCTGTCAATGACCAACACACAAATCCAGCAAGAAAGAAACCCCCCCCTCATAGCACCACACGCAGTTTTACTATTCTCTGCCAGTGAAGCATTTTGCTCACAATTCCGACTTTCTTCCTCATTACTTGTTCTACCATTTCCTGGCAATTTCAGTTCATGTCAAATCAAATTTGTCCAGACACAGGGAACAGCTAGGACTTAGAAAACCCATCTCATTTAACAATCTAGCCGAGCAGGCTCCACACAAGCCAAACCCCCACAAAAACCAGGTGTTTTCAGCTCCAGTGAAATCCACCTCAGGACAGCAAGGGATGTCACTTAGCATGGCAAACAGAAACAAGTGTAGCTATTACCAAGGAGATGTTGAATCTGATATGGACTAAAGGTGCCTCTCCCACTCTTCGTGCCAGAGAGGCCTTAAGTTGAAATAAAACAGGACAGGGAGACAGGCAGAAACTGCAGCCAGTGCGGGTGGAGGTGCAGAGCTCAGACCAGCACTGCTGCCTGGCAGGAGCCCCTGAGCAGTCGGTCACACAGGGAAAGCCCTGCTCTAGCAGCACCACTTGTCTGGCTTGGGGAGGGTTTAAGAGTCTCCTGACTGAGGATCAATGGACCACCCCAGCTGTATCATGCTACAGGCCTTTCCTTGGAGCACCACAGCAACTTCCCCGTTCCTGCAACACTCCCAGGAGAGGGTCAGAGTTGCTGCAGCGTGGGAGCAAGTACTAGATTTCACTGGAGCAACAAAAAGGCAGAGAGACCGTGCCTGCTTACCTGTACACAAACAGATAGGCTCCTATAGATGATATATAAATATAGCTTTACCCCAAAGATACCCTACAACCACTAGACACTGACCAAGATGGACCAAAGACAAGAGCAATGCAGCAAGCAGCGCTGCAACGGCACCACGGCAGCAGGCGAGGGAAGCACGGGTGCCTCCGCGTCCAGCACGGCCAGAGCAGCTCAGGGCTGCGCGACTAACCTCTGCTTTCAACCAGGGGCGTCCGCACTTTGCTCAGCTCAAGGGCACAATGGCAATTGTCCAGAGTCCACAGGTTTTTTTAACTGGGATGACCCTGAGCGGAGAGCTCTCTTCGCTGTCAGTACTGGGACCGCAGAGCTCTGATCAGGTCGGCCAGACCAGGCTGGACATCGGCTGCGGGCGCTGTGGGCTGTGTCCCTGGTTAGGCAAGGCAGTGCCTTTACAGCAAGTGCTGCTTTGCGATGGACCTAAGAATTCTAGAAACCAGACACTCAAATAGCTGTAAAACCTTGGGCCACGCATTCGGATACCTGCTGGCTGCTCAGGACTGCAAAACATCACAGTGCTGGAGGCAGACGCAGCTTTATACATCATACACGAGCGAAAATTAACTCATTAGGTTTAGAAACAGAGATATGCTGTGAGTACCTACGAAATATCAGAATATGTTATGGGAAAAAACTTCGGGAGGGGACAACAGGGTTTGGACAGTTTTACTGGACAGTTTGGATTGCTTTAACCTCTGTCATTTCATAGGTCTACTCACAGCCCACTTAAGATCACTTAGGTCCAGGGAACCATATTGCCAAAGCCATCACTGAACAGTTTCGTTCAGTTCTCATATGAAAAGTTAAATTGGAGAGGATTCAGAAAGGTCTGTAAGATTAAAGCATCTGGGAAACCTCACTCAATTAAAACACAGAGTGTAAGGAAGCCCAATCTACTCATTTTGTCAATTAAATGCTCATGAAATTAAATTTAGCACAGCCTGAGTACATCCACAGGAGTAAAAGACTGTGACAACAAATGGCTTGTTAGGAAAAACCCAAATGGACCGCAAAGGTAATGCCACTATTGTACTCCCTGCAACTCTTATAATGAAATCAATGTTGGTTTTCTTAGAAAAAAAAAAAAAAAAAGCACCACAGTTGAGCCAGAATGTGTGGATTTCACACAAATCACTAAGCAACGATCTTCAGGCTGTGTCCCACCACAGAATTCAGACAAGATCATACCGGCATCTTTTAATTTGAAGCTTACTAGCCTAACAAAAACATCCCTGTGAAGCACTGTAAGGCACTCGTACCACAACAAACTACTGTCACGGGCACCCCACCAGCACTGAGCGCTTCCTCAGAGCCACTCCTTGGTACGGGCAGGGACTTCTGCAGGGCTGATCGCTGCCACAGCCTGCCAGCCCTGACACAGCATCAACAACATGTACCTCTGTATTGTGCTTTTATAGCTGTTTTATGAATTTCTGAAGTCAGGACCTAACCCAAATGTTCTCAACCTCCTTGGTCGTAGGTGTGCAGAGGAACTCAGGGGCAAAATGACAACTGCAGACCAATGACACAGTGACAGGGGAAGTCCAGCCAGCCAGACACTGCAGCTCAGGAACTTCCCATACCTGCTTTGTTAGTTTTAATGCTCCCTAACTCTATCAGACGGTGGAACATCCTGTGGCAGAGTGCCACAGTTTAATAGCATGTTGTGTGAAAAAGCACTTCCGCTTGTTTATTTTAGACCTGCTGCATCATAATTTCCTGTAAGAAACAGAAAATTGATGTCCCCTCCTCGCTTTCTCTGACATATGACTTCACACACCTGCATCGTATCTCCTGTCAGCAAGCTTCTCACCCTAAGGTGAAGAAACAAAGGCTTCACTTGCCCAGAAACCTGCTTGTCTGTGCCACTCCTGCCCCTACCTTTTCCAGTGCTCCTCTTCTGAGATGGGCTAACCAGAACTGCCAGCAACACCCAGGGCACAAACTGCCAACGATTTGTGTAGTGGCATAATGATGTTTTCTGTTTTCTTCTCTGCTTTTTTAAAGTAACCCCAAAATATCCTTTTTAGGCTACAGTGGGGTGTTGAAACAACGTTTTAAAAGAAACAATTGCTGAGACACCACCAGCTCTCTCCTGAATAGTAAAAGCTGATGTAGGGTCAATTGCTGCGGTGTTTGTTACCTTCATTACACCCGTTGCTGTCATGTCTCGTTTACCACACTAGCACTCAGTATTCTCTGGTCTCTGCAACTTCCCACAGTCCAGTTTAGCTATCCTGAATAACTCAGGATTAAATTTTCCTTCTCCACATCACCATATTCAGGTAGAAAAAGCAGCAGAGATGACTCAAACTCCACAAATCACCTCACTCCACTCTGAGCATCAATCATTCATCCCTACCTTTTTTTGTCACCCTTCAGTCAGTTATTAATCCCCAAAAAGGGCCTTCCCAGGCTGCTGCCCCTCAGCTTTTCAAGGAAAACCTTATCAGACAGAAGTTTCCAAAACCAAAGAAGGTGCTCTGGGAATTACAGCCGCGGGGCGATACGGATTGCCAGCGTACTTGAGAAACAAAGGTCAGACTCTTTTTCCCCCTCCAGGGAAGGAGGCCGATGCTCTCCCTGTCCATCCCCTCGCACCTGCTGCCTCTTCCCACCGTGTCAGCGACATTCTGTAGCCCCCGGCTCCGCGGCGCTCTCTGCCATGGGGCAGCCAGGCCGCTCTACCGGGGGGGGGTGTGTCTGCGGCCCCCTCCCGTCCCCGGAGGGGCAGCCGCCCCCCCTCTTGCCCACCGCCTCACCTTCCCCCTCCCCGGGTCGCCCCGCTGCGGCACGACCCCAGACGGCGCCCCCGCGTTGGGAGGCTCCAGCCCCACCCGCGACCGGCAACCGGGAGCGGAGGGGCCGCCGCTGCCCTCACCCCCCCTCACCAGGGCCCGCGGTCCGGCCCGCCGCCAAGCACCGGAACGTCTCTGCCGCCCTTACCGAGACCCACGGCCGCCGGAGACGCCCAAGGACGGTCTCTGAGCCGCCTCGGTCCCGGCGTTCCACCGGCAGCGGCCCCGCCGTTCCCCTGGCGGCGGCCCCGCGCTGGTTCCTCTGGCAACAGGCCCTCCCCCACCTCCCGCCAGTACGGGGCCGACAGGGGCCTCGCCGGGCTCCTCCCGCCGCCGCTCGCCCCCGCCCGGCCCATCGCAGCCCCCGGCCCGGCCTTACCCGAGACGCTGAGGGAAAATGGAGGCCTCGGCGGCAGCAGCGGCGAGCGAGGAGGGCGGAGCAGATGAGCGGGGACCTCCGGGCGGGCGGAGCGGCATCACTTCCCCTTCCGGCGGCGGCGGGATGGGGCCGGCGCGGCGGCGGGTGGCGCCGGTGTTGGTGCCGTTGATGGTGCTGGCGCTGGGCGCGGCGGCGCGCGGCGGCCCCGGGCCCGTCACCTGCGGCTCCGTGGTGAAGCTGCTCAACGTGAGGCACAATGTCCGTCTGCACTCGCACGACGTGCGCTACGGCTCCGGTAATGGGAGAGACACACACACACCCCCCATCCCCCGGCCCCGCCGGTACCGGCCCCGCGTCCGCTGGGCCGGGCCGGGCCTGAGCGCGGATCTCCCCCTCCGCAGGCAGCGGGCAGCAGTCGGTGACCGGAGTGTCGGCGGCGGATGACGGGAACAGCTACTGGCGGGTGCGGGGCCGCACGGCGGCCGTCTGCGAGCGGGGCACGCCGGTGCGCTGCGGTCAGGCCATCCGCCTCACCCACCTGGGCACCGGCCGCAACCTCCACAGCCACCGCTTCGCCTCCCCGCTCTCCGGAAACCAGGTACCCGGCCGGGCCCCCCCCCCCGGCACCCCGGCCTGTCCAGGATTCCCCCTCGACCCTCGGGGCCAGCCCCTCTCCCTGGGCACAACCGGGACCCCCGTGTCACCCTGGCCCTGCCCGGTGCCCTCAGTCCCTACCGGGTTCTCCCTGTCCCTACCAGTCCCGACTGGGTCCCCCATGTCCCTACGAGTCCCACCTTGTTCCTAAGTCCAGACCAGGTCTCCCCTGTCCCTGCCAGCCCCACCTTGTTCCCCTTGTCCCTACCAGCGCTGCCTTGGTCCCTGGATCCAACTGGCTCTTTACCAGTCCCACCTTGTTCCCTATGTCCTTAACAGCTCCCCCTTGTCCCCCTCCCCACCACCCCAGCACCCAAGTCCCAACAGAGCCCCAGTCCCAGCCAGGTCCCTCCTCGTCTCCCCAAGGCCCAGCTCCTTCCTCTGACCCCCTCCTTGCCCTCTGGGCCCAACTCAGCACCCCTGAGCGCCCCCCCACTTTCATCCCGGCCTCCAAACGAGCTCTTTTTCACCCACAGGAGGTGAGTGCATTCGGGGAGGCTGGTGAGGGTGACTACCTGGACGACTGGACGGTGGTGTGCAGCGGGACCTACTGGGCGAGGGACAGCGAGGTGCGCTTCCAGCACGCCTCCACCGACGTCTTCCTCTCGGTGACGGGGGAGCAGTACGGGCGGCCCATCCATGGGCAGAAGGAGGTGCACGGCATGGCCGCCTCCAGCCAAAATAACTACTGGAAGGTGATGGAGGGCATCTTCATGCAGCCCAACGAGGTCTTCAAAGTGGAGCAGCACCACGCTGAGTTGTGATGAACAGACAGACTGCTGCCAAGCCTCTGGGCGCTGCCCTGTGGTGGTTGGGGCTGCCTGACCTGGAGGATGGTCCCTGTCCCCACATGGGTCTGACACACGCCAGGATACAGAGCCCCAAATCCAACACGTAGCAGATCCCAATGTCCTGAATTCGATGTGGAGCAGATCCCAGGGTCCCAAATCCGGCACAAAGTAAATCCCAATATCCAGACCCGACCCAAAGCAGAACTTAACATCCGAGATCCAGCACAAAGCAGGTCCTCATGTCCTACATCTAGACCAAAGCCCAGCCCAATGTCCAGATCTGACCCAAAGCAGAGCCCAACATCCAAGATCCAGCACAAAGCAGGTCCCCACAACCCAAATCCAGGACAAAGCCGGGCCCCATGTCCAGACTGACCCAAAGCAGGGCCCGCATCCCAAATCAAGCACAAAGCTGAGCCTGACAGCCAGACCTGACCCAAAGCCAAGCCCAACGTCCACAGCTGACCCAAAGCAGAGGCTAACGTCCAGACCTGACCCAGGGCAGATTCCAAACTCCCCAACCCGTCACTTGTAGCTCCCTCCGCTGTCCGAGGACCCCCCCGAAGGGCCGCTGTGCCTCGGTACCCCCCCCCCGCTGTACCCCAAACCCGTTCCCCGCGCCCGGTGGGGGTCTGGGGCCATAAAAGAGCTGAACCCTCCGCTGTCGTGTGGCTGTTTGTGCGGGGGGTGGAGGGGACTCGGGGGAGCGGCCCCGGTGCGTGTCTGTGTCCCCCGATCCCGGTGCGAGCCCCGGCGGGGCGCTGCTGCCGCCGCCGCCGTTCACTCCGGGAAAGCACCGCTCGGCCCCGCCGCGCCGCCGGCCCCGCCCCGCCCCTCCCAGCGGCCACTCCGGGTGCGCGGGCGGTCGGCCCCGCGGTGGCGGCGGTGGCGGCGGGGCCGGGGTGGGAGGGGGGGGACACACGTACCGGGGTCGGGGGGGGCCGCCATGCCGCCGCCGCTGCCCGCCGTGCTGCTCGGCCTCGTCGTCGTCGCGCTGCTCGCCGGGCTGCTGGCGCGGTCAGGGCCTGAGGGGCGGGTTTGGGGGCGTGGGAGGGGGGCCCACGGGGGTTCGGGGAAGGTGACAGAGCCGGGGGGGGCCCGCAGGGGTCGTGGGGGGGGCCACGGGGCTTGCAGTGGGGGGACGGGGGTTTTAGGGGCGCCCGCAGGCGTTTGGGAGGGATGACAGGGCTGGGGGGGGCGGGAGGCTCTGCTGGAGTGGGGGGAGATCGCAAGGGTCAAGAGCGGGCCCACGGGGGTGGCAGTGGGGGTGGCAGGGGGTTTTGGGGGGCCGCGGGGGTTTGGGGGAGGTGGCCGGGCTGGCTGAGGTAGTGTCGGGGAGGGAGGGGGCCCACGAGGCTGCATGGGGGCTGCCAGGGGTGTGGGGGGACCCACGGGGTTGAGGGTGAGGTGTCAGGGGTCTGGAGGAGGGTGCAGCAGGTGTTAAGGTGGACAGAGAGGGTTTGGGGGGGTGTCAGGAGTTTGGGGTGGCTCAGAGGCCTGGGGGAGATGTATTGGGGGGTGGGGGGGAGCCTATAGGGGTTTGGGGGCGTCCTAGGAATAAAGGGGTGGTGTGCAGGGCATGGGCGGGGGGGCTGGGGGGGCTTGGGAGGACCCACAGGGCTGGGTGGGAGGATGTCAGGAGCTTGGGGGCTTACAAGAGTCCAGGGGAGCCCACAGGGGAGGGCATGGGATGTCAGGGGGGTGTGGGGGTCAAAGAGGATCCTCAGGGCTGGGGTGGGGGGTGTCCCTGCAGGGTCTCTGCCCCAGCTTGGGGCACCTGTGGCAGCAGGACCAGGCCCTGGGAGCTCTTATCCCGCTGTGAGGGCTGGAGGGGGTGCTCAAAGCACAAAGAGGGTCCCCAGCTCCAGCGAGGAGGCTGACCCTGGCCTTCCCCCTGTCCCCGCAGGTGGCTGGCGTGTCGCCTGGCTGTCACCTGGTGCCGGCAGAAGCTTCACGCGGAGCTGAAGATCGGCTCCTTTGGCTTCTTCTGGGCCCAGAACATCAGCCTCAAGTTCCAGCGGGAGCAGCAGACTGTGGTGGGTACCTGGGCGAGGGGTGGTCACCAACAGACGATGGCAGGCAAGACGGCTGCGGTCACTTCCAGGCTGGCAGCAAATCCCTGCAGCCAGGCTCCTGTTGTGCACCCCCACAGCTGGTGCCAGGCCCTTCCTCCCACAGCCAAATTTGGGTGTTTTTGGCTGCTGCCTGCATGATGCCAGGCATTGGAAGCAGAGCAGGAACGTTGGGATGAGCATCACAAGGCAGAGCCAGGTTGTTTCTTCTCTAACCTACCTGTGTGTCCTTGCAGGAGATTGACCACGTCTGGATCTCCAGTAAACTGAGCCGGGAGCTGCCGTACGTACCCATGCTCCAGCTCCCTCCCCACCCTCTTGGTGGGGTCTGGCTCATCCCTGGCCCTTCTGACTGCATTTCTGTTGCCTTTATGCCTTTTGCAGTCCCTGTTTCCCCATGGTCTGCTCTGTGTGGGAGGGTATCACTTTTCTCTGGGGTAGCAGTATCTTGTGGATGCCCTTGTGACAGTCCCCAGGGGCAGGGGCCATCCCTGGCGATGGGACTGGGTGCGGGCCATATGAGAGCTCTTCCCTGTGCTGTTCTTCCCCAGTCGCTACTTCGAGCTATGTTTTGGCGAGGTGCGAATCCGCATGGATCTCCAGAAGGGCCCTGGGTTCCAGCCATCCATTCCAGAGTCTCCCAGAGAAGCAGATGGAAACGAAAGCAGAGCAGACGTGACTCTTAAACCCTCCCTGCTGAGGGTCCTTAGCCAGGTGAGTCACTGGCTCAGTGAGAGGCTGTTGTGGGCTGTGCTGCTGTTGGACATCGCTCACAGTAGCACTGTCCCCCCAGCTCTTTTCCATCCATGTGGACTCCATCAACATCATGGTTCTGCACGTGGCCACCTCAGAGTCTCTCTGGCACATCCAAGCCAGCAAGACACGTCTCCTGCTGAATGGCGATGGCAAGAGGTAATGCCCCACTCTGCTTCCAGCCTGGCCCTGGGTCGCAGGGTCAGAGGTGCCTCCCTGTGACCCATGCAGCATCCCATGTCACCTGTCATGGGACACATTAACCTCCTCTGAGACTGGCCTGGTCCCTTTTTGTTCCATGGGAAGCTTGAGTTGTCCGTTCTCCAAATTATGAGTAGCTGCGCTGTGCACAGAGTTAGGTTGTGCTCTGCTTTTGGGAGGACTTGGAGCAGGGACTTGGGGTCTCTGTGTCCCATAAGAAAAGAGAGGGCAGGGGCTTGGTTCAGAGGCAGCAGGCCCTGCATCCTCCTTCTGTTCTCTGCTCTCCCCAGCCTGACCTGCGAGGTGAGCCTGACAAAGGTGAACAGCAAAGTCCTCCGGAGCAGTCAGCTGGTGAGTCTGGGGAAGGGAGAAATTCAGCACTTCGAGCCTGGGCACCGGCTCTCTGGGACACCCTGAGGACCTGTTCCAGTGTGTCCGCAGGGCTGGGCGATGCTGCAAGGCTCTGGGCTCCGTGCTGTGCCCAGTGTTTCACTTGCAGCATCCACCGGCAGGGAGTTGGGTGACTCCCTGTGCACCCCTTGCCCGTGTCCCCATCCAGGATGACACGTGCCTGGCGGAGCTGGCTCTGGCGCTCTCCCTCTCACTGGAGATCAGCAGCAAGCGGCGGCTGGTGGGCGTCAAGCTGCGTGTCCAGACCCTGCAGGCAGAGCTCCATGAAGGGCTTTTCTGCAGCCCGCTGCTGCACCGTGTCACTGCCGGGGCTCAGCACAGCAGTGCGGGAGAACAGCCTGCTGCAGGTCGGGGACAGGGACAAGCTCTGGGCAGGGCAGGGACTGGCAGTCCCCATACTTGCACTGGAAGCCAGAGGGATTTGGCTGTGCCATCGCTCCCTCCCACTGCAGGGCATGGGGGTTTTGGGCAAGAGCCTTTCCGTGACTCTGTGTGTCCCTCTCCAGGCCTGGGGGAGCCCCTGAAGTCCCCTTCTCTGCTGAGCAGGGACACGCTGCAGCTTATCCCCAGGAGGGTGGAGGTGAAGCTGGAGAACACTAGCACAGTGCTGTCTATGAACAGCCAGAAGAGGTAAGGAGGCAGGTGGAGGAGGCTGTCCTAGCCCCGATTAGTGCTGGGGACATGGACCTGGGGACAACTGTGATATTCCCTGCTCATCGCCTGCTCTGCCAGACCGCCTAGAGCGAGCCCTAGAGCCCACCCCAGTGGGAAGGACTGAGCTTGGCCTGGTGCTGGGCTCCGGGGGAAGGGGGAAGTCACGTGAACTGGTTCTCCAGTGAGAGAGCCTGATGGGATCCTGTGCTGGTGGGATGAGAGCACTGAGCTGGGCTGCAGCTGGGCGCTGGCTGCTGTCTTTGTCTGTGCTGGTCAGCTGGGGATGAGAAACGGAGATGGAAGACATGACTGTGCAGTTCCCTTCTGGCAGTGACTCCCTGCTTTTTACAGGCACCTCACCTGGAGCCTGAAGCTGCTGCAGTTTCTCTATCAGCGAGAAGAGGAGCAGATCCCGCTGCGCAACTTCACACCCACCTCAGACCTGGACCAAATGAGTGTAGACCTCCAGCTGGAGGGCAAGTAGCCAGGAGGGTGCCTGTGGGACAGGGCTGCCATCGTCGCTGCCCTCCACCTCCCCTCACTTATGCTTTCTCTCCCCAGATGGCCTTCTCCTGTCCCAGAGCCGCCAGCGCATCGTGTGCCTCAACTCCCTGAAGACCAGCGTGCAGGTGAGTGAGCGCTGGGCACGCTCTGGTCCCCTGGCGGTCGCTGGTTGGCTCCTGGCATGAGTTTTTTGCCACCTGGCCCTCTCCCTGCTCTAGGTCACAGCCATTGACCTCTCGGCTGCTGTGCTGCTCAACACCTGCATCATCCACTACCGCCACCAAGAGTTTTCACACTGGCTGGGCCTGTTGGCACAGGAATACAGGTGCCGGGCGGTGCCTGTCCCCAGCCAAGGGCACAAGGGAAGGTAAACTTGGCCTTGGTGCAGCTGCTGGTATTGCAGCTTGTTTCCTCTTGCCTGCCATGCTCTGGCAGGGTGCCTGGACACCCAGCACCTTCTCTGCCTTGTCCACGGCCTGTGGGACGGGGAGGCTGTTACAGAGGGTGGTGGACGGTCAGGGGGGCCCCTGCAGAGAGGGCATCCCTCTGGGCCTGCTCCCTGCCAGGCTCCATGGCATGCAGCACCCCAGTAACAGCCCATCCCTGCTTGTCCTGTGCAGGAGCTATCCCCAAATCATAGCACCCATCATCCTGTGTGCCTCGCTGTCCAACATCAATGTGTCAGTGCAGCTGGGGGACACACCACCCTTTGCCTTGGGCTTCAACTCCATCTCTGCAGGTACGGGCTGGCAGCAGGGTGGCTCCTGGGCTCTTCCTGGAGGTCGGTGTCTCTGCCAGAGAGGCACCAGGACAGGAATGGGGAGGGCCGTGAGGCCTCTGTGCTTGCCCATGTCTGTATCTGGGCAGGGGCTGTGGACCCCTGCCTGGTTGTGTCTGGGTTACCCCTTTGAGGGCAGCTGAGCAGGCAGCAGCACCCCTCCTCTGCCTGCAGACTACCAGCACCTGCGGCCGCAGAGTGTGCACCAGCGAGTGGTGCTAGCTGTGGACCACCTCTGCTGGCGTGTGGGCAACGACTCGCACATCCAGCGTGCCCCACATCCCCCCAACATGCACGTCTGGGGAGAAGCCCTCATCCTCGACTCCTTCAACTTGCAGGTGAGGGGTGAGCCAAGGGGTGGCTCTTGGAGAGGGGGATGCCTGTTTGCAACTCCGCGGGGGTGGTGTGGGGACAGATGGTGACTTAGGGACATCCTGCACCTGAGTGGGATGGTCCTGTTTGTCCTGCAGGGCAGCTACAACCAGCCCCTGGGCATGTCCAGCACCCAGTCAGACACACTCTTCCTGGACTGCACCATCCGGGGGTTGCAAGTGGAGTCGTCGGACACATGCACCGAGTGCCTGGCTAGGGTCCTGCCCCTGTTCTGCTTGTGGCCCAGCAGAGCTGAGCTTGCCAAGCAGCTGCCCTCCGCCTCAACTGAGCCCTGGGGGCTGCTCTGGAAGGTGGATCTGAAGGTGGAGGACGTGAACCTTTTCACGCTCTCAGCCCTGGTGGGTAAGTAGCATCCAGGCTGATCCCGGGTGGTTGTCCTGGAACAGCCCCGCAGTCAGAGGAACCTGGCACGTCGTGGTGTGCCTCTCCCGTGCCTCCAGCACTGACACACCACCTCTCTAGGCGCCCTGGAGCTGCGGCTGGACACACTGACTGTCCTGGGGAGTGCTGAGAGCTGCACGGTCAGTGTCCAGGGCATGGTTCTGGCCTTGGTGAAGAGCATCACGGAGAAGATGCAGCCGTGCTGCAAAGCTCCTGCCATCCCCAACCCAGTGGCCAACCTCTCCATGCTCTCTGTCACCTATCACAGCAGCATCCGCTCCCTGGAGGTTGGTGTGGGCCTTGGGTCTCTGCTTTTTCCTGTACTGGTGGGACTGGGATGGATGAGGCATGGGGAAGAACAGCTGGCACCGAAAGGTGCCGGAGAGGAGAAGAGGGGTGTGATGAGCAGGACCTGGCAGTGATCTGGTGCCCGTTTGCTCTCTCCGGTGTAGGTGCAGTGTGGTGAGGGGCTGGCGGTGCTGTGGAGCCCGACCGACCACATGCACTTGTACCATCACACCCTGGCCACCCTGCAGTGCCACGAAGCCTTGCGGAGCGCCCTCTGCCACAGGACGCCTCCCTCCCTTCCCCCAGAGAGCCCAGCGTCCCACCCGGCCACCCCTACTGAGACACCGGGGCCCCTTCAGCCAGATGGGCCCCCCCCCAAAAGACTCCTGTCCCTGTCACTGGAGCTGAGCTCTGCCAAACTCACAGCCTTTGTCTCTGAGGCCAACTACATCAGCCTGGCTGCCGAACGGACCTCTGTGAGCTGGCATGGGGGTGCCCTGCATGGCTACTGCCCCGAGCTGGCCGCCGGCTTTGACGGACACAGCATCTTCAGCTTCAAGGAGGTGGAGGTGAAGCTGCTGCCAGAGCTGGAGGAGGTCATCTTGCACCGCTGCGCCTTCCCCACCCTGCGCACCCTCCGCAACCGCGGCTGGGCATTCTCCTTTGCCAGCGTGACCATCGAGTTCCCCTACCAGTACGACTTCTCCCGCACGCTGGACGCTGCCGTGGGCGTGCAGAAGTGGCTGAAAGGACTGCATCGGCGCGGGCGCCCTGCCAGCACGGCGCTGCCCCCCGACCTCCTCCTCAAAGTGACGCACTTCTCCTGGGTATTCCTGGATGACGTCTTCGAGGTCAAGTTACGAGACAACTATGAGCTGATGAAGGATGAGAGCAAGGAGAGCGCCAAGCGTTTGCAGCTGCTGGATGCCAAGGTGGCCGCGCTGCGCAAGCAGCACGGCGAGCTGCTGCCTGCCCGCAAGATCGAGGAGCTCTATGCCTCTCTGGAGAAGAAAAACATCGAGATCTACATCCAGCGCTCGCGGCGCCTCTATGCCAACACGCCCATGAGGAGAGCCCTCCTCACCTGGACCCTGGCACACTTGGAGCTGGTGGCCATGGCTGATGAGTCCTTCCATGGCACGGAGCGTGTGTTGGAGCAGATGAGGGACGTGGACAGTGTCAGCCCGTTCCCCCCCGAGGGTCTGGAGATGGTCACCCAGTGGTGCCGCATGATGAAGGGCAGAGTTGGCAGCTTCTTTGGTGAGTTGCTTCGTGTGAGGGTGCCCATGGAGGACAGCACAGTGGCTGTCTGGCCTGGGCTCCCAGGACAGGGACCTGCTGGCACCATGAGATGTGTAACCAAGCAGGGGCAATGATTTTTGGAGGTTCAGGGGAGTGGGAAGGGAGCAGAGATGTGACAGGACAGCAGCTCCTGCCATGTCCTAGATGGGGAGAGGGGCAGTGTCCCTCGGCTGCCCCATCTCTCAGCCCTTCCTGTGCCCTGCAGTGCGGATCCGTGACTACCCTCGCTACCTCTTTGAGATCCGGAACTGGCAGCTCTCGGGCCGGCTGATCGGAGCCGAGCAGTGCGGCCAGGCCTGCTCCCGGCGCCGCCAGGTCCTGAAGCTGGGGCTGCCCTGGGGGGATGCAACAGTGGAGAGGAACATGCCACCCCTGAAGTTCTACCACGACTTCCACTGTAAGAGCTGGAGGGACAAGGGGGACTCTGTACCGGGGTGGGGACAGGGCTGTGTGGGACATGCAAAGGGCTGAGCCAACCTCTGTATGTCCCCAGCTGAGATCTCCCAGTACACCATCGTGTGGGGGCCCTGCTGGGACCCAGCCTGGACCCTGATCGGCCAGTGTGTGGATCTCCTCACCAAGCCCTCAGAGGACCCCAGCGCCCCGTTGCCCTGGTGGGACAAGAGCCGCCTTCTCTTCCACGGGGACTGGCACATGGACATTGAACAGGCCAACCTGCACCAGCTGGCCACCGAGGTGGGTGCTGCCGGGGTAGGGAGCAGAGCGTGGTGTGGGGTTGCCTCACACCTGCCTCTCCCCATGTTTGTCCTTGCAGGATCCCTACAACACCACAGAGAACATGCACTGGGAGTGGAGCCACCTCTCCTTCCACTGGAAGCCCGGGCAGTTCGTCTTCAAGGGCAACCTGGACATCAACGTCCGGACAGCCTCCAAGTGAGCGTGGGCCCAGAGCACGGGGGCTGCCACCAGTGCTGGGGGCTAACTGATGTGTCTTTCCCCATTTAGGTACGACGACTGCTGCTTCCTGCACCTGCCCGACCTGTGTATGACGCTGGACCTGCAGTGGCTGTGCCACGGGAACCCCCATGACCACCACGGCGTGGTGCTGCGCTCCCCCGAGTTCCTGCCCGAGGTGCCGGTGGGGCAGCAGTACGACTCCTACCACGCCTTCCGCTCCGAGAACCTCAACCTCTCCATCCGGATGGACCTGACACGGTCCAGTGAGGGTGGGTGACAGCACCCCGGGGATCTCTTGGGGACGAGGCAGCGCATGCTGGTTTTAGCCATCCTTATCGGTCCTGGGTTGGGTGCTGCCGTGTCCCTGCCCCGCAGCGTTGGCTGACAGCGGGTGTATTCCCAGAGCACTCCCAGCCCCGGATCCTGCTCTACAGCAGCACCCTCCGCTGGATGCAGAACTTTTGGGCCACTTGGACCAGCGTGACGCGCCCCATCTGCCGCGGGAAGCTCTTCAACAACATGAAACCCAGTAAGAAAAAGCTGGGGCAGCATTACAAGCAGTTGTCTTACACCGCGCTCTTCCCCCGGCTGCAGGCAAGTCCTGGGGGTGGGGATCTGGTGGTACCTCCCTGCTCTGCCTGTGCTGGGTGCTCAGCCCCTGCTCTCTGCTCCCTTGCAGGTGCATTACTGGGCCTCCTTTGCCCAGCAGCGTGGGATCCAGGTGGAGTGCTGCCAGGGGCACATCTTCACTCGTGGCACCCAGCGGCTCATCCCGCAAGGTGGGGGCCCTGCCAGCAGTGCCTCCAGGCAGGGCAGGGCCCCGGCTGACCCCTCTCCTTGTCCCCCAGCTGGCACGGTGATGCGACGCCTGATTTCGGAATGGAGCATCACACAGATGGTGAGTGACCTGAGCCAGGTCACCGTGCACCTCATGGCCTCCACTTGTGACGAGAATGCTGACCACCGGCTCGACACCCTGGTGAAGAAAACCCATCTGCTGAGCCTGTCCTCCCTCACCTACCAGCGGCACAGCAACCGCACGGCTGAGGAGGTACCGCCGCAAACACAGGGCATGGCAGCCTGATGGCATCCCCCTGAGACAAGGGGACCTCGGTCTTTGGGTGCAATGGGGGAGGGATTTGGCTGGATAGGGGACAGACCTGCCGAGCCTCTGATCTCCCAAGCGCCTGGCCGAAGGGATGCCTTGTTCCAGCCACAGCATCCGTGGTGTGGTTCCCTGCTGAGCGCTCTGGGGTGGTGCCCCAGGCTCTGGTCCCCCTGCTCTGCCTGCAG
Source organism: Athene noctua (assembly GCF_965140245.1). NCBI lineage: Eukaryota > Metazoa > Chordata > Aves > Strigiformes > Strigidae > Athene > Athene noctua. Next base: position 5,726,913 of record NC_134055.1, read on the forward strand.
GGACTGGCAGGGCTCCCTGCCCGTGTGTGCGAGGCCTGTGGGCAGTGGCTTTGTTGTGCTGAGGCTCTGACCCTCTGTGCCCAGGAGCTGGCCCTCCGGGATGGGGATGATGGTTTCCACACGCACCAGCTGCACTTGGTGGATCTGCGGGCATCCTGGACCACCACCAACCGGGACATCGCCTTCGGCCTCTACGACGGCTACAAGAAAGCGGCTGTGCTCAAGCGCAACCTGTCCACCGAGGCCCTGAAGGGGCTAAAAATCGACACGCAGCTGCAAGCCAAGAAGCTGAAGCGGGGCCCGCTCTCTGCTCACTCTGTCCCTGCCAGAGTGACCGTTCCCATCACCAGCGGCCGTCCTGAGAGAGCCTCCTCGGGGGGTGAGTGGGTGAAACCCACAGCCAGCAATGTGCATGCTAGCCCAAAGCCACGCCTGCCTTCACCCTGTCACCCCCAGCCAGCCCCCCGCAGCCTTGCACTGACCCGTTCTCCTTCCCCAGGGGCCTACATGCTGCAGAAGCTCATTGAGGAGACGGACAAGTTTGTGGTCTTCACGGAGGAGGAATCGGGGGCTAGTGAGCAGCTCTGCGGCATCGCCGCCTGCCAAACCGACGACATCTACAACCGCAACTGCCTCATCGAGCTGGTCAACTGCCAGGTACCTGCCCTCGGCCCACCTGCCTGTCCCCACACTCTCCACTCCCTGTGGCCTTGCTGTGAGAGGGGCCATGCGGCCCCAGAAGGGCTCCCCTGACCCCCGCGGGGTCGCTCCCCTGACCCCCGCGGGGTCCCTCCCCTGGCAGATGGTGCTGCGCGGCGCCGAGACGGAGGGCTGTGTGATTGTGTCCGCTGCGAAGGCCCAGCTACTGCAGTGCCAGCACCACCCCGCCTGGTACGGGGACACGCTGAAGCAGAAAACATCCTGGACCTGCTTGCTGGATGGCATGCAGTATTTCGCCACGACAGAGAGCAGTCCCACTGAGAGGGAGCACGGGCAGCTCTGGCTGGAGGTGAGCAACTTGGGGGAGGCTGTGATGGGTGAGCTGCAAGGGGGGCAAGCAGCGCTGTCAGTGCCAAGGGAAGGAGAGCAGGGACAGCCAGCAGTGCCTCCTTGCCTCCCCAGGTGAAAAATATTGAGGAACATCGGCAACGGAGCCTGGACTCAGTGCAGGAGCTGATGGAGAGCGGGCAGGCGGTGGGGGGCATGGTCAGCACCACCACAGGTACTGCCTGCAGCTCGGGCTGCGGAGCCTCCCTCAGTCCCACTCGCGTGTGACCCTGAGGCTGGTGAAGCTGAGAGTGCCCGGCCTGTCCCTGGACGGCTCCAGGACCCGGCTGATGCTCCGAGCCCTGCGCCATGGGGTCCCCAACGTGCCAGGACATGGCGCTCTGACCATGGTGCCCTGCCTGTCTCCAGACTGGAACCAGCCCTCAGAAGCCCAGCAGACCCAGCAGGTGCAGAGGATCATCTCTCGCTGCAGCTGCCGCATGTACTATATCAGCTACAGCCATGACATCGACCCTGAGCTGGCCACACAGATAAAGCCCCCCGAGACTCCTGCCAACCAGGAGAAGGAGGATCTGCTGAAGAAGCAGGAGGGTGAGTACACCCAGGCAGTGTCTTTGGGGGTAGAGCTCTGGGTAGTGCCAGCTAGGTCCAGAGATGGTCTGTCTTGGCCCTGCTGAGATCAGAGGGATGCCTACAGGACGGGTCCCCAGCAGTGCACCTGATGACACTGGACACACTGTGCCTGCCAGAGCCAGTGTAACCACCTTGGTTTATTCCCCATCCCTCTCCATCTCTGGCTGGCCCCCACGTGCATCCCATTCCTCTCTGTGCTGAGGCCCGGCCCTTTGTGTGTCCCTCCAGGAGCTGTGGATACGTTCACACTGATCCACCACGACCTGGAGATCTCCACCAACCCCGCACAGTATGCCATGATCCTCGACATAGTCAACAACCTGCTGTTGCACGTGGAGCCCAAACGCAAGGTACCCACGAGGCTTCAGGTCACCGTGTCATTCACTGCACCCAGAGCAATCCTAACACCCTATTCCCGTGTCTAGGAGCACAGCGAGAAGAAACAGCGGGTGCGCTTCCAGCTGGAAATCTCCAGCAACCCCGAGGAGCAGCGCAGCAGTATCCTACACCTGCAAGAGGCTGTGAGGCAGCACGTCGCCCAGATCCGGCAGCTGGAGAAGCAGATGTACTCCAACGTGAAGGTGAGCCCGTATCCAGGCAGAGCCTGGCTCCCTGGGGTCCCTGCTCTGGGACAGAGGGTGCTGAGGGTTGTCTGTCCTTCAGTCCTTGCAGGACGACAGCAAAAACGAGAGTCTGCTCGACCTCAACCACAGGCTGCAGCAGCAGCTGAGCCAGGAGAAAGCTGACTTGCAGCTGGAGAGCGAGGAGCTGAACATACTGATCAGGTAGGGACCGTCTCTGGCTTCCCCAGTGTCCCTCTTACTCCGGGGCTCCCACATCCCAGCGCCCCCCTCTCTGCTGCAGGTGCTTCAAGGACTTCCAGCTGCAGCGAGCCAACAAGATGGAGCTGCGAAAGCAGCCCGAGGACGTGAGCGTGGCACGGCGGACTGAGTTCTACTTTGCCCAGGCCCGCTGGCGCCTGACCGAGGAGGACGGGCAGCTGGGCATAGCCGAGCTGGAGCTCCAACGCTTCCTCTACAGCAAGGTACCGTCCGGGCCGGTGCCACCGCAGCCCCTGAGCTGGGGCCCGGGATGTGTGGGGCTGATGGGTCTGTGTGTGCAGGTCAACAAGTCTGACGACACGGCTGAGCATCTGCTGGAGCTGGGCTGGGTCACCATGAACAACCTCCTGCCCAACGCTGTGTACAAGGCAAGTAGCAGCCTTGGGGAGCAGATCTGCACCCTGAGGACCCACGAGTGGCCCAGTCAGGGTGGCCTGTCCTCACCACAGCCACCTGTCCCCTTCCCTGCAGGTGGTGCTGCGTCCCCAGAGCTCCTGCCAGTCGGGCCGGCAGCTGGCACTGAGGATTTTCAGCAAGGTCCGGCCGCCGGTGGGAGGCATCTCCATCAAGGAGCACTTTGAGGTGCTGGGGCCAGGCTGGGAGGTGGCGCAGTCCCCCGTGGGGCACGGGCAGGGTGTATCTGGCTCTGACGTGGCCTCTCTCCTCGCAGGTGAACGTGGTACCCCTCACCATCCAGCTGACCCACCAGTTCTTCCACAGAATGATGGGTTTCTTCTTCCCTGGCCGCAATGTGGAGGAGGAGGAGGTAGGGGATGAGGAAGACAAGTCCAAGCTGGTGACAACAGGTGAGAGGCTTATGGTCACCCTCCTCCTTGGCACCTGAGTGATGTCCTTGAGCAGCTTTGGCTGCATGTCTAGGGTATGTTTGTGGGCAGCTGCTGGCAGGCCACACGTTGAGAAACAGGGACTCACAGTCCCCCCTGTGGGCAGGGAACCAGCAGGGAGAGCAGCGAAGCTGGGAGGGATCTGGGTCAAGGCTAATTCCCAGCCAGTCACCAACCACCACCTCCCACACTCTTTGTCCCAGGGATCCCTGTGGTGAAGCCACGGCAGCTGATCGTGGCCGATGACTCGCTGGGCCCAGGGAAGGGAGTCGCTCAGGGACTGAATCGGACGTCGGGGGTCAGAAGATCATTCCGAAAAGCACCCGAGGTACCTGCTGCTGCCTTGAGGGGGGAATCTGGGAGAGCCCTGCTGTGGAGCCAGTCTGCTTTCTCTCGGCTGCAGGGCTGGGCAGCCATGTCCTCCCTCACCCATCCATTTTCTCCTGCTTCCTCCCACTATGAGAATTTTCAACCTTTACAACCAAGCACCTGCACGCTTGCTGTGATCCCTGCAGCATCTCGTTTTCCTAACACCATGCCAGAGCAGCTCTCACCTCTCACTGGTGAAGCAATGCCATGGCCCAGTGCCCGGCTGTCCCTTCCCATCTGGTTCCTGGCTGTGTCCCCTCTCCTTCCCTTCTGCTCATGGCTCCTGCTCTGTCCCCAGCATCCTGTGGATGACATCGACAAGATGAAGGAGCGCGCGGCCATGAACAACTCCTTCATCTACATCAAGATCCCGCAGGTGCCGCTCTGTGTCAGCTACAAGGTGCGGGGCCAGCAGGATGGGGCGTGCTGGGGAGAGGGGGCATAGTCCCTCCAGCTTGGGGGGAGCATCATCCCACACTGCCTGACACCCCTGTCATCCAGGGCGAGAAGAACAGTGTGGACTGGGGTGACCTGAACCTGGTGCTGCCATGCCTGGAGTACCACAACAACACGTGGACGTGGCTGGACTTCGCCATGGCGGTGAAGAGGGACAGCCGCAAAGCCTTGGTGGCACAGGTACGTGGGGGCCTCCTGCCCGCTCTCGGGGGAGCTGCTGGGGCCGTTCTGCCCAGTTTGGAGGGGGTAACCCCACGGCGGACTACACGTTCTCCAGAGCGGGAAGCAGCCGTGCTGCCTCAGCAGCTCAGGCCCTCACCCCCTAAATCCTGGGGCAGGTGATCAAAGAGAAGCTACGCCTGAAGCCGGCGGCGGGCGCAGAGTCCCGGGGGAAGCTGGAGAACAAATCAGACGGGACCATCCAGCAGCAGGAGGAGGACGAGAAGGCGCGTCTGCTCATCGGGCTGAGTGTGGGTGAGAAGAACCCCAGCAAGAAGTCGATCTTCGGCAGGCGCAAATGATGGCAGCACCCGGCGGGCCGGGAAGGGGTTGGGGTGCCCTGGTGCTCCCCGCTCTGGAGGGGCACCCCTGTGGTGGTGGTGGGGGAGGCCCCGCGCTGCTCGGCGTGGCGATGTCCGAGGCGGGGGTTAGCCACACGCAGGCCCTTGGTAGCCCTGTTGCTGCGGGGCAGGGGTGCAGCAGCACGGGGATGTGGGGTGCAGCATGCTCCGGGGCCGCTTCGTGCGGGTGCAGACCCCCGTGCCAAGGGCTCCTGCGAGCTTCCCCCCCCTCCCTGCTGTGCGGGTGCTGGGCCCAGCCCCTGGGCCTGGTGAAGCAGCGGGATCACTCCGGGCTGGGAGAAAGGGGAACGGGAGAGAGTTTAAATAAAGAGTTTTTAATTTGGAACAGACTTGGGCCAGTGGCTCGTCACTCGCCTTCCCCATTCACGCCCCAGTGCCAGGCTCAGTGCAGTCCCCCCTCTGCAGTCAGCAGCACCCCAACTACTCTGGCTTGGCCCCCTGCCCCTCCTGGGGGGTTGTTTGGGGGTTTGGGGCTCCCTTGCAGCACCAGCATCGACCCCGGGCTCAGCCCTTGTGCTCGTCCCTCTCCAGTCTCTGCCGTGAGCCCCTCAGTGCCCAGGGCTCAGCGGGGGCTGCAGGTACCCCACGGGCAAGTGGGGTGCAAAGGGCGGGATGAGCGGTTGAAGGGAGATCCCCAAAGTGTGCAGGGGGGGTCCCGGAGGGTGTGCCCTGCCCAGAAGCGGGGAGGGGAGGGGTCGGGTCACGGGTGGGTGTCCCGGGGTGCGCACCCGGGGTGGGGGGTTGTCTCGGGGTGCGCTCCCGGTGCAGGGGGCCAGCCCCGGTGCCCGGCCCCGGGGCGGGGGGGGTCGCGCCCGGGCGGGGCGGGGCGGGGCGGGGCGGCGGGGTTATGTAAAGCAGCGGATTACCGGGGCCCGGGCCCGGGGCGCGGCCGGGCGGCGCCGCGATGGGAGCATCGAGCAGCGGCCCCGGGCCGGCCCCGGTGCGGCCCCCCCAGGTGCGTGCGGCGGCTCCGGGGGTGTCCCGTTTCCCACCCCACCCCCCCCCAGGCACCCCTCCGCCCCGGGGTCTCCGCTGACGCTGCCCCCCGGTTCCGCAGGGCCGCGCCGTGGGGTCGTGGGTGCGGGCGCTGCTGGGCCGCGCCGGGCCGGTACCGGTACCGGGGTCGGGGCTCGCCCTGGCTCCGCGGGGCCCCGCCGAGGAGCCGCCGCTGCCCGGGTGGCCGCTGCCGCAGCTCGTCTCGCTTTTCCTGCCGGAGTTCCCCGTCCGCCCCTCCGCCCGCCAGCCGCAGCTCAAGGTGCCGTCCCGGGGCCCCCCACCCTCCTCCCGGGGTCCCGGTGCATCCTACCGGGGTCCCCGAGCCTCCTCCCGGGGCGCCCGCGCATCCCGCCTTGGCAGTCCCTAGCGGGTCTCTTCGCACCCCGTTCCGGGGTCCCTGCGCGTCCTCCCGGGGTCCCCCAGCGCCCCGAGCCTCTTCCTCCCGCGCCGTCCGTGCACCCCATGCCGCCAGCCCGGGATCGCCGACCGTCTTACCGGCTCTCCTGGCACGCCGCGCCGCATCCCTGCGCATCCCAGCGGCGTCCCCGGCCGTCCCACCGGGACCCCTTCTACCTCCGCGGGGTCCCCGTGCCCCGTGTCGGGTCTGTGCGTCCTACCGGGGCCCCCTGCATGCTGTCAGCATCCACTGGCGTCTCCGTGTCCCTGTCCCCATGTGCCCCATACTGAGTCCACATACATCCCACTGGCGTCCCGATTGGGTCCTCTTGGTCCCCGTGTGTCCCCACCACCTGCCCTGGGTGCTCTGTGCCACCCCACACCCCCCCCCGAGCCTGTCTCCGCGGGGTGCTCAGCCCCTGCTCCACCTCCCCCCAGATCCTGGGCTTCGTGGCCAAAGGCTCCTTCGGGACCATCCTCAAAGTGCTGGACTGCGGGCGGGAGAAGGTCTGCGCCGTGAAGGTGGGTGCTGTCCCCAGGGGCCGGTGGGTGCCCCCACCTATCCTCGTGTCGTCCCCCCCCCAACAGCCCCTCTTCCCCCCCAGGTCGTGCCTAAAGTGGAGGTGCTGCGCCGCGACACCCTCAAGCAGTGCAAGGAAGAAGTCAGCATCCAGGTTAGGGGGGGTCCAGGGGGGGCCCCAGCCCGTGGAGGGGTTTGGGGGCAGCTGTGGGGACAGCAGGGGGCTGAGAAGGGAGGGTAGCAGAAGTGGGGTCCCCTGTCCCCCCTGGGCCCCTCACCCTGGGGGCCGCTCACCCTCTCTGCTTTGTGTCCCCAGAGACAGGTCAGGCACCCGTTTGTCCACGGGCTGGGGGACAGCTGGCAGGGCCAGCGCCACCTCTTCATCAGTGAGTGACCATCTGCCCGCGGGCTGGCCCCGGCCCCCCCTGCCCGAGCACGTGTCCCCACCGCCCGCACACGTGTCCCCGCACACGTGCCCGCTCCCCCCGCGCTGCCCGCTGCCCCGTGGGGATCCAGGCACTCGGCTGCCGGCTCCCACCCCACACCCACAGGACAGGGATGGGGACAAACCGCACTGGGGCAGGGACCAGCACGGGGGGTGAATGAGGCGCCCCAGCCCTGGTAGCCTGCCTGGCCCCGGTGGCCCTGATGGCCGTGCCAGCTCGGCGTCCATGTAGCTTTTGTGTTCCCAGTGCCTGTGTGACCCTGGGGACTGTGTCACTGGGGTACCCATGTGGCCACCGATGTCCGTGCCACCTTGGAGCTCACGTGGCTGTGGTGTTTCTGTGTTCCCAGTGCCCACATGGCTCTGGTGCCCATGTCACCGTGGTACACGGTGCTCCTGTGCCTATGTCACCTTAGTACGTGGTCTTGGTGCCCACGTTGCCCTGGTGTTTGTGCCACCTTGGTGCCAGCGTGGTCCTGGGGCTTGTGCCACCTCGCTGCCCCTATGGCCCCAGCGCTTGCATCCCCTTGGTGCATGCCCAGGGTGCCCATCTCACCTTGATGCGTGGCCCCAGTGACCCCTCTGCCCCATGCCCGTGCCACCCCGGTGCCCGTGCCCCTCACGCCAGCCCGGCCCCACGGGGCAGCCCATTGGTAAGGCACGTTGCCCGTCCCGGCAGTGTGTACCTACTGCAGCACCGGAGACCTGCACGCGCTGTGGCGTGCCGCCGGGCGCTTCGCCGAGGCCACCGTCCGCCTGTTTGCTGCCGAGCTGGTGCTGGTGCTGGGTGAGTGGCCTGCCACGCCGGGGACAGACACAACTGTCCCCACCGATGGGGACCTGCAGGCAGGGTCAGCCATCCCCGGGGGTGGGCAGCTGCCTGCTGGCTGCGGTGGGGGTGGCAGCAGGCACCGTGCCGAGAGGGGACCCACCGTTCTGATGGCTCCATCTTCTCCCCAGTGTACCTCCACGACCTGGGCATCATGCACAGAGATGTGAAGGTGGGTGGCAGTGGGGGGCAGGAGGGTGGGGTGGGAGGTGTCTCTGAACGCCCCCAGTGCCTGTCTCATTTCAGATGGAGAACATCCTCCTGGATGAGAGAGGTAAGAGTCCGATAGCACTGGCTTGTGGACGCCCCATCCGTGGGGACACTCTGACCATGGGGACACCCCACCCGTGGGTCCCCACTCACTGCCTCGCCCCACAGGGCACCTCAAACTCACCGACTTCGGCCTCTCCCGCCACCTGCGGTGGGGCGAGCGAGCCCACACCATCTGTGGCACCCTGCAGTACATGGGTAAGGGGGCAGTGGGGGGCTGCAGTGGGGGGCACAGCCCCCCCAGGAACTCACCTGCTCATTCCCACAGCCCCGGAGGTGCTGAGTGGGGGGCCCTACAGCCACGCAGCCGACTGGTGGTCACTGGGAGTCCTGCTCTTCGCCCTGGCCAGCGGGGAGGTGAGGGCCACAGGTGATAGGGGGGTGATAGGAGCACCCCATGGAGCCCCTAAATCTGTTCCCTGACCCCCCAGTTCCCTGTGGCGCCGGCGGAGGACCACGTGGCCATGCTGGAGCGCGTCAAGCAGAGCAGCTACGAGAGCCCACCCGCGTTCAGCTCCGCGCTGGCCCGGCTGCTCGCCGAGGTAACCTTCCCGCCTGGATTTTGGGGTCCCTGTTGGCCCCCTGGGCCGGATGCCGGGGTCCCCACCGTTCACTGTCCTCCCTCCATCCCCAGCTGCTGTGTCACAACCCCCTACATCGCCTGCGCTACCTCCACCACTTCCAGGGCCACCCCTTCTTCCACGGGGTGGCCTTTGACGCCGACCTGCTGCAGAAGGACCCGGTGGCGGTAGCAGTGGCCCCGCGCCCCCCCGAGCAGCCCCTTCCCGACCCCGCCACCTTCGCTGACTTCGACTGCGACCTCGCCGCTGTCCCCCCGGGTCAGCCCTGGCCTGGCTGAGCCACCCTGGCTGGGACCCCCAACATCGCTCAGGGACATCCCCCCCCCAACCCCAGCTGCGGGTCGGACCTTGCTGGGCTGGGTCCCCCTCACCCCAACATTGTACCTCTGCCTGCGGGAGCAATAAACCCGAGAGCCGCGGGCATCGCTGACTCCTGCGGGACCCCCGGCGGGCGGGTGGGGCTGGTGTGTGTCGCCCCCTCCTCCCTCGGGTAGGGCCGGGCTGGTTCCCCCGCGGCAGGCTCTGGGGAGGCCCCGGGGTCGGGGGGGAGCTGGGCCCGTGTGTGTCGTTCGTCCCCCCCCCGCACCACCGAGGGCTGCGGGGTCCCCCGTGCTCGGCGCTGCACAGCGCCCCGAGGGGGCGTGGCCTCTTCGTAACCCCGCCCACCTCCCCGGTGAGCCCCGCCCCTAATGCCTTCCCCCCGCTGAGTCACGTGCCGCGCAGAGCAGCCAATCAGAGCGGCGCGTCGTTTTCAAGCGAACGGCGGCGGCGCCGCGCGGGAGCGGTTGGAGCGGAGCGGACGGGGCCATGCAGGGCGGGCGGACCCCCGCCGTGAGTGCGGACGGGCCCGGGACGGGCGGAGGGAGGGGGCACCGGTTTGGGCCTCCCGGTTTGGGCCCTCCAGTGGGGCGGCGGGAGGAGCCCGGGGGGTGGGGGGTGTCCGGTGGGGTGACCCTGACCGTGCGGGTGGCTGGGGGCGGTGGATCCGGTGCGCTCCCGACACATATATAAATGTGTATGTATATATATATATATACACGTTTAAGGGGGGTGTGTGCTACCGGTGAGGCCGCCGGTGACCCCCGGTGCCCCCCCTCCTCCCCAGGCGCGGCAGCGGCCCCGGCGCACCCCGCTGCAGGACCTGCGGCTGCAGCCGGGCGCCGATCGCACCAGCCTCACCCCGCTGCTCCGCCGCCTGCGGCTCAAGGTGGGTGCGGGAGGGTGCGGGGGCAACTGAGGCGGGGGGCAGGGTAGCGGAAAGGGGTGCTGGGATGTACCGGACTGGGGACACTGGGGTGGGGAACCGGGGCAGTGGGAGGACAGGGTGCATCTACTGGGGTGGGGGGAAGTGGGGAGGCTGGGGCAATGGGTTATGGGATATACATCTCTTAACATCCTTACTGATGATCTGGACGCGGGATCGAGGGCACCCGCAGTCACTTTGCAGATGACGCCCAGTGGGGCGGGAGTGTTGGTCTGCCCGAGGGCAGGGAGGCTCTGCAGAGAGACCTGGCCAGGCGGGAGCGATGGGCTGAGCCCAACAGGGGGAGTATCAGTAAGGCCAAGTGCCGGGGGCTGCCCTTGGGCCACAACAACCCCCAGCAGCGCTACAGGCTTGGGGAGGAGTGACTGGAGAGCTGCCAGTCAGAGAGGGACTGGGGGGGTGATTGGCAGCCGGCTGAACAGGAGCCAGCGGTGTGCCCAGTGGCATCCTGGCTTGTGTCAGCACTGGCGTGGCCAGCAGGGACAGGGGAGGGATCTGAGCCCTGCACTCAGCACTGGTGAGGCCGCCCCTCGCTGAGTGGGTTCAGTTTTGGGCCCCTCACCCCAAAAAGGCCATTGAATGACTCGAGCGTGTCCAGAGAAGGGCAACGGAGCTGGGGCAGGGTCTGGAGCACAGGTCTGCTGGGGAGCGGCTGGGGGAACTGGGGGGGTTCAGTCTGGAGAAGAGGAGGCTGAGGGGAGACCTCATCACCCTCTACACCTTCCTGAAAGGAGGGTGCAGGGAGGGGGGATGAGTCTCTTGAGCCAAGGAGCCAGCACCAGGCCCCGAGGGAATGGCCTCAAGCTGCCCAGGGCAGGGTCAGGCTGGCTCTGAGGAAGGATTTCTGTGCAGAAGGGGCTGTTGGGCGTTGGAATGGGCTGCCCAGGGCAGGGGGGGAGTCCCCATCCCTGGAGGGGTTGAAGAGTCGGGCTGACCCAGCGCTGAGGGATCTGGGGGAGTTGGGAACGGTCAGGGGGAGGGTCATGGTTGGGCTGGAGGAGCTTCAGGGGCTTTTCCAACTGAGATGATCTGTGGGATGCTGGGGAGAAGGGCAGGGCAGCTCTGACCCCCTCACCCCCCCCAAATGTCCTGTAGGACCATGATGGCACCAATCCAGTGTCCTGTACCCAGGAGCCATCCAGCAGCTTCACCTCAATGCCCTGCATACCAGGAGCCCCCAGCAGTGCTACCCTACACCCCCCCAGCAGCACCACCCCAGTGCCTTGTAGCTCAGGGTCCCGCAGCAGCAGCACCCCAGAGCCCCCTGACAGTCTTGCCCCAGGGCCCAGCAGCACCATGCCCGTCCCGGGGCCCAGCACCCCTGAGCCCCCCAGCAGCACCATGCCCGTCCCGGGGCCCAGCAGCACCGTGCCTGTCCTGAATTCCAGCACCCCGGAGCCCCCCAGCAGCACCGTGGCTGTGCCGGGGCCCAGCACCCCGGAGCCCCCCAGCAGCACTGTGGCTGTGCCGGGGCCCAGCACCCCGGAGCCCCCCAGCAGCACCGTGGCTGTGCTGGGGCCCAGCACCCCGGAGCCCCCCAGCAGCACCGTGGCTGTGCTGGGGCCCAGCACCCCGGAGCCCCCCAGCAGCACCGTGGCTGTGCTGGGGCCCAGCACCCCGGAGCCCCCCAGCAGCACCGTGCCTGTGCTGGGGCCCAGCACCCCGGAGCCCCCCAGCAGCACCGTGGCTGTGCTGGGGCCCAGCACCCCGGAGCCCCCCAGCAGCACCGTGGCTGTGCCGGGGCCCAGCACCCCGGAGCCCCCCAGCAGCACCGTGGCTGTGCCGGGGCCCAGCACCCCGGAGCCCCCTAGCAGCACCGTGGCTGTGCCGGGGCCCAGCACCCCGGAGCCCCCTAGCAGCCCCGTGGCTGTGCTGGGGCCCAGCACCCTGGAGCCCCCCAGCAGCACCGTGCCTGTCATGGAGCCCGGCACCCCAGAGCCCCCCAGCAGCCCTGTCCTGGGGCCCCGCAGCACTGTGCCAGCCCCCTTGTTCAGCCCCGTTCTGTGGCCCAGCGCCCTGAAGCCCCCCAGTAGCCCCATGCTGGCCCCCCTGTGCAGCCCCATGCCAGGGTTGTGTACCCCAGAGCCCCCCAGCACCACCACCCCAGGGCCCTCCAGCATCCTCAGCTCGGTGCCTGTCACCCCAGTCTCCCCAGGCAGCACCACTCTAGCAGCCTGCACCCCTGGGCCCAGTGGCAGTGCCAGCCTGACCTCCTGCACCCCAGGGCCCCCTGGCACCAGCTCCACCCCGCAGGAAGCTCCCTTCCATGGGTGGCGAGTGGCACCCGCCGACCTCTCCTGCAGCCCTGTGGCCTCTGAGCCCCCGGCTAGAGATGGGAGTACTGGTTCCCTACCTTGCCAAGGCACCCCTGAGGGATCTGAGTCCCCAGCCCCTGCTCCCCCAGAGCAGGGCCCCTCCGGACTCTCACCCATCGAGGCAAGTAGTTCAGAGACTGCTGGGCTGGAGGCAGCGACCACCCCTATCGCCTCACCCGAGGTAGCCTCGGCTGCCATATCCTGGGTGTTGCCGCTGGTGTGGCTGGAGAAGAACCTCAGTGCCTCATCTCTGCTGGAGTCCCTGCGGCACAGCCTGCCCCTGCCCGTGCCCACGGCGGTTGCTGGCACCAGCGTCACCCCTGTGCCCACGGCGGTTGCTGGCACCAGCGTCACCCCTGTGCCCACGGCGGTTGCTGGCACCAGCGTCACCCCTGTGCCCACGGCGGTTGCTGGCACCAGCGTCACCCCTGTGCCCACGGCGGTTGCTGGCACCAGCATCACCCCTGTGCCCACTACGGTTGCAAGCACCAGCATCACCCCCGTGTCCACTGTGGTTGCTGGCACCTTCATGACCCCCCAGGACCTGCGGGAGAGGAGCATGAACACATCTGCAGGCATCCCCCGCTGCGCCAAGGACAGCGCTGCCGAAACGGACTCCCTGCTCTGGCAGTAAGTGCAGGGACGTGCCTCCCCCCTGGATGGGCCTGTGGCACCCATGAGCCGTCTGTACCCCAAGCCCTCTCTCTGTCCCCAGCTGTTCCCGGGAGCAGCTGAAGTCTCTGCCGCGGGCAGAGCTGGAAGGGCGGCTGGAGAGCACCCTCATCATCATCGAAGCCCTCTCGCTCCAGCTGCGTGACTGGCAGGAGAGCCAGTGCCTGTTGCCCCGCGTGGGGCCGGCTGAACAGAGGGACGCGCTCACGCAGACGGACGTCACCCACCCCAAAGGGGTATGAGTCCTCACCGGGGTGGCCTCGGTGCCGTGACAGTGCCTACGTGCTGCTGGCGGGATGGTGGCCCTGGCCGGACCGCGGCCTGGTGGAGCGGCAGTAAAGCAGAGTTGCTGCAGCACGGTGCACGGCATCACGCGCCCAGCGCTGCTCCAGCCGCGTTATCTCGCCTGGCTCAACCCGCTGAGTCTGCTGGATTTGAACCCTTTGTGCAGTGAAACATTCCTGGCACACGCAGGGGGAGGATGGGAGGTGTCATGGCAAACTGTCTCTTGCGGGACCCCAGGGTGGAGTGGGGCTGGTGTGAAGCCCCCTCTGCTCTTCTGGCATGTCCTTAGGAGGAGGAGATCTACCACAACCTCTACCTTGAGCTGCGGAGGAAGATGGAGGTTCTGCAGCGGCAGCGGGGAGCAGAGCAGAACCTTCAGCGGGAGCTGGGGCTGGCTGCAGCGGGGATGGTGCGTCTGGGCTGGCTGGCATGCGATGAGTGCGCCAGGTCTCAGCCAGGCAGGGCACACGCGTGCCCGGCGCTGCCTGTGCTGGCTCTGGCAGCACTGCCTGAGCGCTGATGCCCTTGTCCCTTCCCCAGAGCGCCTGGAGCAGGCAGTGCCTCCTGTTTCGGAGCCTCGTGGATGCTGCCTTTCAGAGACTGCAGGATGAGCAGGGAGTCCTTGCCCAGGAGGTGAGTCTCTGCGCAGTCAGGCTGCCCACCCCTTTTTCCCCAGGTTGCGGGAGACGCTGCTGCTGGCACACACGGCAGCTGACGGCTATAGCCGGTGCCTCCCGGCACATCTCCTCTCGCAGCGGGAACAGGCAAGAGCTCTGGTGTCACGGTGCCAGGCTGTGCTGGAGAAAGTGCCCAGCAAGCTGCAGAGCTGCTTGGAGGAGCGAGATGCCATGAGGCAGCGAGCGGATGAAGCCCTCCGAGCCAAGGAGGAGGTAGGAGTGTGGCTGGTGGGGGGGTTAGGGCGGACTCTGATGTCCCCATGCCTTTGATGGGGCACGCTGCATCTCTGCCTGTCTCTGGGGTCTAAAGGTCCCAGGGGAAAACCTGATGTGGCCCTGGAAATCCAGAAATGCTTGTGGCTGCCCGGGGTGGCGGGAGCTCTCGGGATGAATTTTTGGTTCGGGCTGTGTCCCACTGGGAGCGGGAGCCCTGGGCTGCAGCAGCGTGCAGGGATGGATCCTGGGGATTTGCCCCTCGTACGACGCCGTGCCTGGAGCAGCCCCCTTCCCTCGGTAGGGAGATCGCTTCCTGGAGGCCTTCCGCACCCACGCCAGCACCCAGATCAGTGCCCGCGACCAGAGCCTGGCCTCCCAGCAGGAGCTGCATGTGCTGCTGGTGGATGCCATCAACCAGCAGGTACTGAACGGGTGGGCACTTCCAGCTGCCTCCCACCTGGGTCCCTGGGAGGCTGGAAGGGCACCTCCGTGTTCTGAGCTTGAGTGATGCTCTGAGCAACGGTCTGCAATGGGTTTGGGCCTGCCAGAGGTTTCTTGGTGCTGCTACTGGGAAGCTGCCACAAATCTGGCCTCGGGGTTGATGCTCGCCTCCCTCCACTGTTGAATGTGGCTCTTTCACCACGGCAGCGCTGACCCGTCTCTGCTGCTCCGCAGGCATCCCTGGCTGCCGAGGCTCAGCATTTCCGGGAATTCATAGACAGCACTTTTGAAAAGCTGGAGAAGGAAAGGAGAGCCCTGGATGAGGACGTGAGTGGTGTCCCGGTGGGGGCTGGTGGCGGGCTCAGCCCCTCGCCTCCCTGCCAGCGTGGTGCAGGCTGGTGCTGCTTGGCTTTGTGCCTGTGGGCTCCAAGGCTGGCAGTGTCTTGCTGAGCTCTGCCTGATGCCACCTCCCCTCACAGCGGGAGCAGGTCAGGGCTCTGGTGTCCCGGTGCCAGGCTGTGCTGGAGAAAGTGCCTGGCAAGCTGCGGAGCTGCCTGGAGGAGCGGGATGCCATGAGGCAGCGAGTGGATGAAGCTCTTCAAGCCAAGGAGGAGGTAGGGTGGTGCTTGGGGGTGTCTGGGATGCTCCATTGCAGCCTGGCTGACCCCAAGCACGAGGTGACTTGGGGCACCCCATGGGGAAGAGCAGCCCAAAGCGAGCCCAGAGGGCACCATGTCTCTGCAGGTGTCCTGCAAGCTGGAGGAGACCTCGGTGGCTCTGCAGGACACGCTGGCTCAGCTGGAGCAGCTGAACGTGGCCAACTCACGCCTCAGCACAGGTAGGGGTGGGTGACGCGGGGGTTGGAGCTCCCCCCTGTCCCCAACTGCTCCTGTCCCCCCCGCCCCGTGCTGACGGCTCTGCTCCTCACAGACCTAAGCTCCCTGATGACAAATCTGGCCAACGTGGAGCAGGAGCGGGATGGGCTGTGCCAGGAGCTGCGGGAGGTGACTGAATGCCGTGAGGTAGGAGCTGCCTGACCCTGCCTGTGCTGTCACGCGCTGTCAGCCCCCATCATGGCCTCATGGGAATGCTGGCAGAGGGCCAGGAGCCGGATTAGCACTCCCTGGGGCAGCGGGGGGGGGTGAGCGAGGTGAGGGTGGTTGACATCCTGCACGTAGTGCAGCTCTTCATCCTGCCCGGCGGCAATTCCCCGGGAGGGGGACGGGCAGCTCTCTGGGATAACTTTCCCCTGCTTGCAGGCATGATGCTGTCCCCCAGCCTGTCCTATGTTCCCGGTAAACTGCTGGTCACCAGGGGTTGGTCTGCTGGGGGTAAAATTGCCCCTAATTGATCTTAATGGATCCCCTCGGGTCTCTGTCTGGGAACTCACAGCCATGTCCCCCCACCTTCTTATAGTTCCTCAATCAGGAGAACCACATGTCCCGCATGCAGCTGCTGGAGGTGGAGGCCAGGCTGAAGCTCACGCTGGACACCCTGCAGGAGCTCAGCCTGCAGTACCAGGAGCTTATGGATTCCCAGCAGCGCCTACGGTACCGACCCCACTCACCACTTCCGCTTGAACCCCTCTATTTTGGGGAAATTGAGCCCTTCTTAGGGGTTGGGAGACACACAGAGGGACATGGCTCTGGTTAGTGTTGTCCCAGCCAAGCGTGGTTGCCCAGGCAGGTGGAAGAGGCTGGGGGAAGCCCAGCTGGCCCCATCTTGGGGGAAGCTGCCTAAATCTGTGGGGTTTGCACCACCCCTGGGTCATGGTGGGAGGCAGGTGTGGGAAATGTCCCCATCCCGTTGCTGAGAAAGGGGAACGCTGCTCTCACTGAGGCTGATGCCATCCCACAGGGAAGAGGAGGCTACCCTTGGCAAGGAGCTGGAGACCACCAAGGCCGAGCTCCTCGACTTGCAGCTCAAGAGGGACAAAGTCTCCTGGAGCTCTGCAGACATTGCTGAGATCAAGATGCGGCTGCAGGAGCTCGCCGACTGCCTCAGGGCTGCTCTGCAAGAGGAGGTAGGAGCCCTGCTGTGGGGACAAGGACAAGGGGATCAGACACCTGTGGCTCTCCATGACGTGGCTTCAAGACACCCCCCCCCTCCCCCCCCCCGATTGCCGGGGCGGTGCAGAGCTGTCACAAGCGTGCTCTCCCTCCCCTCTGAAGGACGACAATGCTCCATCGAGAAGCAGAACCTGGACCCCGGCTCCGCGGACCCCAGGCTGGCAGACACCCCGCCCTGCCTGGACCCCTGCCTGCCGCACGCCGGCATGCCGCACCCCCTACCGCGCCGGGGACTCCTTCGTGGGCAGTGTCCTGAAAGCAGTGTGGGGGAAAGGTGAGCTGGCACCCGCTGTTGGGGTGCTGGGGGGGTCCCTGGATGGGGATGGAGATTGCTCCCTCTCATGCTGGGGATGTGTGCTGGTGATGGACAAGGAGGAGATCCCAGTGGCATTCCCATGCCCTTCCCTGTGGATCCCCCGGTTGTACCCTTGTGGCAACCACGGGTTTGGTCACAGCTCCTGCAAGCGACCGGGGTCTACTCTGAGCTCCCTGGGGTTGATGGGCGTGTGAGTGAGCTCTGATCGTGCTCCCTGCAGCACACAGGGCTGGGCACAGCGCCTCTGTCCTCTCCTCTCGCAGATGCTGATGAAGCCACTGGAGGTGGGAGTGTATTTACCAAGGATAAACTTCCCTCTACACCAAAGCTGATAGGTACTGCGGCTGTCACCCTGCCCTGGACCCTGCTCTAAAGCTGCAGGGCTCCCTGCACGGGGGGGATGAGCAGACATGCCTTCCTCCTTGGCTCTGTGTTCCCTGGGGCTGGCATTCCCTCTGTGCCCTCCCTACAGAGCCTGAGGATGGTCTGCTGGAGAGCGTGAAGGAGCTGAGAGCCACAGTCTCCAACCTCACCATGCTGAGCTCCCGCCTTGAGGATCTGGAGCAGAGCAAGTTCAAGGCACTGCAGATGGAGATGTGAGTTCAGCAGGGGCTTGTGTCGAGGGCTGGGTACAGGCACCACTCTCCTGGGCATGGCCTTGGGCAGCCTCTCTGGGGTCTGTCTCTTGCCCCAATCCTGGGTTAGGCCTCTCCTGCCATGGCTAGAAGAGTTTTTTCCAGCTGGCTGGGCTGGTGGGTTTGCCGCTCCCACCACGGGGCTGGTGGGATGCCCAGGAGGGGGTTTGGTAGCTGGCACCGCGCTCGGCTGCGGTTCCCACCCGCTCATCACTGCTGTCCTCTCCCAGCTCTGACCTGCAGCTCCGTCTGGAGACGGTGACAGCCGAGAGCCAGGAGAAGATGGATGCCCAGGCTGCCACCATCGCCAAGCTGAACAAGGCGCTGAGGGGCAAGCTAGAGGTGAGCTGGTGCCAGAAGTGGGCCAGCACTCACCCCAGGGCAGAGCCAAACTGGGACGGGTGCTGATCTAGGACACAGAGAAATCTGGGTGACCGGCTCTGGTGATGCCCCGTGGGTGCTCCTGGCTCATCTGATCTTCTCGAACATGAGAAAATCTGCTCCCCCCTGGGGTGCTGGGGTTGGCCAGGGCCAACACTTGTTGGCCTGACACTGCTTCTTCCTCCCCCCAACCCCCAGAACGAGAAGGAGCTGCAGGACGTGGTGAAACAGCAGGAAGAGAGGATGCTGCAACTCATCGACAAGAGTGGGGAAGTCACGGTTTGTGATGGGGGCCTGGCTTGGGCTGCACGCCTGGGTGCTGCCGGCCACAGGCTGCCTCTCAGCATCTCCTTTCCCCGCTGCAGAGGCTGAACGGAGAGGTCTCCCAGCTCAAGCGCTCACTCCAGCGTGCTGAAACAGAGGCCAAGGTGCTGTGGGAGGAGATGCGGGGGCAGGAGCCCAAGGTGGACACTGCCTACATCCAGGAGCGAGTCCTGCTGCGCCAGGAGGTGAGGCTGGGGGGCTGCTGGGGCTGAGGGCAACTTGTGTCACCCCACAGTGATGTCTTAGCAGCACTCACACTTTTTGCAGGTGGACAAACTGCGGCTGATGCTCTTGGAGAAAGAAGATGAGAATCTGTTGCTCTCGGACAAGTACCGGGAGCAGGTACAGGGAACCCCGAGGGGCTGTCCTGACTCTAGTCCCCTCTCTGTCCTGGACCCCTCCCTGCCCAGTTTTGGGGCAGACTCCTGACCAGTATTTCCCAATGCAGGTCCAAGGGCTGGAGATGAGGCTCCATCACACCCAGAAAGTGCTGAAGACCCACGAGGAGATGCAGGAGAAGATGAAAGAGGTGAGGTTTGTGGTTCTTCGCTCTCAGCCTTGCTGTGACTGCAGCAACACCAACCCTCATCGCCATCACTAACGCTGCTGTTGTCCCCAGGTCCTGTTGGCCGTCCCTGACCTGGCAGCAGGCTGCCAGGAGTTCCACAGCCTGCTGCGGTACTTGGGCCAGAAGCCAGCCTCTGGCAGCAAGGAAGCTCTAGCCTGTAGCGTGAAACCTTCCTCCTCTTAATGTTGTAATGATTTATTGAATAAAGTTTTGTTGTCTTTTACCCTTCCTGGTGCGTGGATGCAGGAAGCTCTTGGTGCCCTGGGTGGGGACAACTTGTCCAGCCTGCACTGGCTGTTTCTGCTCTGTCCCAGGGCTATGGGCACAGTTCCCTGCCCCCCCAAGGCCTCTCCTTCTTGGCGGGGGGTACAGACCCCCCCAACCAGCGCTTGCTCTCAACAAGGCTTCCACCCTCTGCCGCCAGCAGCAGCCAGCATGCCTGGGCTGACCTAACTTCCCTCGTGGAGCCCCGGTTCCTCCTGCCCTAGATTTAGTCTGTGCCCCCCTCCTGCCTCCCCCTGCCGATGGTATCAAGGGCTGGATCCTACACCCCCATCACGGGGCTGTGGGCTACACGCCTGGGGTGTGGGGGTGGTTCCCCCTCCCAGTGTGGCTCTGGCATGCAGCATCCTGCCAGGGGCTGGGAGTTCTGCCAGCTCCTGCTCCCAGCTCTCCCTTGGCCCCCGCTGCTGCATGGAGAGGGGGGGGTATCCCTCTGGGGCTCCCCTGCTCCCAGCACAGCTCCAGCCTCACCTCCCTCCTTCCCTGCTAGGGCATCTCCTGTGGGATCCCCCTCCCGGTGTTCCCCACCCCGAGGATGCTCCCCGGTGCCATGGGGGCCATGTGGCACCTCCCTCCCCTGGCATGGCCCAAAATAGCTGCGTTCAAACAAGTGTTCTGGTTTTTAATGGCCTGTTTCTTCTGCCCGCGGGGGGGGATCACCTTCCCCTGCCCTCTGCTGCAGCCCTGTCACCCTGTGCGGGATGAGTGTTGTATCACCCTGGGGTGTCGGCAACATTATTTACCCCCGCACCCAAGAAATGGGGGTGTTTAGGATTTGCACCTCTATTTACTGGCCGTGGGGGTGGCTCATGGGGAAGCAGCATTTGCTGCTCCCTGGCATCGCTTCTCTCCCTGCTCTGGCCATAACCCTGTTGGCAGGGGGTTGGCTATGGCCCCCCAAGATGTGAGGCAGGCAGTGGGGGACCCAGGCTGTGCCTGGCTCTGGGATGGGGGGGGGAAGATGCGTTCCCCTCCCTGGACCAGGGCCCTGCGGGGCGGCTGAGCCCTCCTTTTAGGGCAGAGATTCAGCAGAACAGGGCCCTGGCAGCCAGCCCCGTGGGGTGAGCAGGGACACTGCTATTGTCCCTGTGCCGGCTGCAGGCAGCTTTTCGGGGGGGGCTGGCCTCCCTGGGGGAGCCCCCACCCTATCCCAGGGGCCTGGAGCTCTGTGCTGTTGGGGTTTGGTCCCTGGTAGCAGAAGTGGCACAGGAACAGTAGGGATGGCACAGGGGAGTCCCTGGCCCAAAGGTGATGAGGGGAAGCTGGCAATGGTAATGGGGGGGGACAGTGGGGTCCCCGGCAGTGGTAAGGATGGGGGGGGCAAGGAAAGTCCCTACCCATAACCAAGAAGAGGGCAGCAAGGTGGGGGGCACAGAGGGGTCTGCAGCAGCAACAGCGGGTGGCACAGTGGGGTGCCTGAGTGGCGTGGGGGTCCCTGCCCATGACAGGGGGGTGACTCCACTGGGTCCCTGACTGGGGGGGGGCACAGAGGGGTCCCCACCGGCAGTAGGGGTCCCCCACCCCGGGGTTAGGGCTCTGGGGTCCTCACCGGCGGCAGGGGTTGTCACCGGCGGGGGAAGGGGGGGTGTGTGTGCGGGGGGGGGCGGTGTGCGTGCGACGGCGGCGGGGGGGGCGGAGCGGGCCGGGGGGGCTGGTCCTGCCGGGTGCCGCCCCGCCGGTCACGTAGCTCTGCGGCACCGCAGCCCCATTTACCGCGGGGCCGGAGCGCACAGCCCGCAGTCCGCGCCCGCCGCCGCCCGCCCTGCACGGTAAGGGGGAGCCGGGAGGCCGGAGGAGGGAGGATGGGGTGTGGGGGGGGAGGCAGCCGGGGGTGCAGCTGAGGGACCCCGACGGCGGGAGCCGGCAGCCCCACCGAGGCTCCGGGGTGTCTCCGTGGCGGCGCCGCCGGCATCCCGGGGGTCGGGCAGGGGTGGGGGTGCTCCGGGTCAGAGGGAGCCCCGGGCATGGGGGTGTTGGGTGTTGGGGGGAGCCTGGAGGTACCCCTTGAGCTGGCGCAGCCCGAGCCCGGGCAGTGCCGGCCCGGGGATCGCCGCCCGGGGGGGGGGAGCACCGGCTCCCGGGGGCATCACCGACCCCGCGACGGCGCCATCCCCGGGTTATCTCCATCCGCCGGATACCCCAAACCCCGGGTACCCCCAGTGCCGGGTACTGCCGCCCCTGGGGTGTCTCTTTCCCCACGTACCGCCGTACCCGGGGTATTTCCTTCCCCCCGGTATCCCCAATCCCTGGGCTATCGCCATCCCCCGTGGACCTCCCCCTCGGGGTATCCCAGGTCCCGGGGTATCTCCATCCCCCGGGCCCTGCCCCGGCCCCCCGCGGAGCTGCGCTCCCTCAAGATGGCTGGGCTGGGGGCGGGCGAGCAGGCAGCAAAATGGCTGGGAGCTCCCCGGCATCCTCCACGAGGCCCTGCCCGTCCCGAGGTGAGGGCAGCTGCCTGCTTATGCAACGCGCCCGCCCCCTTGACCGGCACGTCCAGGGGTTCCAGCCTCTTGGGGGTCCCCGATCACCCCAGGGTTTGGGTGCGTGGCGGATGGGTGGGCCGCCCCGCCGGTGTGTGACTCAGCCACCGTCTGCTCGCAGCCACCATGACGCACCAATACCCCGCGCTGACGGCCGAGCAGAAGAAGGAGCTGTCGGACATCGCGCTGCGCATCGTGGCCCCGGGCAAGGGCATCTTGGCTGCTGATGAATCCGTAGGTCAGTGCAGGGGGGGAAATCTGTCCCGCCACCCGTTTTCCCCACGCCCGAGGGTGACGAGGGTGCCGGGTGCCCGCAGGGAGCATGGCGAAGCGCCTCAATCAGATCGGGGTGGAAAACACGGAGGAGAACCGCCGGCTGTACCGTCAGATCCTCTTCAGCGCCGACAGCCGGGTGAAGAAATGCATCGGGGGTGTCATCTTCTTCCACGAGACCATGTACCAGAAGGCTGACGATGGCACCCCCTTCGTCCAGATGATCAAGGACAAGGGCATCGTTGTGGGCATCAAGGTGTGGAGGGTGTCCGTTGGGTTTATGGGGTGCTGAGGGTGCTTGGATGGTGCTGGTGGGGCTCAGCACTGCCTTCCCCTTCTCGCCGTAGGTGGATAAGGGTGTTGTGCCGCTGGCAGGAACAGATGGCGAGACCACCACACAGGGTAGGTGCAGCAGGTAGGGGGGGGGCGGGCTGTGGGATTTGGGGCTGCGGGGCTGACGCGCTGTCTGACAGGTCTGGATGGGCTGTCGGAGCGCTGTGCCCAGTACAAGAAGGATGGGGCCGACTTTGCCAAGTGGCGCTGCGTGCTGAAAATCAGTGAAAACACCCCCTCCGCGCTCGCCATCATGGAGAACGCCAACGTCCTGGCCCGCTATGCCAGCATCTGCCAGCAGGTACGTGTCTGTGGCCGGGCATCGCCCCCCCATAGGATGATTGTTGACTGAAGAGGCCAGGTATTGCCCCACAGGGATGGGGACAGATCCATGGGGCTCAGCATTGCCCCCATGCCTGGGTATCACCCCGTGGGGCTGGGCATCAAGGCTGGGTAACACCTCACGTGGATGGGCATTGACCCCTGGGACCAGACATTGAGCCCCAGGACCAGGCATTTCTCTGTAGGGTGGGCATCACCCATAGGGCCAGGCATCAATCTATGGGGCTGGGCATCACCCCACAAACATGGGCATTGCTCCATGGGGCCAAAAACTGACCTTCCCTGACTGGGCATCACCCCATGGGGCTGGGCATCACCCCACTGGGCTGGGCATCACTGGCAAGGGAGGACATTGAACTTTGGGGTTGAGTATCACCCCCTAGGTCCAGGCATTGGCCCACATTGCCATGGGGCCAGGGCATTGCCCAGGGACATCCCCATGGTGACATCTGCCTGGTGTTTGCAGAATGGCATCGTGCCCATCGTGGAGCCGGAGATCCTGCCTGATGGTGAGCACGACCTTAAGCGATGCCAGTATGTGACGGAGAAGGTGAGTGGTGGGGCGGGCAGCAGGGCGGGCACCGTGCCGTGCTGTGCCATGCCATGCCGGGGGACTCCACACTGCCTGTCCTCCCCAGGTGCTGGCAGCTGTCTACAAGGCATTGAGCGACCACCACGTCTACCTGGAGGGGACCCTGCTGAAGCCCAACATGGTGACCCCCGGGCACTCTTGCCCCACCAAGTACAGCCCTGAGGAGATCGCCATGGCCACTGTCACTGCCCTGCGTCGCACCGTACCCCCAGCCGTGCCAGGTACCAGCACCGGGACATGGTGGGGACCAGGAGGGGGATGCCCTGTGGACCTTCAGTGCCATAACCTCGCTCTCTGCAGGTGTCACCTTCCTGTCTGGGGGACAGAGTGAGGAGGAGGCTTCCATCAACCTCAATGCCATCAACACGTGCCCGCTAATGCGGCCATGGGCCCTCACCTTCTCCTACGGGCGGGCGCTGCAGGCGTCAGCGCTCAGCGCCTGGCGCGGGCAGCGGGACAACGCCACCGCAGCCACCGAGGAGTTCGTCAAGCGCGCAGAGGTGACAGGGATGGCTCCCGCAGGGGAGGGGTGCTGAGGGCTGTCCCCCATGGGTTGGTGGGGACACTGAGGGCTCTGTCTCCATGGGAGAGGCACACTGATGACTGTGCCCCTTCGGATGGGGGATGCCAAGGGCCGTGTCCCGTGGGGTGACAGGAGTCACCAAAGGCCATGCCCCACAGGACAAGGGGTGTCAAGGACCTTGGTCCCCAGGGAGGGGACACAGTACTGTCCCCACAAGGGAACGGGGGGTGCCAAGGGCCAGGCCCCTGTGGGATGGGCCATGCCCTGAGGGTGACATGGGACATTGAGAACTGTGTCCCTGTGGGAAGAGAGGTGCCAAAAGCCATGTCCTGTGGGGTGATGGGGGACACCAAGGGTTGTGTCCAGAGAGATGGGGGGCACCGAGGGCTCTGTCCCTATGAGAGGGGGGTGCCAAGGCCTGTGTTGTTGCAGGGGTACAGAGGACACCAAGGACCGGGTCCCCATGATCTGGGGGGACCCTGAAGGTTGTGTCCCCAGCGACTGGGGGACCCGGAGGTCCATACCCCAGGGGGGCCACTGACATTTCTTTTCCCCGCAGGTGAACGGGCTGGCTGCGCTGGGCAAGTACGAGGGCAGCGGGGACGACTCGGGGGCCGCCGGGCAGTCCCTCTATGTGGCCAACCACGCCTACTGAGCCCCGGCCGGGCACCCCACCGGCCCCGGCCCCCTCCCCGACACTGCTCACACCCCGCTTTCACCCCAGCCACCCAGGGGAGCCGCCACGCGGGGAGGGGAAGGGGAACGCGCCCCGCGGGCCGGCCCCACGCCGCCGTGTCCGCAGATGAAGTGAGGGGCCTGGGTTACCTGGCCCCTGAAGGGAGCCACCCGCGTGCCCCTTTGGTGGGGGGCTCCGGCCAGGCTGTTGAGGGGGGGAGGCCCGGCCGCGTGGGGGGCAGGAGGGGAGGCCTGGGGGTGCCCCTGCCCTGCCGTAGCTTCGCAGTCCTGGTCGCTGCCGCCCTTGGGGCGCCTGTGTTGTGTTCGCCATGTGCACCCCATGTACCAAATAGCCTAACAACGAATAAACGGTAGAGACAGCGCTGTGCCGTCTCCTCCTTCGCCGCGGGCACCAGCGTGCTGCTCATCCTGGGCTGCCCCGTCCCTCTGCCAGCTCTGGGCACCACACGCAGCCCGTTGTGCTCACGCGTGCAATGAGCTGTGCCTGGTCTCGGCCCACCCACACCCCTGGGGAGGCTCTGGGAGCCGGGGGGCGGGGCTGGGCTCTGCCTAAGGGCCATAGGGCGGGCGAGGAGCCCCTGGGAGGCCCCTAGGCCCCCGCTACAAGCCGTGTCGCACACCACAGCCCCCCTCCAGCCGCGGCGCTCGGCGGCACCGCCTGTCCCTCCGCGGCACTCGTAGAGGCCGTGAAGCCAAAGCCGCCTCCTCAGGGCCGGTGCCGCGCTTTGATTGGTGCTGCTGCCCGCCGCTCCGCGCCGCCGCGCTGCTCACTCCACGCCTATTGGTTGTCCTGAGGACTGGGAGCTCTGAGTGGCTGGGCTGGGGACAGGCCCCGCCCCCTCGGCTGGGACGGGAAGTGAAGATGGCGGCAGCGGCGGCGATAGCGGCGGATGAAGCAGGTACCGGCGGTGCCCGGGGGTCGCTCGCTGGCCCCCGGCCCCCGCCCCTGGGCGGCCGGTCCCCGCCCCGTGCCCGGTGCTGAGCGCTGTCCCCGCAGAGCGGGCGCGGGGCCGGCGGGCCGCCCTGTCCTTCGCCGCCATCGCCGTGGTGCTGGGGCTGCCGCTGTGGTGGAGGACGACCGAGACCTACCGCGCCGCCCTGCCCTACGCGGACATTGACGGGCTGGGCCAGCTGCCGGTGAGCGCCGGGAGGGGGCCGCGGGCAGCGGGGCCGGGGGCGCGGCGGCCCGGCCTGACGCCTCTGCTCAGTTCCAGCTGGTGGTGCCCGTCGCCGTGGTCTTCGCCCCCGGGTCGGTGCCCGGGGACCTGCCGAAGCCGCTGCCGTTCAGGGACGTGCAGGAGATGGACATTTCCGTGAACTGTAAGAGACCCCTCCGGCTGTCCCTGCCCCTTCTGTCCCTTTTGGGTGGCCTTGTCCGTCCCTGGGCGGGGTCCCTGGGCGGCTTCTCTCCTCGGGAGGTTGGCACCGGCCATCACCCCGGAGCTCCCTGCACCCCAGAGCTGCGTTCGCCAGCATCACCCTGTCCGGAGCTGGCAGCGCAGCGGAGCAGCGGGGACAGCGAGGTCCCCACAGGGTGCTGCAGGGAAGAGACCCCAGGTTCCCTCCCTAGAGATCGGGGTGACGGCGGCCCTCGGAGGGTGGGGGATGCGCCCTGGGTGGCATGGGGCTGTCCTGCCTACCAGCGCGGCCCAGCTGAGGCCACGTACCGCAGTGGGTCACGCAGCTGAGGTGCCCAAATGACCTTGTGGCATGTGCTACCCCGGGGCTGTCCCTTGTGCCTCAGCACCTGGCTCCTCCAAAGGTTGTGGGGGCTGGGATTAGTGGGTTCACTTAAGCTTTGTTCCCCGGCAGTGAGAACCAGCATCACTTCCCGCTACGAGATGGTCTATCGCAGCACCACGGCTCAGGAGGAGGCAGCGCTAGACGCAGCTACCGCACAAGGTACTGGGATAACTCCGTGGGGGAGCAGCCTCCTCTTTCTGAGGCTGGTTGAGCAGAGAACTCAGATTTCTTGTGTCTCAGGGCGGGTTGGGGATTGGAGTGAAATTCCCAACCCTGCTAATGCCTCCACCTTCCCCAGAGGCTGATGCTGCTCTGCGCCCGCTGCAGGATGCCTCGTTGGGTGCTCTGACCATGTATGTGGTCCCCGAAACCTCATCTCTGCTGCCTCAGGTAGGGAGCAGCACCCTGTGGTGCCAGCCTCTGTGTACTTCACCCCTCAAAGGTGCCCTGGGGGGAGGAATCCATCCCTAGGCTGTCGCAGGTTCTCTGGTGTGTTGGTGGGAGCCAGCCCTGCTCCTGGCCCTCACCCCTGCCCCTTCCCCAGGGCATCAGCGTCTACGTGGGGAAGCACCGCGGTGCCCTGGTGAGGGCTGGGGGGGGCCTGGCTGCCCTCCGCACCCGCCTCCGGCAGCTGACGCAGGTGATGTCCTTCACGGCCAGCTCCATCGCCGCTGCCCTCTCGGACCGTGTGCCCGATGGCCAGCTCAGCCCTGACGCCCGGCGGCACTTGAAATCCAGTCTGGGTACGGATGTGTGCCCTGGCCCTGTTTCCTGGCCTGGGGAAAGCCCTCTGACTCTGGGGAGAGATCCTGTTCCTGCTGTACTTGTAACATCTTGGATATCTTCTGGGGTAACAAGCCCTGGGGTCTTCCCTTTGCTCTTGGAGTTGCTCTAGGCCAGGATCTGTGCTGGGATTGCTGTGTATTGGGGCACTGGTGCATAACCCCGTGTCAGGGAGGGCCAGGGAGGAGGGGGTCAGGTCCTGCCGCTTTCGGGAGCTCTGTCATGGGCCACATGCCCGACCACAGCAGTGGCCATGGCAGTGCCTCACAGGCTGTGGGCCCTCGACAGGGTACGAGATCACCTTCAGCCTCCTGAACCCCGACCCCAAGTCCCATGCCGTGGACTGGGACATCGAGGATGCCGTGAACCGCTACGTGCAGCCCGTCTTGGACAAACTGAGCCTGGTGGCCAACTTCTCTGTTGACTCGCAGGTGAGGGCTGGGAGAGGCGATAGGCAGAGCCCAGCCCTGGGCCTTGCCAGGTGTCCCGGGACGCTCTTCTCTGCCAGCAGCGTCTTTGTCGTGTGCCTGCAGATCCTGTACTATGCTGTCCTAGGAGTGACACCACGCTTTGACAAGGAGTCCTCCAGCTTCCTCCTGAGCGCTCACAGCCTCCCGCATGTCATCAACCCTGTGGAGGCCCGGCTGGGTGAGCACTGAGCTCCTCACCTGGCTCTCACAGGGCTGGGTTCTGCTGAGGGAGGGGGGACAGCTGTGCCTATGGCCTGTGCCCCTTCCCTCCCTGCAGCACTGTGCCCTGCCGGCCCTGGATGGGAGTGAGGGTGATGGAGACCTGCCAGGCTGGCAGTTCTGCTCAGGGCTTGCTGTGGAAGGAGGAGGCAAGCTGTGCTCTGTCCCAGGGCGGCGCTGTCTCTATCAGCCAGGGGAGCTCTTTGACTCTGTCCCACTGCAGGCTCCAGCGCTGCCTCGCTCTACCCTGTGCTGAACTTCCTGCTGTATGTGCCAGAGCGCTCCCACTCCCCTCTCTACATCCAGGACAAGGATGGAGCCCCAGTGAGCACCAACGCCTTTCACAGCCCCCGCTGGGGTGGCATCATGGTACGGGGCTGTGGCAGTGCTGGCAGTGCTCAGACAAGACGGTGTCTCCCCATCCCCAGTAAGTGCTGGTGGCCCTGCCAGCTCCATGGCTCTGGCTGTGCCTCGCTGACATGCTGTCCTGCAGGTTTACAACGTTGAAGCCCCTGCTTCCCCCCAGGCCTCCCTCCCGCTGCACGTGGATGTGGACATGGTGCGGGTAATGGAAGTTTTCCTGGCCCAGCTCCGGTGAGGATGTGTTCTTTGCTTCCTGGGCCTCTGTGTGCTCTCCTGGCACATGTGGAAATTGGTGGGGTCAGAGCAGGTTGTACCTATGCAGCTTGTTTGCTCTTCTGTGGGCTCTGGGAGGCTGAGGGTGGCTTTTTGTGGCCTTGGAGATGCTGACCACTGGCCAGCACTACTCTCTGGCCAGGGGTGCTGTTGTATCTCCCATCTTCTGAGGCGGGAGGTTTGTCTTGTCCTGCCCCTTGTGCAGGAGGCTGTCAGGTGTGGGTTGAGCCCTGCCAAGACTGAATGCACCAGGGGAATGGGAGAGCAGGGAGTGCATGTGGTACTGCAGGCTTGTGATGTGGGCTGGCACCTTCCGCTCTACTCCCAGGTTACTCTTTGGGTTATCTCGGGAAGAGCTTCCCCCTGAATTCCTGCTGGAGAGCCCAGGGAGTGAGGGCCTGGCCCACTGGGAGCTGGACCGGCTGCTGTGGGCTCACACTGTGGAGAACATTGCCACCGTGTCCACCACCTTGACCTCGCTGGCCCAGCTCCTGGACAAGATCGGGAACATTGTCATCAAAGATGATGTTGCCTCTGAGGTAGGGCTGGGGCACCCTACGATGGGGATCGGAGGGGGCCATGTGTTGCTGTCCCTGTGCGGATCATGAGCTCTGGGGTGGTGCTGCGAGTGAGGCCCCCAGGGTGGTTCCTGTGTTTCTCCCTGGACAGGGACTGACTGTTGGTGTTGTTCCCACACAGGTGTACCGAGCGGTAGCCTCGGCGCAGAGCGCCATGGCCAAGCTGGCCACGGGCCATCTGCACTCAGCTTTCCAGGCCAGCAAGGAGGCGGTCACCTCCTCGGAGAGGGCCTTCTTTGACCCATCCCTCCTCCATCTCCTCTACTTCCCCGATGACCAGAAATTTGCCATCTACATCCCACTCTTCCTGCCCATGGCCGTCCCTATTCTCCTTTCCTTGGCCAAGATCGTCCGGGAGACCAGGCAGCGTAAGAAGGAGCCCACCAAGATGGACTGAGCCCCTCACAATGGTGTCCTGCCTTGGGGCTGTCTCCACCCCCTGGGGGGTGTTGTCACGGACCCATGGCCCAAGAAAGGGCCTCAGAACAGTGTCAGGGCCAGGCCTGGCAGCTTGGCATGGGTCAGCTTGGGCCAAGATGCAGGAGTGGGAAGAAAGGCTGCTCTGAGGGGTGGGAGATGCTCTCGATCTGGGTCCTGAGCCAGATATCAGAGAGGAGGGAGGGGGCTCCCTCTGTGCACCCCCTGGCCCTGCACTGTGTTCAGAACAAGCTGCTCTATAAATAAAGAAAAAATCCCGCTTGTGCGGGCAGTGTGTGACCCTCCTCTCCTGCTCTGCTGTTAGCCCTCTGCCTGGGTGCCCGTTGCCCTACCTTCCCCTGGCCCAGCTTGCCTCCCCCTGCACCCCCTTATTACTTTTTTGGGGCCTGGCTCTTGTCTTACAGGCATTTAGCCCAAAGCCCTTTGTGGGGGATGTTACGGGGCTCAGCTGTTGGGGGTGGGTGGCTCATAATGAGGGGGGGGGGTGTTCTTATTGATGGGTATTGGGGCAGAGCCTCCTGGGGGGGCAGTCACATCTTACTGGGGTCCAGCTCCCTTCACTGTAGGCTCTGGGGAGGTGGTTATGGCCCCCCCCCATTCTGGGTGTGTTCTCAGGGGTAGGTGTGGGGTTTCTCCCCTCAGCACACGCGGTTTTTTGGGAGGGGGCTGCTTGCCCGGAGGCTCCTGGGTTCTGCCCCCCATGCTGTGGGGATCTGGCGGGGGAAGTACCTTCTCCTCCCGTGAAGGGGTTTGGCCTGAGCCCCTCGGAGCAGCCCGCGGGGCCGTGCCCCCGCCTCCCCGGTGCGGGGCCGGGCGGGGGGCGGGCCGCGGGGCGGGGATGCCCCTCCCGGTGCGGCGGGGCCGGCGGCGGCGCGCAGCGGGGCCGGGGCCGCTCACACCGGCAGCGGCGGCGGCGGCGGGGCCATGAAGGTGAAGAAGAGCAGCGGGGCCGGGACCGGGGCGGCGGCGGCGGCGGCGAGGACGGAGGAGGAGCTGGGCCGCAAAGCGCTCATCGGGCCCGACGACGTGCTGGGGCTGCAGCGGGTCACCAGCGGTGTGTGCCGGCGGAGGGGGCCGCGACCCGGGGGTGCAGGGGAGATGGGCATCGCGTCCCCCTGGGGGCTGGCGAAGGGGATAAACGCTTTGGGGGGGGTAGGGGGAGCCGTCCCCCCCCCCCGGGGGACAAGGAGTGGGGCTGCAGTACTGCGGGGGACAGGGGCTGCCCCGGGGACGTGGCACCCCAGGGGTCTGGGTGTCACCTCAGGACTGGGGGATACCCTCCCCCAGGGCATGCCCAGACCCTCTGAGGCTCAGGGCTGGGGATGTAGCCTCCCCCCATCCCCCCCGGGGTCGAAGGTCGGTGGTCTCCCCATCACCCCTCTGCTGTGTCTGCGCCCCTGCACGCAGGGCTGGGCCAGGCTGAGCCCCTAAACCTGTGCCCACAGCGGTGGGGCTGGGGGGGGCAGGCTGGATCCGTGCATGGGGGTGGGGGGCTTTACTGCATCTCCATCCTGCAGCCCCCCAGTTTCCACTTCCCCAGCGCTGCTGGTCTGGAGAGCATCCTGAGGGGATGGCGGGCGCGGGAGCTGGCAGGAGGGTTTGTTGCGCTTGGCAGAGCCGCTCGGCTGGGACCAGGCGGCGGCGGCTGCCTTGGACCTGTCGTGGTTGCAGCACGCCGGGCTGGGAGAAGGCATGTGCCAGCCTGGCTTCAGCAGTGCCCAGGGGTGCTCTGCCCTGCTGCCCCCCAAAAGGCCTTTTGGCAAATCCTGGGACCTTTGGGTCGGTCTCTCTGCGGGCAGCAGGTTGGGCAGGGTGAGAAGACTTCTGTCAGGGAGGAAGGGGGGCTGGCCTGGGGTCCGGCCGTGCTCCTCTTTGCCTTGGAGCGCTTTGCGATGTGGCGTTGGAGCAGGTTTCGTGGCGCAGGCCAGGGCTGTGCGGCATGACGAGCCCTGGAGAGGAAGGATGCGGCTGTGAGTATCGGTGCGTGCAGGCGGCCCACGGGGGCTGGTGTGTGGCGAGCAGGGTGGAAGGGCAGGAGAAAAACCCTACGGGGACTCAGTGTTAGCCCTCAGGAAGGGGGTTATGGAGGCTCCTCTGGAAAAGGGGCTGCTGATGCTGTGGGGTTCTTGGGTCCCCTTCTCCCAGCTGAGATGCTCTGCTGGGCTGCAGCAGCGTGATTCACTGCCCAGGCCCAGCCATCCCCTGCCTGCAGGCAGAGCCGTGCAGCAGGCACTGGAGCATGCTGCCAGCGTGCTCGGAGGAGCAGCAGTTCGGTGGTGAATCCGAGCGATGGCCGTGCACGCCATCGTGCTTGCTTTATGGTAGCCGGCGTGTCCCTGCCCTCGGCGGTGCTGTCTGGAGGGGCTGCAGGCACGTGGCCACCCCGCACCCTCGCTCCCGTGCTGTGCAGACCTCGCGTGGCATTGCTCTGGCCACTGCAGGTGGTGTGTGGCTCTTGGTAAGCACCTGAGTTCCCAGGGTGCAGGGAGGGCTGAGCTGGTCACCCTGGCTTCAGAGCCAGGCTGGGAGCAGAGCTGGTTGTTGTCTGCCTCTTCCAACCATGGGGCATTGCTCTCTGGAGCACAGGGAAGATGTGAAATGCATGAAATTATTTTTCTCCCCTCCTGCTAGCAGACTTGCTGGTACAGGGGTAGTGCAGGGGGTGTAGATGGGTCATGCCAAGCAAGAACCAGGCACTGCAATGAGCCATGGATAATGTCTTCCCATGGGAAGTGCTTGTCTGTCCTGCTGGGTACAGGTACACAATATGTCCATGCATATTGTATCTTATTACCCAGGAATATTTTGCAGCATTCCTTCTCAAGCTCAGTTTTTCACCTGGTGTGTTTAACACAGAGAGGAAAGATACAATAATATTTTTCTGATCTTAACATGTAATGATTATTTGGGGCATTCTGTGGCCTTTACTCATTTCCATGCATCACAGCAGGCTCTTAAAAACAGACTGCCAAAAATACCAACGTGAAACCGTTCCAGTTTTCTGCTTCGAGTGGAGGGTGCTGCAGGGAGGAGAAAGAACCAGACTGTGGGAGAGAAGTTCATGGCTACCCCAGCCCCAACCTCTCCCTTGGAGATGCTGAGTCGGGGCAGACACGATGCCCTATTTCAGCAATTCTGGCTTTGATGCCCAAAGTTGTGGTGCTCCAGACAGTTGGAAGTTGAAGGGTGAATTGGTGGTGGGGTTGCAGCAGAAATGTCCTGGTGTCCTGATGGCCTTTGTTGTTCCAGATGCAGCATAATTCATCTTTACCCAAGCTTGTGGGCCAGTAACACAGTAGCTCACACTGTCGAGGGACTGTGGTTAAGCTGTGTGCTGCCCAGGGACCGGGGTGGTCTGGACATGTTTTAATACTGCTTCAGCAAACAATGCCCCAGGATAAACCATGTTAGAGGAGGGCTTGGTACTGCAGGAACGTGTGTTTTAGAGATGCTTGAACCACGAGTAGCCTGTGTGTTTCTGAATGGCCTTTCAGTTTGTGCAGCAAGAGGCAGAATCCCAGCCCCTGCATGGAGTACAGTGTGGATCCAGTTACAAAAGGGACTCCATAGCACGGCTGCCTTGGCAGTGGGGCACCATCCTCACACCTGGCAGGGCCCTTGCAGCCCTGCACGTGCCTGGGGTGTGCTCATCTTGCAGATGCTCTTTTGGAGCCAGGGTTTGCCATCTTACGCTTGCTCTGCTTGCTGCAGAGCTCCTCGGTGCTTCCTGATACACTGGGCAAATCTCACCCATCAGCCCTGGAAGAGCTGGGTCTCGGGGAGCCAAACTGCTGCTTGTGGTTGCTACCTGTTGACCAGGCAGGCTGTTAGCCCTGCTCTGCTGTTTGATGCTTTTGCATCAGAAAGCACAGCTGGGCTTTCTTCTTTCAATAGGTACAGCTGATAAATGACCAAATGTTAAATGTCTCAGGCTGGGAGGGTGGAGATGCCGGATGTGGCTCTGTGGCAAAGCACGCTTACTGCTAAGCCGGAGAAACCCTGTCTGTAACCAGCTAGAAGAGCCAGCTGGCCTCTGCTCTTAATGTGCTTCTAATAAGCTTAAAGGGGGAGTCGTGCAAACTGTCCTGCATATGCTGCGTCCTTTCAATGTTAAATCCTCCAGCAGCTTCAGGGCCATAACATTTCCAGGCATGCTGGGGTCCAGCCTGATGGATCAGGGGTGCTGCCCTGGAGTATCTGGGCCTTTTGGCTGGGCTGGCTCTGGCGCTGTTCCAGCCGGATTAGTGTAAGGCGAATGAACCATTTTCTTCGCAATTAGCAAGATTTGTTACTTGCTCACACAACTGCAGTTACAAAAAGAGGAAAAACCTGATTAATTTAGGATTAGCAAAGGCATGGGTCAGATCTCAGTTCAAATTGCGATTAATTACCGAAGCAGCCAGAAGATTGGAGGAGTCTGTCTGCAGTTATTGGGATGTGGGTGTCTGCAAATGCCATGTCCTGCCTTTTGAAGCCAGCTGAGGAGTTGGGGCCTGTCGTCCATGGCACTGTCCCTCGTGTCTCTGACCGTGCTGCATCTCGCAGCTTTGCAGGGTCACGCTGTGCTGCTCAAACGTTAACTGCAGGGCAGGGTTAATTCAAGCAGAGCTTTAATTTCTTCCTCCATCTTTGGGGTTAGAGTCATCAGTGGTCAGCAGAAAGATGATATTACAGCCCCCGTAATGCCACCCCCTTTTGGCAGTGTGCAATAGTACCAGGCTTCAAACAGATGTGTAACGAAAGGCAAGCTTCAGCCTCCGAGACTGCCCCGCTTATCACAGCTTCAGGCACCTGTACAGCTTGTCTGGAATACTAGCTTAAAGTTTATGTTTTAAGATTTATTCTAAGTCTTATTTTATTTTAGCAAACCAAAGTGTTAAATAATTTATTACGTACTTGGAAATAAATACAAAACCCAAACCTAAAAATAAGGAACCCACACTTAATCATTTCTGAACCTAATCTCTTCCTCAAGCTGTCATTTAAGATTTATCTGAGACTTCTCATAGCAGCTTTAGCTAAGGGTCAGCTTGGTAGAGGCTGCCTCGCCGGGTCGGCCAGGACAGACCCTTCATGGATGACTTTCATACCAGTTTCCCTGTAGCGTTGATGGGAAGCTGATGTGCACGAATCAATCTTCAAACCCGGTCCTGGACCGTGACTTTCCTTTCCTTCCCCAATTAATTGGGGTAAACTTATTTTATTAGGAGCTCTGCTTAGCTGGGGGTGTTTGTGAGGTTAATGAATCGCTGTTCTGAGTTGTCCAGGGCTGTGATGTGTAAAAGCATTTTGATATGCTGATTTCTTGTCGCAGAGCGATATCCTAGAGCGGTGTCAAGCTGCTCTCACTGTGCCTCCCTTTCCTCGGCAGCACCACGTACATTATGAACCTTTTCAAGGCTTTGCGATAATGCGCAACTCCAAGTGTTGTGGAGCTGAAGGGGTTTTTTTCGTAGTCTCGCAGTACAATATGGGCTGTTAAGATTCCCAGGGGCAGCACACATGGTGCGTGTGTAACACAGGGTGCCGGGCTGGCAGATGAGTGGGTTCCTCCTTCTGCCAGTGTTATGAGTTTGGGCCATCCCTGGTGGAAATGGCAAAGGTAAGAGGAAAGCTGTGGCATACGCTGGGGGAGGCAGCCTGGGGGTTTGGGCAGGGCCTGATTGCTTTGATTTAGCCCTGTGTAAGAGAAAAGTGAGCTGATTTTGTTATGGTTTTCAGACTTTGAGTGCTACCAGCATGAACAAGGGGGCAGGAAAGAGTGGTTGGATGCTTGGGGATGGGGGAAGAGCAGCTCCATCCTTCCTTAACAAGGTCTGGAGGGCTGTGATCAAATTAATTGCGAGAGGGTGAAGTCTGGAAAGCTCTAGCTAAAAAAAGAAACAAATAAAAAAAAAAAAAAAGAAAGATGAGCAGGCTGCCACAAAAAGCAGAGAGTGATGAGCCGTGCAATAGGACTCGGTGCCTGGTGTGGCACGGCACGCTGCCGGGTGGGTACATTATACGGGCTGTGGGCAGCTCAGAGCCTGCTGGGATGGGTCCCTCTGCTTCATTCACAGTGTTGGTCAGTAAATGTGCCGCTGCAGATAAACTCCCCTCAGACTCTCCTGGTGTGAGATTTTTTTCCTCAGGGGCGTTCAGAGCAGCCTAATTACTGAGCTAGGCAGGGGGGGCTGCAGGTGCCTCCCTCCCCATTTACCCCCACTATCTTTGCTTATCCTAAACCTGTGGCTTTAGAGCTGGGGTGGATCTTGGCTGGCTTGGCTTGTTTCTCTGCCTCTCTCTTTACAGGACTTGAACTGCTGAGGCAGAGGGCAGGTGAAACGGTTTAGTTTTTTTCTGAAACTGAACTCCGGTTGTCTAAGCAGGCGTATCAGTACTGCTTGAAACTTGCCCTGCCTTCCCCTCGAGGTCTCGCACTCCGTCCTGCGTCACTGCTCTGCATCTTCACGGGTTCGTGCTATTTTTGCTTGCTTCCTCCTGAGACTCTTCAATCTGATAATCTCCTAATCTCCAGCCCCCAGCAATTCATCTGCAGTTGTCTTTGCTTTATACCTGGTTTATATCTTGGGAGTTGTCTTCAAAATAGCTTCTGACCTTGTTGGCTAATGCCTGTTAAGAAATAGGCCTGCATAGCTATAGGAGCCTTCTCATTCCCCAGATTCTTGTTATTGTTTGTGTTGGGGAGAGGTGTCCCTATTACAAATCACTGCTGTTGCATCAGTTTCTTGTACAGGATCCTCCTGATTTGCATCCATTTTCATGACCAGATTTTGAGTCTGTTCTTACCCCAGGTACACTCTGTTTTCCTCTGTGGGCTATTAAAGCCTTAAAATAGGAGCTGCCTGATCTGAGCTTAGATGCTTTGATGAGCACTGCAGAAATATCTGTAATGTCTGTGAGAGGGGACACATGCTTCCTCCTGGTTGCAGAGAAGGGATCCTGAAAGGAGCACAAGGAGCGCTAACCCTATTGCCCATGAACACCTCTTGATAAAATGTGCCTGGTGGAGTGGTTGCAAAGGAAATCTGAAAGTACAGGATCAACTTTTAGCTTTCTCTGACGAGGATCAAACACCTAATCTCATCCATCGGATAACTGAAATAACAGGAAGAGGACAGGAGGAGAAAGTGCCTTCATTAGCTTGCTTTCTGTATTATCTAGCACTGTATTATCCCGCACCTTTTGTGTTCCTTTGTAGCACCAGCTTGCTAAAATACATGGCTGGAAACATGCACCAGGGTTCACAGTGTACCACTGAAGAATAGGCAGTGCCTGCTGTCTTGTCTAGGCTGTTTTGCAGGTTTCTTTTGCAATCTTGGTTGTTTTGGGGAGGGGAGGAAGGTTTCCTGGATGAGAACTGTCTCTTCTTTGATCAGACAGCGGAGGTACCACCTCAGAACTGTAAACACAGACTGAGCATCCACAGTTTCTGATAACGAAGCTGGAGACCTGTTAATGAATGCCTTGCTACAGATTGCTGTTTGGGGTATATTTTGGAATAATTTTTTCATGCAAAGGAAATAGGAGAGTTCATGAAGTGATACATCGTGTCTGGCTTAGGAAGTCCATCACTTCTGCTGCTTCCTGAGACCACCACAATGTTGCTAGTTGTGCTTCCAAATTCTTCAAAACTATGGTAGATCTTAAGATAGAAAATATCTCTAGTAGTGGGGAGTTACAGAGATTCTGGGAAAAGCTGCAGAGGCACCAGCAG
Source organism: Athene noctua (assembly GCF_965140245.1). Lineage (NCBI taxonomy): Eukaryota > Metazoa > Chordata > Aves > Strigiformes > Strigidae > Athene > Athene noctua. Next base: position 5,763,952 of record NC_134055.1, read on the forward strand.
GAATAGCGATGTGTGAGTGAGAAGTGCTGCTAATACCAGGCTTGGGCAAGTTGCAAGAAATTGCTCTTTGTTTTGAGAACAAGTTCACCTCAGTTGGTGAACTCTTTTCGGGAAGAGTTTGGGTATGGAGGTCTGGGATGTGGCAGTTCACTGGGCTTTAGGAAGGAGGAGGAAATGCTCCTCTCTTGTGACCTGTTTTTGCGCTACTTAGTGTGGGTACTTGAGGACAAAAGCCAGTCTGTTGGGTTTCCTAACAAAGATGGTCCACCTCTGTTTTTTCCTAAGAGATGTGTCCATCTTTTGTTCAGAGTGTGGTCTCTGTCAACCCTGAATCAAGTGAGCACTGAAAGCTTGTTCAGGGAGATAACCAAATAATCATGGTATTAATGGAGAAACAACACAACCTGCTTCAGGGGAAGTGGAAGAAATGGGAAAAGGTTCTGTCCTGAGAGACCAAACCTACCTCTCTTGTAAATAATCCATTTCACTCGATGGAAGTTTGAGCTGCCTTATCTCTAACTAAAATAGACATGGATGCTGCCTCCGTTCTCCAAATTGTGGTGACGGTGAATTAGGATAATGAAAGCAGATGATACATTTAAGTGCGTCACAGAAGTGTGGGCAACTGGGCCCTACAGTGATTTAAAAATAAGTATGTATGGGATGAGATTAGCAAATCTGACAGTGCTCAGCTAAGCAGAAGTATCTGCCAATTGCCAGCAGCCCATTCCCAGTAAGACCTTCCAGTGTAGCTGCGGGCTTCTGTTACGTGTAGGGAAAAAACCAGCATGTGGCTACTTTGATTTTTGAACAGGAATTGCAGCAGGCAAATTTAATGCAGACTGAGAGGAATATATATATATATGTGTGCTTTTTTTTTTTTTTTTTTTTTTTCCCCTGCTAGGAGACTGGGCACTGTCAGAGGAGGTAAAAACACTTGATTGCTATACTCTGGCAGCTAATCTTCCCAGATGTCATCTAGTTAGATACAGGTGTGTTGATTTTTATTTTTTTCTTAAAAAAAGGGTATAAAATATTTTCACTGCAAAAGGAGTTGGAAAATAGAGTGCAGGCGTGCAAACATCAATGAACAGGAGCCTAGTGGGGATTCTGCCTGGGGTTTACTCCTCTTCGGTGGCTCTACTTGGCTCTTCTCTCCTCCAGATGAGTCATGGACACTGTTACTGCAGCAACGCTGCTGCCAAGGAGGGGGATAAAGCTGTTGCCATGGTGCTGGATGGGCAGGAATTTTGCAGGAGGAAAAACACTTAATAATTAACTTGGAGACAAACGGCTTCAGACTTTGCCTGCGTGTTCTAGGGAAGGTGTCCCGGGCTCCCAGGCGACCACCAGCCCGTTCTGGTCTAACCCCTTGCCTTTGAGGAGAGCAGCTGGTCCAAGCGTGGCTGTGGGCCGAGGGAGACTGTGGGAAGCTGCTCCTGCTTCTGTCAATTTGTGTTTTGCGTGCGGCTGCTCGGAGTCGGGAAGTTGTGGGGTGGGTTAAGAATTTGGGTTGGCTCATGTGTTAGAACCTAAAATTATCGTGTAATTGCAGGACATCTACCTGAGGATTGCTAAATGTGGGTGCTAAAGGCAAGGGGTCAATTGAAACTTCTGTCCCGTTTCCTTGGCTATTGTTAGGAATAATATTTTGTGTGGTTCTTAGGCTATTTTGTCTAACACTAGGCTTGCATTTTCTTGTGGTAGTAAAAAGGTCGAGCTTTTATCTTGTTCTTCTTGATAGTGTAGGTGCTGGTGTTAGTTTTCCTTTGTGCTGTGTTGATAGGAAAGCGAAACCTCCCTGCCAAATGCCAGAGATGCTTCAAACACAGTCCTCTCTCTTAAAGCCCATTCCTTTGAGCATTCACCATATGGTAGTGGTGATGAGGGAGAGCAGTAAGAGTGTCCAGAGAGCACGTTTAACACGTCTGTTCCTTGTACCAGTGAGCACTTGGACAATCCTCCAAGTTAAGGAGATTTGCACAGAATAAGAGGCTCCTAGGAAAGTACAGGTGCTAGATGTGCAGTTCATGCTCAGCAGCGCCTAGGAGCAATCTTTCCCAGGGCTGACTACAACTAGCTTTATCTCTCACTGCAGAGGGACCTGATTTCTGTAATTACAGATCCCAACACTAAGGCCTTGCTGCCTGGTATCACAAAATCACAGAATTATCTTGGTTGGAAAAGACCTTGAAGATCATCCAGTCCAACCATCAACCCAACATTAGCAATTCCCAACTACACCAGATCCCTCAGCACTAAGTCGACCTGACTCTTAAACCCCTGCAGGGATGGGGACTCCCCCCCATGCCCTGGGCAGCCCATTCCAACGCCCAACAGCCCCTTCTGCAAAGAAATCCTTCCTAATATCTAGTCTAAACCTTCCCTGGCTCAACTTGAGGCCGCTATCTCTTGTCCTATCGCTTATTACTTGATTAAAGAGACTCACCCCCCCTCTCTGCACCCTCCTTTCAGGGAATTGCAGAGGGCCAGGAGGTCTCCCCTCAGCCTCCTCTTCTCCAGACTAAACCCCCCCAGTTCCCTCAGCCGCTCCTCGTACAACATGTACAACATGGTAGTTGCAACGTGTGGCATTTGGGATGGTTTCTTACTACACCACAGCAATCTTTTCTTAACTCCTTATCTATGGGATGTGCTAACCGCTGCCCGTGAAACCAAACCCCCAACCTGATCTGTTATACTGGCGCTGAGTTACTGCTGTAACGGGCAGGTATGATCTCCGAGTACACTGTGACTTTGTGTAGTCAGGGAATAAGCCTGAGGTGGATGCATGTATTTGAATTTTAGAAATAGGAAAGCAGGCAGAAACAAGTGATTAACCCAGACTAACAGCAGAAATTAGTAGCTGAGAAAAGGCTTAGAATTAAAATGTTAAAGTATTACTTTCACCTCAGAACCTCCACAACAGGTCTCCTACACCATGCAGATGCATAAGTTCTCAGAAGCTAACCTGGCTTGTATACATACAACATTTATTTAGATTTGTCAGGTTAAAGTAAGTTATGGGAGCTGCTTTCAGTCTGTGCTTATATTGTGTGGTGAAAATGAAGCACTGCTGCTCCTTCCCGAGAGAGGAGGTTGATGCCCAGGCCAGGGACCTGTCTTGGGGCACATCAAGGCTGAAACAAGGACTTTCTCCCAAAGATGCCAACCCTGGTGGAAGCAGGGAAGGGCTCTGTTCCCAGACTGTTTTCCTAATCCAGGGAAAGGCTTCAGCACCATTTTTGGTGCTGAGGGGAAAAAAGTCCTTGCGTGGGACGAGCATGGGTGGGGAGAAGAGGCCATCCTTTGTCTGCAGAGGGCTGGAGATAGGGGTGGTGGCACAGGGGAGGACACTCCTGTTCCAGTTAAGTGCAGCCGGCTTAGTGCTCACAAAGCTGCTTAGCGCTTGCATTCTGCCAGAGGGCAGTTTTTAAAGCGGGCAAAGCCTCTTACACTGAAAAGGCTGGGATTTGATGGAGGTGCTGACTATTCTCAATACCTTGAGGGGAAATGGATGCAGAAGATGCTGGCACAGGGTTGGAAAAAGGTGGTGACCTCTGAGTGCTGGGGCGGGGGTCGAAACCTTTTTCCTGTCCTGTCTGAGCAGGGTGGTGTCAGCATTCGGAGCTGGGACTGTCTTCATAGACACCAGTTTTGGATTAAAACCAGGGTGGTAGTGGAGATGCACTTGGGCTGCTCTCACTGCTTGTGGTGACCTCCAAAGAACAGCCAGAAACACCCGGTAATTCTGAGCAGACTTCATTTAAATTTGCTTTCCTCTGCAGATTATTTGTGCACTCCAGAGGAAAATGTTTACAAGATAGACTTCACCAGGTTCAAAATCCGGGACATGGAATCTGGCACAGTTTTGTTTGAAATCACCAAACCAGCAGCTTCAGGTGAGTGCACACACAAAATTCTGTTTTAATGAACAAACAAATGCTAGTGTCTGCTTCCTCTTGCTGTTTCCCACTCCTTTTACTCAACTGATTTCTCAAAAATAGGAGATGCTCTCAACTGCGAGAGGGCCAGAGTCCCAGCCTGCAGCACAAATATTATTCAGGTGTCCCTTTGCACCAACACAGTAAACAGAACTCGTTGCTGCTCTATTCTTACGATTGCCATCTGTGATGAGAAAGGACAGATGGACGTTGTAAATGGAAGCAGAGGAGGAGGTCACCGTGTGTTTGTTTCTTGGCTGTTCATCAGCTAGAGTCCCCCTGTACGTAGTTGAACTGTTAGTCTAACATCTTTCACTCAGGTGTCAGGAAAATGGTATTTCCAGAAGGAAGAAATTTAGTCAGTTGTGCAAATTAGACAAAGTGAAAACTTGATTATTTTTTTTTTTTTTCCTCCCTCCATAATTTTTAGGTGGTACTTGTAACCATCAAAGTGTTACGTGTTGCCAGTGGTAATAAAAACCCAGGGCAGCTAGTATTTTCCTGATCAAGGACTCTTTTTTAAATCTTCCTCACCTCCCTGCAGCTGAGAGGAAGTTTTCTGTAGCTGATAGATAGCAAACCAGACATGCTAAGGTGAAATGGCTTGTTCAGAGTCACGCTGCAATCCTGAATCAGAGGTAGGAGCAATAAGTCACTTCAGAAGGTAAGACATGTACCAAACCAAAGGACCATCTTGCAGTTCCCCGTCTCCAAGTGACCGGTAATGGATGCCTTAGAGAGGAGAGGAGGAGGGTAAGCACATCATCAGGCTTTCTCAGAATAGTTTCCTGGCTTGTATGACTCAGCAACGTACAACTGCAAGTATTTTCACTGAGTTTCTGTTTCTCAGACGACTGTGACGGAGCTTTGCTTTGCGCTTTTCCAGAACGTGAACACAATGACAGGAAGGACATTGACCCCAATGCTGGACGGTTTGTACGCTATCAGTTTACCCCAGCTTTTCTTAGACTCCGGCAAGTGGGAGCCACGTAAGTAATTTCTCCTGTGCTACTTTTTTCTAGTACAGGAAACCACTGAAATTTAATGAAAAATGGCTCTTCCTTGTTGATCCTGTCAGGAAGTTGATTTAATAGGGATCTTTTGTTATCGTGAGGATCTCCAACCATCTTTGCTGGATGCCTCGCTATCTCCATCCCTTTAGCTTGTTTATTTACCACAGGAATAAGCGTGGGGTTGAAGACATTAATGCTAAAAGGGGCAAAATAAGGTGGACAGACCACACAGATATTACAGGTCTTTTCTGCTTGTTATAGTTTGTTTGTCAGAGGCTCTGCCAGTTTTGGAAGGTGTGTCTGCAGCCTTCCACGTTGCATTCCCCCAAAACCATTAATCCATAGACGGATGTGAAATGGTGAAGTAATGTTTGTCACTTTAAGTACTAGAATGATCTTTGTGCCTGGTAGTACTGCTTGCATCTGTCAGTAAACCACACCAAAATGTGACACCTAAGGTATTTTTCTGTAAAGCTTTAGGCCAAAGTTATTGTTACTGCGACAGAGTGTATTTTTTCTTTAGTAAAACTTAGTAGTAATTACTACTAACTATGCTATTACTACTAACTTACTATTAACTACAGATTTATCTGCATTTAAATGGTGTGCATGGGGAGATGCAATTTTTGGCTTGTATTTCCTCTCCTGGCCCTCCAAAGAGCAGACAGGTGGGCTTCTTTGTCCTTACTGGAGATTTTAGAAGGATATTGGGTGGATACTGGCATGGCAGGTTCTTTATTTTTGTTTTTCTTTACATTCACTTAAGTTTAAATTAGTAGATCTAATCAAGAGCTTTATGCCCGTTGCTATTATATCATTAAGTCCATAATACTATAATTGAGCATCAGTTAGTTTCCAGCACAAATATTTGTTTCAGGTATATAGAAAACAGCAGTTTGGATTTAATGTTGGAGTGCAGTCTGATAGATCCTGTCAGCAGCAAATGTTTATTTCACAAGAACTGATGTACAGTAGCCTTGATAAAAAAAAATAAAAAAAAATGTCAAGAGCTTGATTAAAATTCAGCATTTGGATGCGATGCAAAAGAATTAAGACTTGTTGTTAGAGAATTTATTTAGAGCAAGGCTGCACATTACCACTTCCTGCTAATCTTAGATGTGCACCATTTAGATTTGGTTTTGGAAGAAAAGTTAGTTATGCATCAATTATCACCTCTTTGGCCACTATTTGATTAAAATGGTAAATACCCAACTTTTGATTTGTGCCAAAGCAGTAACAGTGACTTCCTGGCTTACTCATAGTGTTTCATGTGTAACTAATACCTATATTTCTCCAAGAGGTCATGGTTCATAGTAAGATAAACTTGAATATAGTGCTGGCTGAAACTTGTCCCCCTTTACTACTTACAAAGCAGGAACAGAAGAAAGACCATTTTCTGTAGATCTGGCTTTTCTGGCTTTTTTTTTTTTTTTTTAATACCCTCCAGAAGAATCAAAATAACTCATATAAAACCTTAAAGCAATAAGGAGTTTCTAGCGAGTGATCTCGTGAAGTGCCTATCCAGTAGAGTTGGAGGGATCTTTCCTTCACTGAAGATGAGTTTGAGATTGTAAAATTGTCTCACGTGTCTCTTTTTTTTTTTTAGTAAAAAGAATCAAAATATTGTATAATCTATTATTTGTAATGTTATATTGTGTTCCCGTAGCATGCTTTAAGAAAAAGAGGGAACAATAATTTGGTTAGTACCATTGATTTATGTTTTTGGCTTTTTTTTAGAAGAGCTCTCTTCTACCTTTCAGAAATGGGTGATGGGTAAAAATTTTACTTAAGGAAGAAAGCTCATTTCAATCTTATCCTTCTTTTTCAGGGTGGAGTTCACAGTAGGAGACAAACCCATTAATAACTTCCGCATGATTGAGAGGCACTATTTCCGGGACCAATTGCTCAAGAGTTTTGATTTTGAATTTGGGTTCTGTATCCCCAGCAGTAAAAATACTTGTGAGCACATCTATGAATTCCCACAGCTCTCTGAGGATCTCAGTAAGCTCTCTTTAATTACCGCGTTACCACATAGTGATGTTAATCTAAGGTGTTTTGAGGAAACCCTTTCTTAAAAGCTGTCTGTAGAAAGTGGGTAGGGTAGAGTATTTCCGGGTAGTTTTGTATCAGTGTTAATACAGATTTTATTTTCTAGTAGCATGTATCTAATCACTCATGAGACTTTTTTTTTTTTTTTTTTTTAATTCGTAAAGGGAAGCTTCAGTGTCAGGGAGAAAAAAAGATAATGGTGCTATAAACCATCCAGAAAACTAGAATTAAAAAGATGTCCAGTAAACGGGTGACTTAAATGCTATGTTCTGTTTGATGTGCTGTATTGATAACTTGAGAGGTTTTAGTTTTAGTATGAACGTAACTTTTATTTTCTCTCCTCTCTCCCAAGATGCAGTAGCATGAGTACTAAATCTGCGTGGTCTTATATTCTTGGCAACACCTAATCATGTGTGTCAGCACTAATATTGCAGTCTGTGGAAAATAGCAATGTACTGCTGCTTACTTATTGTCACACCAGAACAAATTTGAGTTTGCTGTTTTATCACTTTTTTTAAAACAAAAAAAACTCAACCCAAACCCCAGGCTGTAGTGTGATATTGTTCTGAGGTTAGGTAGAGCACTTACACTTTGTATGGTGCCTTAACATATTTCAATGACGTTTGAATTCTTTAAAAGATACTGTCAATGAATGGTTTGGGTGGGTTCCTGTTTTATTTTATTCACTTGAGAGTTTGCTGCTCTTTGAGCAATTCTATTAAATATAACTGAAACCCAGGGCAGAGCCTTGCCTCGGTAGGGCTTCTGTGTAACACGATTATTTTTTTTTTTTCCTTTTTTCCCCCTGCAGTTCGAGAGATGATCCTTCATCCATACGAGACACAGTCGGACAGTTTCTACTTTGTGGACAACAAGCTCGTGATGCACAATAAGGCAGATTATTCATACAGTGGAGGACCTTGAGCACAGGATGGACAGCCAACCTGCGCTGGCCTTCCCTTTCCTATCGAAGTCGTCAGGGATACCAACACCTTCAGTTCCGTTGCCTACAATGTCAACTGGACAAGGATCCACAAACCAAGGACTCTTTGCCACAGTAGGAGTTTCATGACTAAATTTGCCAGTCTCACCTTTTCTGAGCTTTGAAGCAGACCCAATTCTTCAGACCTTTAAGCGGTTCTACAATGCTAAATGATCTTTGGATACCACTTCCCTAAGTTCTTTAAGTGTCTGCTTTGAAAATGGCCTTGTGGGACCTGGGAGATTTTGCCCTAATTCTGAGGATTTGTGTTCTTGCCCTCAAGTATCTTTTCAGGACATGTTTACTTTCTCAAAGAATGTAATCTGAGAAACCACGTGAGTGGATGGATGCAAATGCAGAGTTTTGGTTTTTTTTGTTTCTCGTTTGAATGCTTCAAAGGTATGGCCAATTTAACTTGCACATCCAGCTGAAAATGTCAAACATAACATCTTACAACAGCAAGTTTCATCTTCAGATTAGTTCTGGAAATAAGCATCTCATCCTTTAGTTTTGTTCCTTCTATGTAATAACCTGTTTAATCTTGGAAACACTGAAACTCACAATGAAGACCAGTAGTTCGATGACAGAGCAGTTTTTAATTGGGTACTGTCCTTTTACATTTCAGATGAAGGCAAAATAGCATCGAGGGTCTGTGAACCTCCATAAGTGTTTTCCATTCATTTCAGTTTTTGCAAACTGATTGCAGAATAATCAGGAAAAATGGAAGGATTTTAGCATTATTTAACATATTTACATAGCTAACATTTCAGCCTATTCATGCTATATGTTTTCAATGTCTATTTTCTTTCATCTCTGCTCAATACTAAGATAAGGGCTTCAGCACTGCTTGTTAGAGCAATGCTTTTAATTTCTCTAGGGCAGTTGGAGAGTGTGGGATTTCCAATTTTCCATTTGTATCTGAATTTGAAGAATGTTATGACAGTGTTTCCCTTTGTTAAAAATGTTTCTCATTGGATATTAATGCAGGAGAGACAATAAGTCTAATAATGTAGGACTTTAAGGCACAGCAAAAATTTAGCAAGAGCACTGTCTTCACACTGTCAGAAGTTTAAGACCAATTTTGCCCAAGTTTCTCAGCGTGTGCTTCTTGGAAAGAGAGAAGTGCAGAGACATACCAACATCAAAAGGGTAAACTCGTGTATGCAAAACAAAACCTGAGGAGGCTGTGTGGGGTAGCCTGTTGTCATGAAACCCTTACTCTAAAGGTCAGTTCACTGATACTTTAAAAAAAAAAAAAAAAAGGCAGTTGCAGTCTGTAGATATTTCTATAAATACTTGATGTCTCCATGTCTAGTTCTGTGAGTTTAAGTGGAACATTATATGTTAGCCTCAGATAGGTGTGATTGTAATAATTTTTATAAAATACCATTTCCAGTTGTAGTTGACATCTTTCTAGTCACAGCCTAAAGTCAAACAGAACTACAAATGGTTCCAAATGTAGCCATCTGCCTAAGAACAGGGAGGTTTTTGTGCTCTCATTGGGGTTGTGATCACTATTAAATGTGTTACCATTTGTGTTTGGCTTGGCTTGCTTTACTTCTGAAAAAAGGATTCAGTTTTCTAAAGAAAATGCAGCAAGGTTAGGTTACAGCACAGATTTTTTAATTCAGAGTGATAGCTAAGAAAGTACATAAAGTTCGCTGATTTTACACAACTAGTCTCTGGTAGTAATTTTTATCACAATGAGACTTGTATTTATCACTTATTTTTTTGTCTCTAGTGTATTAAATCACACGTTTAGCCTACGGCTGACCTGTCTGTTTGAGAGTTACAGAGAATTTCCTCATTATTTGTACAACGTGTTGTGCTACTGATCATTAAGTTTTATAGCACAATAATTACTAAAGGTGAAAATAGTTTCAAAATGTCTAGGACTTCCCCCCCCCCCTTCTTTTTTTTTTTTTTTTCATCAGCGCTGTTAAACTATATACTCAGTGACATTTTGCAGGTTCAAGTATTTATGAATTTTGTTCCAGCTCTTGAAGGAGAAATTATACTGATTTGAAGATAGAAGAGAGTGTGTGTGTGTGTTTATAACTAGCACCCTATACAGGGTTTTTTGGGGGTATGTTTAAACTCTCACCTGCTGTTCATAATAATCACTTCTGTGCATAAGATTTTTAAAAGATTTCTAGCAATGGTGCTTGCCCAGAATTGCCAGTCATACATTTCAAACAGATGGATGCTTCAAAGTTTCAAAAATATTTTGGTGAGAGCACTTTGGTGCAGACTTTTGGGTTATGATACTGAGTCTTTCTGTCTAGCATATCGTTGTCTACTCATCTGAAATAGTCATGTTCTGCTCCTTTTTTTATGCTACCTCCTTCTAAGATTTTGAACTTCAACACCGGAAGTAATTCCATAAAAATTTTAATGTAATCAATGAAAACTTGAGTGGTAGACATACCCCTGTCACAAAGAACCTAGAGAAAGCTACCTTGTTCCCAACAGGGCAGGATGTTGTTGAATGGACTTTCTGACACTTTTATGGTAGGTTTGAGGTTAAATCTCAGGGGGTGAACTATCTGTCTCTGATCTCCTGAATTCTGCTAGCTGTTCTGATAATTGAGATTCTATGGGTAATAATTTCAGGCTAACAGAAAATTTAGTGTGAATCATATAGGAGGTATTTTATTTAGTGAATTTGTTGTCTTCTATTATTAGGAATAATTTAAAACAGAAACAAGTATTGGACCTTTCAATAAAATAAATTTCAACCTATTTTAACTTTTCAGTTTGCTACAAATAACAAGTTCTGCTTCTTAACCCAAGGTAAAGAGCAAAAGTTTCAGTGGGAAGTGTAACGAAGGTGCTTTTTTCTGTATTCCACTGCAACAGTTATCAGTGTTACCTCTCTGTTTCACTTGGAAACAGGTTGTTTGCATCTCTTTAAGGTCATCTACATGCACAACATTTACAAACGCGTGGGATTTGCTGTCCAGGGGAGAGGTTCCTTTCCTTTTCTACCTGTTTATGCAGTAGTCTAATGTGTTGTGTTGACACGAGACATTATATCGATGCAAATAAACAGCACTAGAAGTCCGTCTTCAGAAACTCCTGCAGTACAGTTGCAGTTCCAATTCCAACCTTCTGTCCTTGTTTTGCATTAAAACTATGTGCAGAATTTAATGTTAAAGACCACACTTTGTGCAGCAATGAAGAACTTCCACTTTCGTCTGAAAGGGAGCCAAGAGCTCTCAGGTCAGTTGTAACATGAAACCTGCATTTTTTTTTCTCCTTAAATTGGCAGCTGATTCTTATTATAAACCGGTTGAAAATCAAATTTTAATAGCATTGTTCACAGAATAATTTGTTAGTCTCTTTGACTAGTTAATATTTTGTATTTTAATATTAATCATTATAGAGTTTGCTTTGGCAATTCATCTACAAAATCACCAAATATTTGCTCTGGAAAAATAATTCTTGTATTTTTTCTTTGGTTTAAAACGTAATAATTAAAAGAAATATTTTAAGTAGCACTACAGCTCTGTGTTAAAGAGTCAGTCTGGAACTTTGGGATCTAACCTTCTGAAAGTGAAAGAAAATACCGAAAATCTAACCAAAATTATCTGCTAATAATGACTAGCTGTTTCTTGTCAGAAGACAGGATTATATGTGTACTTTGCAGGGTGAATTATGCTTGGAAAAAGAAACTAAGTCTCTGTGAGTGCTAATATTGACATAATTGTTCTGAGACATGCATTTTTTTGCTTATTCAGTCTTGGATTCCTTTAAAATTCCAGGTTTTTTAAAGAAAGCAACAGTAATACATTTGTGGTTAACTGCCATGCTTCATGGTCTAATAATTCACAGACTTTAGTGGCAGAAAGAGAACGGTTTAGTTTTTAAATTAACACATCAAGTATAAGTATGATTTAAAATCTAGAAACTTTGTTCTCAGATCAGTGGCAAAAGCCAGAATTGTTTCTGTGAATGTATGCTTTATGTAGTGACATTTATGAAATAACTGAATAATCCACTCTTCCTGACTCAGAAGATTTTTTTATTCTTTTTTTTTTTTTTTTTCTTTTTCAATGTAGAAAGTCTCTTCAGGTTTGAAAGCAATGTGCTGGGGTTTAGTTCTTACTCATAATCTCTCTGTCTTATTTTTGAGCAGGTCAGTAAGAGAGCTGTATTTGCCACCTCTGTCCTCCATTTGAGTTTCATTTCAAAAACTTGTGTAGAGTGTCAAAGCAGTGGCTGTGTGTGAAACATGGCAGGCTACTGAGTTTCAAATTCCTTCATTTTGAGCATACAGACTGTTAAAAGTATATTGAGAAACAGTGCTATGTGTTGACCCACAAAACCTAAATTTCAGTCTTCATGACAAAAACTGAAGGGAGCTCTTATTCATGCAAAGATTGTTTGGGGACTATTTAAGGTAAGAAGATTCTAATATCCGACTCTTGGATTTAAGTATTATAAAAATGTTCTGTTATGTATTCATAACCTGAAAAAATATGCTTGACAGCTGAATTTTAATTAGATCTGGTTAGGAATGAAACTATAGAGATTATTGCTATCCCTTATAGGGTGGGGAAGAGCAACTAGAACTGTATGTATTGCACAAAAGCCAGACACGTTTACTTGTGTTGACTTTAGTGGTAAAAGTTATATTTGGGAAAAAATGAGGGAGAGGGACAAAGACAGGAGGAGGAGGAGTGAATTTCAGCTAACTGGAACCAAGAGCTTTAAGGCCAAGATGAGGGTAAATGCTTTTTCTCTTGAGTTTGAGAGAGCTGGTAGCTTCTGTTAGCAGTTCTCTTCTATACCCCCAGCATAAGCACTACCTAAGTTTATACAAACGATTCACTGTTACTCAGATATTAAGTCTCATTGGCAGTTCATATCACTTTCTAAACATGGAAATAGATTTGAAGAGTGGGATGCTCTAGGCCTCAAGTTGCAGCTGAGTTGTTTTCTAAATCAGAGAGCAGTCTAACTAAGGGGTGAGTTGTGTGTTTGTGTCTCTGTTCACAAGCTGTAGTTAACTGCCTCCCTAGAACCACTGTGTTAATGCCTACTGTGATGTGTGCTTGTATCTTACTGCTACACTGAGAAAACCTGTTTGAATGTGACATTGACTTTTTTTTTTTTTTGCATAGAATCAGAATTGTCTGTATTAAAATGTATTTATAAAAAAATATATATTTTTTGTGGAAGGAAAGTAGGATTCTAGTTAATAAACCATTGGGAAAATGTTAGAGACATTTTTACCAAGTTCATTTATAATTCTTTGTATCTTGTTAGTTACCTGATTTGTTTCCTATAAGAACATCCACTGTGGCCCATTTAGTGGCAACGCAATGCACTGTCATGCAGAGAATCTGGTTTTCAGAAAACTGGGAGTCTTTTGTTTCCTTTTGGGACAGTTGGACACCAAGTAGGTTGCCGGGAGGAGAAGGAGCCTTGGCACTGATTCCACTTCTGCGGCTTTGGCTTCAGCAACTAGTCTGCTTGACTTGTTTGCAGATAGATAAGTGGCAAGAGCAAAGGTTGAGACTTCAGGATAAAGAAAATTAGATGCTACAATTTAGTCTTCCTGTAGGAGAAGGAGAGTATTAAAATTAATTTATAAAGGGTTGAATAGGGAGTACACTTGCTTAAAACTATTAATATTGGCAGCGTAGTCATAAATGTGCATACTAGGGAATATGCTTAACTTTTCCCATTACCTCGGAAAATGGTTAAAAACATTTCACTTTCATTAGCAAGTGTTTCTTCTCCTGTAACAAATTGCAAAATGTAAAAAAAAAATTAAATAAATTATTGATCCTAGAAATGAGGGTGATTGTCTATTTTATTTAAATATTTATATAAGCACATGAAAACCATTTAGATTTTCATTTCGGATGCCTTCCATTGATATTTGATCTCCAGTTTTGTGCAAATTTATGTAACTAGCTTCACTTTCTGATGATTGTGAGACTGAGCAATGCACGTGTAAAAACTCTGGTGGTTTGCGTAGTTCCGTGACTAAAATGATTACATCAAAATTGTTTCAGCGGGATTCAGCTTTCTGAGTGGTGCAAATATCTTGGGGCATCCTTGAAAACAAATTATTTTCAAAGCACATGAACAGAACTTCGGAGTTCCACAGATGTAGTTACCCACCAGGCTGTGCTTTTGAAAAATCTGCTGGCTGCATGATGGAGAATCAGTTTTTGAAATGAATGTGACACCTGCAATTGCCATCTCTGCCAGATTGACTGAAACGGAAACATCTGCTCGGACTGAAGTGAGTTGTATTGGGGTAATTCCATCTTGATGTTTTTGATATTTTAGTAAAAAAAAAAAAGAATCCTGAGAACATCTCTGTATTTCTCTGTGAAGCAGAACACCCTACCTACTCTCAGAGGAAAACCAGGTATAATGTTTTTGTTTGAAAGTATCTGCTGTAACTCATTTTGATTCCGCAGAATTTCTGGCAGAACCCCCGTTGTGTACTGGAAATTGCAGAAGAAATTTCTTTACACATTTATTAGTTTTGGACTATTACTTGGAGCAGCATGAAAGACCAGCACTGAGTTCTACAACGAGGTGATGACCCGAGCACAGGTTTGTGATGTGACTATTGTTCAGCTGTTGCTCATCTGAAATCTGTGATGAAGGTATACTCAAAAGTCTGACATCAGTTCTCTTACAGGCTCTTCTAAATCAGAGGATAGTTTCTGGTTTTGCCTGTACAGGTTCTCTGTGGTTAGATGCTCTCTTTTGATTAAGCTTACTCTTGGAATTACTTGAACAACTGGAAGCATTGGGTCTATTTTCTTAGAATTCCTGAAGGGACTAGATGCTAATTTCACTGAAAACCTAAACAGAAGAGATAGCGAAATCAGTACTAATAACACTAATAAAGCAGGTCAAACAGTCTCAAGTATAATTACTGGTTGAAAAACTTCGGAGGTTGAAAAGAAGCTTTAAAAAAAAAAAAAAAAAAATCCAAATTGTATTCAATAGAAAATTTCCCAGTGTTAAATGTTTGCCAAAAATATACTGCATTACCAATGCTTTTTTTTTTTTTTTTTAATTTATTATTCTTCCCTTAGCTAGCATGTCAGTCTCATTTATTAATAAATATGCCTAATCATCCTGGAGATGTTCTGTACCTCTCCTCAGATTCTTAATTCTTATGACATTTGTCAGCTGCTTAGCTATTGTGGCAAGTTTTATGTGTTCGCACCATGCTCCTAATTCTTTTGTCATTGTTCAAGGGCATTTATCTATCTGTGACTTGCATTCCCTTAACATTTCTTAACTGTAGTAAGAACATTTCTCAATGATATACTATTCCAAATTTCCCAATGTGTATTTTGAAGACAATGTATCTTATTTTTAAAGAATATTTTAGAGATTACAGAAGTCTATCATTGCATGCTAGGATAAAACAAAGGTATTTATTCTACCTATTTAAACCCACAAAAAGGAGTAATTGCTTTACAGAGATAATTTTTTTCCTTAATCAGTGCTGTACAAAAACTTAAAATAGGGGGTGAAATCATGCAGGATAATGTATTTTAATTAAAACTACAAAGAGAATTTGGGTAGGTAGAGCATAATTGCAGTTGGATGATTCCCAGCTATTATTTTGAAAACTGACATGGGACCTTAAATAACAAAGGCCTGTTTTATTTAATAATAATTGAATTATTCTAGTGGAGGGCGTAAACCATGTTAATGAAGCTTGCATATGAAAGTAATTTGTAGCAAGAAATAAAAACAGGCAGGGAAGCTATGAGCAGTAAGATAGAAAATGGATAATGAAATTTACTTTCCGAAAGGAAGTTAACACAAATGGGAGAGAAAAGTTCTAAACACTTTCAGTTCTTCCTTTCCCACTGAATGACAGAACGAATCAGAAGAGGGGAATAGCAAACTGGGTATTTCATAATCTTTATAGTCTAGCTATAAAGAGTAAAAAATTATTCCAGATGATGAATTATTGGAATATGCCAGTTTTACCATATTTACTGGAACAGTTACACAGAGTTGTACTTCTTGTGCTTGCCTGGCTATAGAAATGTATGTAGCTTTTTTTTTTTTTTTTCAGTAAAGGCGAAAACTGGAGTAGCAAAACTTGGTCAAAGGAAAACATCCTGCAGTTACAGGTAAAGCTTTCAGTAAAATATCAAAGTGTTAAATGTATGTGTCACTTGCCAGTCCTGTGTGTGCTGTAAAGGGTGTGCAGCCCAGCAAAGGAATGGGTGTACAAAACATCTTTTGAGCATTTTTGCACAGACTTCATTCATTTCAGCGAGGAAAGATGCTACATGCACCAGACCCGAAAGCGAGAAATACCTAGAACCTATTTTAGTAAAAAAACCCCAACAAACAAACAACCAAACACCAAAACTCACCCCCCAAACATTTTCTTTATGACTGTTGTTGTGAAAGGTATGGCATACCACAGTTACTGTGAAGGTTACTCTGTTCACTGTCATTCAACTCGTTTTGAAAATCATGTTTTTGTTTCCCAAACGCAAACCTTACCACCCTTATATATAATTAAGTGTTTAATTAAACCTGCTGACTGCTTTGATGTCTGTACAGTTTCATAAGTCAGGAGAACAGAGGGTACACTATATCGCCTAAAATTAAAGCATGCACGGAGACCTGATTATAAGTTCAGAGGAAATAAAACTTTCTGCCCCAGACATGCCAGGTCTCTTTAGCACGGGGTTGTCGTGTTCCTTTTGAAGATATTCCTCCACTGGAGTTCATCAACTGGCATTTGTCATAAACTAAATTTGAAATAACAGTCCAGAAGCATTATTTACAGCTGACAAATACACACATACGCTTCCTGGGGATCTGGCAAGAGGCGCTTGCAGGAAACACAAGCACAAGTGTCACCACTTAGATAGCTTTAAAGACTATTATTTCAGCTAACATTTAAATTTCTTTAAGATAAATTAAAATGAGAAACAGAATTTCCAGCCAAAGCAAAAGCTTTCACAAAACCACTCCAGTTTATCTCCTTAGATTAACAGAGTATTTGGTACAAAATATTTTTCCATAGGTTTTAGGTTTGGTGTTGGGTTTTTTTTGATGTTCTAAAGTCACAGAGTTAGAGGTACATATAATAAATGCCTTAAGTAATCATTTAAGCCTGGTGCCTCAGACAGGCACAAACATGCTGGGCTTATTCATGTGGTTGAAATTAAATTCTTCAGTAGCTGCCTGATGGGTGAGATCTTAAAATCTTTGTTCATCTAAATCATGTAAATTCCCTTCTCTGGTGGTTTTTTGCTACTGATTTGCTTCTACCCAAGAGCTCGGTGCGTGGCCACTTGCAGCCACTCACTTTAACAGCACGAATCTGCTGGGCAACCGCCTGCCTGGAGGTTTCTGGAGAGGAAAGCAAAGCCTGTAGGAAGTGCAGAGCCACACCTGCCTTGTTTTTAGCTTATTACTCATCTCCACCCACTGCCAGGCCTTTCACCTTTCCTTTCAGCCCATGAAACACGCCTTTCCTGGCATCCCAAGACATGGCCCTCCCTGCCTGGGGCTGTGGTGGTGGCGATGGGGAGGTGATGAACCCCACTTGGGCTCAACGGCCCGTGACACCTTCCCCTTCCATCCCAAGGATGATGCCGGTGAGGTGGCTCTCGGTAAATCATCTCAGCACTAGTCTGGAAGGTCGTCATCACCCTGCCTGTGCCTGCTGCTCGTCAGTTGACGTAATCAATTTTCCGGTGATGATTGTGTGAATAAGAAATTTGAGTAATGCAACTAATGATGGTCTTCGTTGTGCAGCCGAGCCTAATGGTTTTGTCAGGAATAAATGTTTAACGGCTTTACTTGCCTCTCCTGCGCCCAGGTCAAAAATTGATAGGTTCAGAATCGGAAGTCTTCAATTCATCTGAGCGGAAAAATGTTTCAGTGCTTCGTTAATCAGGTGGCTGAATTACAGAGGTTTAATAGCGACTCATCAGTGTTTATCAGCCTTGAGGCACGTTGCACGCTTTCTACGTGTAAAAACGATTTGCAGCAAAGTTGATGTGAACTCAGGAGTTCTTGGAAACTAATTCCAGCACTTCTTGGCATCTCGTGGCCCTTTGTGATTCTGAGAAATTAATCCTAGGAAAGACTGCTAGGCTGTCTGGCTTCCTCCTTATCTCCGTGTCCCTCACTGTACTTAGAAATCTGTAACTGAAGGCTACTGGAAAGGTGTCCAGTCTTGACATGGAGGTAAGACAAAAAAAAATCATTATTCCAAAATGCCGAATAGCACTGACTCCGAGCTTCCCACCACCGGGGAGGGCTCTTGTTTCGTTTTACATTGCTGGTTGTTTGCTGAGATTTGGCAGTTCATAAACCATTCAACGTTTGCTATATTGATATCTAGTGCCTGAGATTTTTCCATCAGTGTGCAAGCTGACTAAGAAGCAGCCAGGGGAAATAAATCCCATACGCATTAATGATGTTCCTACTTCTGTTTATTTTCAGTGTAAACAAGTGTTGTTTGTGTGTATTTGTTTCTTTGTACGGAGAAAAAAAAAATTGCTCTGCTTCTCAAAAGGACTGGGTTTAAATTTTATTTTATGAACTAACTCCATCATTCATGATTTTGCTGAAGAACAAAGCAGTAGTTCTCAAATAAACTTTTGCTATGGCTGCACATGGGAAACACTAATTTAAAGCTTCTCATTTACATTATTGCAGTGAGGGCATGCATGGCAAACCATGTAGTAGTTCTTCAGCTAGTGAGTGTTTGCTTTCTGTTTGCGTTCTGCTAGAAAAGGATTAAGAGGTCAGCAACAGCTTATGTAAAAATGTTTACTGGTTTTGATATTTAGTAGTCTGAACACAAACTTTTACACACAGATCTAGGAGTCTTGATCGAAGTGTTATAAAAATGGGGCATTAGCATCGATTAACTAAGTTCTTCTCTTTCTGTTCAAGCTTTGTGTGCAAAGGTAAAGGTCGGAGACATAAAATAACACTGACGTGCTATTTAATACTTTATCTGTTCCATAATGTGTGCTGATCACTGTCGTTTTCAGGTAGCTCAGTGCTGTGCCAGGGGTTTGAAAGATTGTGCACAGATATGAATGTATCTGAAAAGAACTGTATCAACAAAAGCAAATTAATCTTCAGGGGTGATGGTTTTATACCAAGAACAGGGGAGCATATGGGAGGCAGCCTTCTTTAGCCAGAAGTCTTTAACAGTAAATTCAGGCTCACGTCAAGAAAAATGAGCTTAAGAACATATTTCCAATATAAATTGCTCTTATTTGAATTTTCTGAAATTAAACGTACAATTAAAAAAAGGTTAAACTAATAAATCCTAAACTTCAGAATGCAAATTTTCCCTAATCTTATGTTGGAGAGAGCAACACTGAACACTTTCTTCTGTTTAGTAATAAGATATTTTTATGGTAATTACATTTAAGATTTTTTTTTTTTTTTCCTAGACAGAAATAGCTGTTTGCATAATGTGTTTGGTTTAGGCTGATTAAGCAAACATCATTAGCCTTGAACTGGGAAAACTTCATTCTTTTCCTCCTTTCTCCGCTTGTTTTCAGAGTACTACTTAAAATGGTCTTTAATGCAAATGTATCTTAAAAAGATTTGCAATCTGTGCAAAATTCTTATTTGATGGTAGGTACAAAGTAAGGTGTCGATCTACAAGTTCTAAGAAAATATTTACTGTGCTATCAGTGACTCTGTCAGAAATTATTTTAAAAGTACAAGATAAGGATTGCACAAGATAATGATTATTCTATATAAACTTAAATAAAAGTGGTTAAATAAATAGTTTTTTACTTTAAAAAAAAAATTGCTCCAGAAATGTAATTTATAGTATAATTCTTTCATCATGCACCCATATTTCGATGGGATTTTTTTGTGTGTACCAGAATCTCTAATGCTAAACTGAAGCAAAACAATAAAATTCCGGATGTAAGAGCCTGAAGTGGGGGAGGGAAGTCCAGACAATTTATATTAGTTAATAACTTGCAGTCTTTTTTTTTTTTTTTTTTTTAAACATGACTCCTTTTTAATATAAGAAAAATCATGTAATGACTTTTAACTTCTGTGAAATGTCCAACCATGTTAAATATGGATTGCATTGGAGAAAATACTTTAAGGTGCTTAGAATAAATAACTTTTATATAGCGAGGACAAACTCTTGTGTAGATACAGTCAAGAAAGTCAAGCAAAACACAAGAAAAAACATGTTGAGTGTTCTTTTCCCTTTTGCTCTTTATGTCTCATCATTCTTCAAAGACTTGTTAGCAAGAAAAATATAGAATACAGTATGACACTTAGATTTTTTTTCTCTGTCTTCTTCCTCTTCACCTTGTGATCATGTGTATGGTCACAAGCATGGAATATATTGGCGCATCTGAGAGAATGCCCTAGCCTGTTACACACAGATCCCAGGCCGTATGAACGACACACAGGAATTTACAAATCATGAATGAATTGCTATGCCCATACATTTTAAGTCTTTAACACAGAAAAAGAAGCCTAGCTTTTTTTTGATTTAAAAATCTGTGAATTTGGAGGTTTTTGCAGAAAGTTTAGCTTATCTTGGTAAAGTGTTGTCCAGAATCATATTGTTGATTTTATTTTTTTTTTCATGTGCCATGGATTTGCTTTAATCACAAATATTTTATTATAATTTTGCTATGTTTTTAGAGTGATGGACCTTCCTGATGCCCTTCATCTGGTATGTTCTCAAGCATTTTCTTGTCATCATCTTCCTCTGCCAAATCTAAAATACTAGGAAGACTTAACTCTGTGGGGTAATATCTTGGGAAGGTCTGTATCATTCTGTATACCGGCTGTAATGTGGTTCACTGTATGCTACTCAGTATGTATCATTATGAGAATTTTTAAAAGGACTAACCAGAATTTGATGCAAATGGTGACTGCAAGTAACTGAGAATTGAGTATCTCACTCCCTTAGGCCTCTGAAAATGTTGATCTGCATACCAACTCTTTGGTGTTTGCAGTGAAGGACTTCTAAACGGAGAGACACCCGGAAAAGTCCTTGAGGATATGGGTAGCTGTATGCAAACATCCCGCTGACCTCAGGGTGACTGTTCACTGACGTTAAGCAAATGTATCTGAGGAGTTGGGGGGGGTCTGGGCAGATGGTTCTGCCCCAGCAGTGGGGGTGTGGGCACAGCTCTGCTGTCGGGGAGCGAACGTACAGACACACCGAGCTGTGGGACCCAACCTCTCAGCACGAGCCACATCGGTTGCAAACAGTCTAATATTTGCAGATAACATTATTTCCCAAATACAAATATTATTTTTGGCTTATGAGTGGTGTTGACATATTTTAAGGAACACTAGGAGCTATGCGTTGCAGAGCCAGGGGGGGTACAAAAACACACTGCCTGAGTGCAGGGCAGGGGTCGGTTTGGTTTTGCTTTTCCTCAGTGCTTGGTTCTATTAGGATTTATATCCGTTTGATTCCTTTTTTTTTTTTTTCAAAAAAGATATCTAGGGTAATATTGCTTTTAAAGTTTGTACTTGGTAGGTATTTGTAACTCTTATATTGAATGTAATGTTTAGCAGCTTTATACCTACGATATGCTTTAGGCTCACCATTCAATATGCACATTTCTAGCGATGTGGCATACTTAATCTTTTCTTTATTCCTTTATCTAAACACTATACGGTCACGAATTGATTCACCGAGCTCTAGTAGGTTTGCATAACTCTCTTCCTGCTGTTTATTTTGCATAGAAAAGCTTGGCAAACTTGACTGCATTTCTCCCTCTGCATATTCTGTCTGCAGGAACGCAGAGGAAGAGGGGCTCAAGTCAAGTGAGGATTTCCCGATAGCTGCGTAAGGGATTACAGAATCGCATCGCTTATATTCTCCCTCAGTCTTCTCTATCTGTCTGCCCCTAATCTGATTTTGTTTTAAGTCTGAGCTAGTAGGCATGGCTGAGGGTGTAGACTGGAACTTGGGTTTGGCTTCAGTCTTAACTGGCAGCGCTCCCACCTTGCTGTGAGAAAGGAGCTAATTAAACCTGCATGCATTTATTTTAAAAATACTATCTCACTGTTCTACCTCGTTTGTACTTTTCTTTGTAGTTCCTTGCTGCTTTTTTGTAGTGTAAGTGGCTCAGTCTGACTCAAATTTTAATCTGCTTAGTTTCTTCTGAGTTTCCATAATATATGATTAAAGATGTCAACAAAGAAAGAGTACTTTGATTTATTTTTTTTTTTCCTGGTTTGTAGACTATATTCTTTAGTGTTGTTAAAGGTTCCTGCTCCAAATAGCTTTGTCTTCAGATTGCTTCACTTGGAATAAACCACTGTTCTGTCATGTCACAGGCAGCACCTTCATGGTAAATCAGAGAGAAGTGTGTTCCTGAGAACCTGGCTACTAAAATGCCTTAGTTCAGGTTACGAACCATACCCTGTTCTAATGCAAGGGCTAGTTAAGCATCATGATAAATCCTGGTGGATGTATCAGATGGATGTTAAAATAGAGATACTCTCTGGATTTGGCTAACTGTAAC
Source organism: Athene noctua (assembly GCF_965140245.1). NCBI lineage: Eukaryota > Metazoa > Chordata > Aves > Strigiformes > Strigidae > Athene > Athene noctua. The sequence continues at coordinate 5,786,450 of NC_134055.1, forward strand.
AATTAATGTTCTCTTTTTCATTTGGCATTTTTCAAAATCTTGATTTGTTGAATAATTCATCTCGCTGTTGAGCTTATGTGGATAAAAATAGAGGAATGAATGTGAATAATTTCCAGCCAAGTAAAAATTCTACTAAATTGTTTTGTTCTTTTTTATTAAAAAAGCAGAGTTTTAAACTTCTTTTTAAACACAGTAAAACTTTGATTTTTTCACTAAAGTATATTTGTTGCTTTGGTTTAGTCTGTCAGCAGCTAGTCCTCTATCTTCTAATACTTGCAGAATTTTCAGTTTATGTTCTTGTTTACCAAAACCCAGAACTTCTTTCAAGTGGACTATAAATGTTTTCATATGCAGATATTTTTTTTGAGTGGTCTGTGGCAGATGTTGTTGCCATCATTGGCTCCAAGCAATAAATTAGATTATTGTGTGCTTTGACTTCTGTGTTCATTTGCAAGCAGCTTTCATTTAAAAAAAAAAAAAAAAAAAGTCAATAATTTGTTTTCCTGCTATAGTCATTTGTTTGTGGAAGATGCAGAAGATGAGTGGCTTGATAAAATGGTGTTGACCAGTTCAGCCGTTAACAATATTATCTTTAAATACTTTTAAAGATTTTTTTTTTTTAGTATCTGTCTGTAGAAAATTATCAATAGTAAAGCTACATATCCTGCAGGTGAGTTCTGGAAGAAGATTATTCTTATTCCAACGGACACAGTTTCAGCTGACATAAATCAGATCGGTACGTGTGTGTGATGGTTAGGACTGTATTTAGACAAAATAATAATTAGGCTGGTGTGTGGTTCACATTAGCGCTATGGGTTTGGATCCAGGATTACTTAGGTAGGCAGGAGACACTGTATCCAATTCCATAAAGGCAGAGTAAAGAGTAGTGAGCTGTAGGTCGGGCAGGTTGCTGTGCTGAATTCCGTTTTGGATGTTGATGCTGCTGCTGTTCTCTATCTGACAGTGCGAGGGGAAACACTGCGAAGACGATGGGGATGATGAAATGAGAACTAGGGGATCCACAGCTAGGCTGTCGTCTTTCAGCTCCTCCCAAAGATTTCCTATAACAAAGCAAAATGCATTGATTCAGCTTTCTTTATATATGCTTTTTGAAACATCGTTTTATGGGAAAAGTCGTAGTTATAGAGTTGTGTGTGCTGTATGTGTAGGTACTCTTAATCACTTGTGATTAAGAAAGGAAAAAGATTGTTTAGAAAGTTACTATAAAAGATTGTTTAGAGAGTTATTATTTGTCTGCTTAATAAATTTAACTCTGGGGGAAAGCAGCACTGACTTAAAAAAAGTACTTCACTATAATTGGCAAGATTCTGTGCAAATGTATCCTTACGGAGCATACCTTCTATTTGAAAAAAAACTAATTTTGAAAGGGGAAGTGGCCTTTGTTATCTCTGTAAGATATGGAAGAGCTAATGGCATTTTACGGGACAAATCTGAAAATAATCTTAGTGTACAACTGAACTTCTCGTATTGCTATGGTGTAGTGTTCTCTGAATTGCAAACTAAATTACTGGGTATGTGATTGACTTGACAAAGCAAAAGATCTGAAATGTTACTTTTTTCTAATGTGTACCAAAAAGTTTCTCATCTTTCCATTGAATGCACATATCAGTGAAGGCATTAACTAAGTTACTGCGGGAGGGCTGTGTTTTTCATATTCATCACTGGAGATTTCTTGGGGGGGGCAGTAGCAGGGAGGCTTGCTCCAAAGCTACACCCACCATCTGCAGACTATCAAATGGGAAAATACTTAGCATTTTTGATTTAAAAAAAAATTTTTTTAAAATTTGTTTTAAATGTATATGTGTGTGTAATGATTCTGCTCCAAGTGTGCAGGCCTTGTCTTAAATTCTAAGACTTCTAATTTGAGATTTGATAATTTTAGAAAGAAGGAAAGAAAGAAAGAAAAAATCTTAGATAAGGCTAAATAATTTAAGGTAAAGGGCAAGGACAGAGGGAAGTTGGAACTGTACCGTATTGGTGAAGCATACGGGGTATCCACAGTACAAAGGAGCATGCTCCAGATTAACTGAGTAAAATGGAAAGAGAAATGAATGGAATGTGAGATCCAGCTGCTTGAAAGAGGAAGAAGCTAAGGATTCGGAAAACTGTGTTGTTAATTTTAGTAATCTCGGCATGGCAGGATTGTGGAATATTTGTGACATTACAATGGCCAGGTGATTACATCTGATGAGTTGTAGATTATTAAGACTGTGGTTTCTTGCTCTGTCTTTTAGTCTGCCACTTTTTGTCTGTGCAGGAAGGCAATTCTTGCATGTTATTTGGTGCAGCAAGAGCTTTATCATTTGGAACTCACAGGTTTTATTTTATATGTATACATACACAGATGTATATATATATATATACACACACATAAACTTGATGTGGTTTTTTTTCTTATTATTTTTGCATGCAAAGCTATGTTCCTAGTGTTCAAAATCCCATCCCTTCAAAATGATTCAATTATTTAAATTTTTCTGTCAGCATTACATACCTAACTATTTAAGAACACACCTGAGAAAATATTGTTTAGGGCACAGACCATATGAATGCCTTATGAAGGAGTAAATAGCAGCCTTTTGAGCAGAGATGTCAAGAGTGTTTGAATATTGATAAAGAAAAATGTCAGCGTGTTAATTCGATCAAAATTATTTTTCTTTGTGCTCCTCACATGACAGTTCTCTCGGTGTGCAACTAAAAGTTGTGCCTGAGTAGTTTTCGGTGGAAAATATGTCTGAATTTAAACAATACATTAGAAATACTGTCTTAAAGTATTTAATATCAGCAGTTGTAGTCAGGAGTAAGCAGGTTTGTTTTTTTGTTTTGTGGATTTTTTTTGCTGTTGGGTTTTTTTTGTTGTTTTGTTTGGGGCTTGTTTTTTCTTTTTTTTTTTTTATAAGTCTGGATGCAAATCTGCAGCTTTCTTAGGAAACTTTTTATAGATACAAATTCCATGTTGTGCAAAATAGTGTACCCAAGTAAGCTGGTCTTTGTAGCAGTGGCAAGGACAAGTAGCTAGAAAAGAAGGACATAAATACACCTCATGCAGCGTGATGTGATAAGCCCGACTCTGCAAGGTAAAAAATGCCTTTAGATACTTACCTTGGAGATCAAAATCAGTCAGGGATGGATTAAGAGCATCGATGTCGTTGCTGAGATCTCCCTCCTGCATGAGCGTGTCCTGCACCGTCCTGGCTGCCGAGTGCTCGCTCAGCAGCTTCGCACCGCACGTCGGGGGGGTCTGAGCCGGCACTGGGGAGTCCTGGGTGATGCTGGGCTGAGGTCTGAGCTCGCTTTGAGCCTCCCCAGAAGGAAATAGGCTCTGAGGGTCAGGCGACTGTTGCATTAATGTACTTGCGATTTGAGGAAAAGCCTGTGGTGACGGATAGCAGGCGGTTTGCTGCCCCCCGAGTAAATTTGGGAGTGGGTTCTTGACCTGGAGAGCTCCCGAGGCGTGGATGCTGTGCAGGGGCTGTGGCAAACCCGAGGGAAGCGAGGGCTCGCCCAGGGAGTGGGGTTGGAGTGCCATCTGTCTGCACAGGGATGCGCCTGCAGCACCCGTGGGGCTGCAGGACAGGACTGACGATCGCAGCTTCTCACTTTTGTCGCCTATCAGGGTGTCAAGTTCTTCTAAAAAAACAAGGGGAAAAAAAACCCAAACAAACAACCCATGACCGACTTAGTCCTAACACAGCCTTAGTCTTCATCGCTCGCAGCTAGAATTGTAGCGTTCCTCAGGAAATGGGTGAGGGGAATGGCAAACAATATATAGTATATGGGAATATATCTATATATATGGTAAGAACTGCAAAAGCCCGAAATGTTTTTCTGAATTATCATTCCCAAGTGAGTGTGTAACAAATTGCATTTTTATGTTTAAAGGCTGCATACTCATCAGTTAATTTAAAATGTTATTCTGTAGTACTTATTTCAGAGTTGTTTTCATCTTAAAGTTTAGTGAGATGTCGAGAGAGAATGTTTTCTCAGTGAAGCTTCTTTGTGCCTATTTGGAAGCACTCCTGCAAAACCAGGTCTTAATTAATTCTGCTTTTTAATATTTTCTTTTAGTTTTTGTTTTGCCAATCACTTTATTACCAGGAAAAATTCTTAAATGCTTTCCTAATCATGTATAAATTCTCTTTATACAGCTTGGCGCCTATTGCAAAAAAAAAAAAAAAAAAAAAGAAAAAAGATCAGGGGACCACCATTTGAGAGCTAGTGCGCTAACATATTACTGACCTGGCTTTGCCATACTCTTCCTTACAGCAACTGGATCTTTCCTCTTCCATTTCTGAAGCTCCTCCTGCATCTTATCAATTTTGGCTGGATTCAGAGCCCACAAACAGCCTTTCCGAGAAGAATTGCCTGACTTGTTTTCAACTTTCTCAAAGCATTTGTTCAAGGATAAGTTGTGGCGTACAGAATTCTTCCAGCCATCTGGAGCTGTCTGGAAAAATAAATCCAATCTAAGAATGGAACTTCAAGGAGAAAAAAAAAAACAAAACACCAAATATATTTCTCTGCTTTGACTGGTGAAATTATAAGAAATTCTCTTTAGGTTATACTTTCTACAGTATGAAACTTGTACGTTAGAAGGAAGCCACAAAAATGTTACCGTCGTGTTGTGTGGGAAGAGAGGGATCAGATAAAATAGTGACTGATCTTTTAAGCCTTTTCAGAGGGGCTGCTGAATTTTTAAGGCTGAATTTGCAAATCACAAGAATTACATGTGTAAATAATGATATTCTAGAACTCTGAACTAACAGGAAATCTATCTTAATCTATTTTGGAACACCTAGAAACATTTCGAACACTTAATTGAAGGACTGTGTGCTACTTGGACTCAAATTAAGTGTCCAGGCAGACTTCAAAAGAATTTTAGCATGCTACTGTAGGTGTAACTTTGTATGCTGGCCAATTATATAACCAAATGGTTTAATCACAAGCCCTACAGACGAGATACAGGTTTCTACATCTGATCACTGCATCTTTTTGCTTTGCATTTATTTTTAACTCAGTAGTGGAAGCTGGAAGGTTCTTTAAACTGAACAATACATGTAAGCTTCATTAAAATGATTCCTCTATTTTTATTTAGGTTATTTCTGATCAGTGAGGGAAGCAAAATTCCCTCCTTTCCCTGAGGACAGTTTTGTATTCAACTTAAACAATAGAAAGAAAAGAAAACCTAGTGCAAACCCTCTTTCTGCCATTTAATTTTGATAATTTTTTTTTTTTTTTTCCTGATTGCTTGTAAAAGAACTTTGAAAATGAACATTGCTGTAGGGGAGGAACAGGGTGATACCCTCAAATGATTATGCTCAGATTCTGATGGGAAATGCCTGTTTGCTTGCAAATACTTATCTTGAAGAAATGGCACTGTATCTTTTTATCACATACAATTTTTCTTTTGTTTATTTGTTTTCATTCATTTCTGCTTATTTGGTCATGCATCCAGAAGATACTGCCCATCACGTTAAGGGTTTGTAAATTTAGTATGTGTGCTCATATAGAAAATTCCTATAGTAAATTCCTGATGTGTTTATTTTGGTAGGTACTGTACGATGTTATTTGTTGCATATCTGAGTAGAACTGTCTTAGCTCATTGCCACTGCACTACGATCTTAAAAGAAAAAAAGGGAGTGGGAAGAATGACTTGCTACATATGGTAAGAATGAACCTGAGAAACTCAACTTCATTGGCTGCTAGTCCAGCTAGACTTCCCCTGTCATTCTAAGACCAGTTAAAAAAAAAAAATAAAATTTAGTTTTACTGTGTCAGTCAAAGGTTATTCTTTCTAAAAGGTCTGCATTTGCAGAGATGAGAAATCTCACGAGAGACTTTAGAGCTTGTGAGATTACAAAGAATGATCTTCAGTACTAGTGTGAGGCCTTTTTTTTTTTTAAATCAATTTTGGATGTTTTTTCTTTTCTTGTTTCCAAAAAAATCCTCATCTGTGTGTCATAAGAATGAAAAGAAATTAAACAACTCTCTGAAAGGTGGGTGGAGTTGTCTATGTGCCACTATCGATTCATATTCATGGATGCAAAATATTTGTTGTCATAATTGTTTATATCAGCCACAGAGAATTACTGAACAGAAAGCACAAGAAATAAATAGGATTTTCCATAGGCTGTTTAAAGAGGTTAAAAATTTAAAATTTCCATTTTATGTGCATTGTTTCCTTTCCATACTTATGCTTTATTAATAGGGACCCTTCTCCCATAGAAAGTCAACTTTTTGATAGTTTCTTTAATTGTTGCCTAGTGTAACAGATTTCCTCTAAGACCGTCTTTTATAAATGGACTTGGGTCCATTTTTGCTTTCACATGGTACCCCATGAATTTCTGAACATACTTTGGCAGAAATTCTACTTTTATCAGGAATGTGGAATCTGTTCATTCCTAGCTTGTGAAGGACTATCTTGTGGGTTAAGGTGTTAAAAGTCTTACTGAAGGATTTGAGGGTCAAATTTAATCCTTGCTTTCTTCATTTAAAAAAACCCTATTTAATTGTGGAAGTTAAATAGATGTTATTTACTAAAAAACAATTTTCCCTTCATAGCAGCACAGTTTCTACCCTTTCGGCCCACCTGATGTCAGCATTTCACTATTCTCTTAGCCAGTCCCATAGGTGAGACAACATGGATTTCTATTTAAAAAAAAAACAAAACAACCAACCAATCCAAAATGACAAAAAGCCCTTTAAATCCCTTTCTGCCATAGGGTAATCCTAAAGATGATGAATCAGTTTTTCTCCCTTGAAGTTCATAGTCAAGTTGCTTTCTGGCAGTTCCAAAAGTAAATAAAACTCTTCCTGCTAGGTAAGATGTGTGCTTAACTACTGAATAAGCTGACCTGAAAGAGTATTCATGTTTTTTTGCCCTGCACATGAGGCTGCATATACCTCTGTCTGTATCTAGACAGGATAATTAGTGTTTCTGCTAAGCACCAGAGAAGATGGGAGTGGCATGTGTTTCTCAGAGGTTTTCAGAATGTGTGGGGGTGTAAACTATGAGATAGTTTTAGAAACGTAAGAGCAAAAAGCACACGGATTTATTCTGGAGCCTGCTGCCAGGAGTTGAACAGGTTCTTGCATTAAACTCGGTATTGTTAGGCAGCAAAAAATAGTCATTTACCTAGCAAGGCCCTGAAGGAACGCTCCGGCAGCGTGTTCATGTTACAACCATGTCACCGGATTTTTTTAAGTTAACATTTGACTCTTAATGAACTGTGCTTTGGCTACTGAAGTTGCTCTCGTGTAGTCGGAATGGCCTTGCTGTGGCTCGTTTTTGCCGTTGCTGTGTTCAGTGTAGAGTGGATGCAGCTCTGTGATGCGGGACACTGCAAGAGAACGCTTGCTGCCCTAAGTTCCATCACACCACAGACCTTTCTAACCTCTTGGACCACTGGCAGTAACTCCAATTAACAAGATTAAAGCTTTCTGTTAGGCTCACTAATCACTACAAAGAAAGAAAGAAAAAAAAAAAAAAGGATGACAAGCAAAAAATATTGTTGTACAGACCCATTGATCCTGACCGCCTCTTGAAGTTTAAAGAGTTCAGCGATCTTGCAAAACCCTTTCTCTTTAAATCTAGGTCTCAAGAGAAGGGAGAGGTACATCAAAGAGTAATTCAACTTTAGCTGCGTAGATTTTTTTTTTTTTTTTTTTTAGGACGTAGGAGTTGGATTGCTCTGTTTCAACTAGAAATGAGATTGTTGCATCATAGAAACTAAATTTGCTGTGGCAGCGAATACAAGTTAATTTGACTAGGCTTGTATCATCTCATGTCTCCCAGCAAGATTCTGTGTACACTTGTACTCTGTTTCTCTCCAAATTAAATTGCTTCCCCTCCCCCTGTTGTATCCTGCTATTTAGTGACTTCTGGTAGGAACAACAAAATGTTCTTTGCTGCTTTTTACATTACTTTATCTTGCTGAAGACTTCAAAAAGGGAGGACAGAGGATATTGGCTTTTGCCATATATTGATAATTCTGTGGGCTGCTGTAAAGACCAGAGGTAGACAGGGCTTAGTGTCCATAAGCATTAATATTTCCTTGCTTATTCTCCCCTGCTTATTTTAAGGATGTTTGGGATGGAACTATTCAATTATTTGACTGTATTTGTAAGTAAAATGCAAAAATAAAGCCATCACAAAACAGTGAGTGTTCCAGTAGCAGGACCTGTGCCATTCTTTTCCTGTATGACAGCAGTAACCTCATTTTCGCCAATTTTTCAATGAATTAAGAAAAAGACACGAGGATCTGCCAACAGCCAAAAAACCCACCACTAAAACCCACTCCCTGAGGAACTGTCAAGTTTTGATAAGTAAGGAGGGAAAAGTTTAGATTAGGTATAAAAACAGTTATTTAAAGCTGTGGTAGAGATATACCTACTATACACATCTGTAGCACACACCTAGCTACACATAAAATATCACAATATACACCATGCACAATATTTACACACTGTATATTTGAGAAAAAGGTGTATATCTCCCTAATATTTCTGCTGTGTCAGAAGAGCTTCAAGACCAGGAAGGTGACACCTGCCAGAGTCACAGTCTTGCGTCTGAGGAATTCTGTGCATGTTGGCAGCAGCAGCACTTGGTTTCCAAGCTGATGATTAATTTTATATTTGATTGTCTTGTAAGACAGAGGAGAATTAATTTCAGTTTGGTCTGATGAATAAACGTGGACGTGCCTGTAAAACTTATTATTCCCACCACTCTGCTTGAAACTCTAGAAAATAATAATCAGATAAAAATCTATTATTCTGTGGCCCAGGAGCTTTTTTTTTTTTTTTTTCACAATCCTCAAACTATTTTCCTTTGGATTATTAATATTTCTTGCACCTCGTGGTAAATGCATGGAAAAAAAAGAGTTAATATTTTGTTAGGGACAAAATACAAATATTGAAATTTATTCTTGTTCTGAAAATGAAAAAAAAATGTACAGCTACTATGTTCTTGTCACGTGCCATCCTACCCTTCTTCCTTTCACTGTTTAGATTGTCTTTACTTCATTTTATGTGTGTTTCAGCCTAAAAATTGTGCCTGTGACTTAAAGTCAGAGTGCTTCAGATTATGACCAGTCATGTTGTGATGGGATATTCCTTGAATTACGATGGTAGGTTTCTTTATTTTTTTCTCCCTTCTCTTGCTTGCAACAAATAATAGAGTAGCTAGTGATTCCTTTGGGAGAAAATCTGGGAATACAAAAATGTAAAGGTTCCTAACAGTTCCTCCTTCATGATATTGTGTGGTGTTTTTCTCTGATAACTGACATGTTAAATTTTTTATTTTTATTTTTTCAGGCATTATTTATCCTGTCCAAAACCATTGCAAAATTGTATCAGAACATTTCTTTTCGGTTATTCTTAGCGTTCTTAATACAAATGTTTGAATTGCCCTTCTGTAGCTGCTTTAAATTTGGGTTAATTGCTGCATGTTTATTTGCAGTTAGGAAACAGGATGGGCTCATGTTGCTTTATTTTAATTTTTGGGCCTTGCTAACAGCTGCAGGTCACCTGATCTGGACTTTTGGAGAGATGATTGGAAGAATCAGCAATAATAAAGCTCAGTGTTGAGCAGAAGTCGACGATTCTGTTCTAGCTCTTTTTCAAATCTGAACTGTAATCCTGCCTTTGGATCATGTGCTGACTAATCTCTTTCCACTTGCGTTCCAAGTGCAAGAAACCATTCTCTTATAGCACGGATTTAAATTTCAATAGTATCTGCTGCAAACCATACACCCTTACCTTCACCAACATGACTGTGTAATTATGAGCTTAGCACCATTTATCACATATTATATTTTTCTTTGTACAGTGCATGCAAGTGATGAAGTTGCCCAAGACGGATATCCCAGCTCCAGAGCAGAGCAAGGCAACCTTGAACCTCTGCTTCCACAGGAGTCTGGAGCTGCTACTGATGGCAGAGGAAGCCACAAGACCAGTTCTGCCTGTATCTGAGATCAGAGAGGAAGGAATGGATGTGTTTTTAAAAATATTTATCCCTTTCATGAGCTGTTAGTGAGGAACGGCCCCTGTTAACCTGCACAAACTCAAGGTTGAAACAGTTCTTATTATCTTTTTGTGTTAAATATTACATCATGTTCACGTTTCTGCCTAGGCCTAAAATGCTGGGTAGTTTGTGATCATGAAGGTATAAAGTATGAATTGATTTGATATTAATCTACAAAGAAATTATCCCTTTTCATAGATTGAATCACTTCCTTTATTCCATCTGCTGCCAGGTAAGCTTAGAGAGAATTTTCCCCCCCTCCCTCTGGAACTCACCTTAAAGTAAGGAAAGTGTTCCGTCATGAAATTGTAAATCTCACTGACTGGCAAACTCCCTGTCTTGCTGTTTTTGAGTGCCATGAAGATCAGGATGCTTTAGGGAGAGAAAGAAAAGTATTTTAGCCTCTTCTGCTTGAATCCTCAGAAGCAGAAAAAAAAAATATACTGTTTTTCACAGTGTGTGTAATTACTCTAGCTTTCACTGTCATAGCATGAATACCAATGATGCTTAAAGCTGCCACTCAGTTGTTTATAAGCAATCTCCTTATACTGCTTAGTGTCTAGAGGTAATTCTCAAAGAACATGTAGAAGGTCCAACATGTATTTAAAATAATAGGAAGTGGAATCAAGACCACAACCTTCAAATCCTGCTAGTGTGTATTTATTTAAGGTTGTGCCTGAATGCTTAAAGTGATAAAGGCCACAAAGAGAATATCAAAGTGACAGTGACAGAAGGTGTAATTAAATTTTAATTGCCTGATCTACTTTGTTAGACTGCTATATGGGGGCTAAACCTGTGTGGTGATTGACATATCTGATGGGTTTTCTAGGCATTTCCTTGCCCTAGTAACTGGAGGGGAAAAAAAAGAGTTTTAATCCATGTCCTGGAAAAGACAACTAAGTGTGGTTAGTCTTGTGCTGATGAAATTTGTAACACCTAAAATTTTTGGTTTAGAGAAACGTCTAGTTTTTGTGGGGGTGATCAAGACTGTTCACACACTTTACAACATTTCATTTCCCTCTGCCTTGGCCCCAGAGTCTGGAACATCTTGTGATTCACACAAACAGGACAGAGCACACCGGGAACAAGACAAATAAGAGTATGCATGTTATTGCAAATGATGCTGGAAATAGGCCATGGGTAAACAGTGTATTTCCTGTAACATTAGGACTTGAAAAAATATTTTATTACCTGTAGGAGTAGATGGGTTTGGGAAATAGAGGCTGCTGGGATTCTTGATTGCTTTGAGGAGCGATTCTTTGGTAAGGGTAGTGTGAAGAAGTAATGTAAGTCACAGGGTAGCTGCCTCCTGAGGGATACTGATGATACAATAAAAGAGATGTTACTTGGCTTAGCAACAAGCTCTCAAAAATATTTATTTCTTAATAACAGTATTAAACTATTTAGTTCTGAGGATGTTGTCCTCTGCCTACATTTAATAGCTGTTTTGCCAAGTCAGACCTGAAGTCTTTCTAGCATGATATTGGAAATCGTTACTATTACTAGATAATGCTTAAGAAGTAGAAGAAACAGGGCATGTGTGAGGAGGAACTCGCTGACATGTTGGCTGTTACCAGATCCTGTTGCAGTGTGTTCCGAATTGATGTATGTAAAAAAAGTACTTTCTTTTATTATTGCCTGCTATGCTACCGACTTCTTGTGCAAAATGGGCGTAACTGTACCCTATTAAACATCTTCAGATAATTCATAGTTTTATAGACCTAAAGCATATCTCCCTTCAGCCGTCTCTTTGGCAGCTGAAGTACCTTAGCATGCTCAGCCTCCCCTGAACATTGCATTATTCAGACAAGTAAATTAATGGTATTTTATTTGTATAGATAATAAAAAAAACCCAGAGTAAAGTACCTCAAACAACGTGCACCATAGAAAAATAAGCCTATTAACTAAAGTCACTAAAAATACAGGAAGAAACATGGAAGTTTTGACTGAGTTTGGTTTTGTGTGCTGGTTGTTTTGGTTTTTTGTTTTGTTTTTTTAGGTGAAGAGGGATACAACAAGGCAAAAATTCAGTGTATAAAACCTGATCCCAAGAGAACAACATCCCAAAGCATCCATTCAATTTGCTGTCATCAGACAAGGCAGCAAAAAACCCAAACAATAACAACAAGAGCTTTAGTGGATGGCTCATATATATCAGAATATATATAAAGTGGATGTATTATTGCAGAGTAAGTTAGTAATGTCATTCCAGGGTCAGGAGAGTGGCATATGAGACACTTCTCGTAGGTGGGTTTCATACTGCCTGACTTTTGCTGAAGCTGTGAGGCTTCTCTTTGTCACTCCCCTCACAGTCAATGACAAGAGACAGGCTTCTCCAAGAGGCCAGGTGTCTCAGTGCTGTTACCCACAACCTCAAGCAGCTTCTTTTCCCCCTGTTTTCTGTCACAGAAAGCTAAAAAGAATAACCAGAACACTCAGAATCATACAGCGTGCAGGCTACCCTTACCCTAGGGACAAGCAATGAGACTGCAATGCTAAGCCATCGCTTCAGGAGATCGCTAAGCCTGTCCAACTCTCAAGACACACTAAAGAAATGGCTGATCCATCCGATCACCGTGGCAGAAACATGCCAATGCCAGAAAAACAGGTGAAAGAGGGGAGATAACACATATAAATATCCTCAACCACATCAGGGTTTCTGTAGGTTTGCTCTCAATTTTTTAACACGGCAGTCAGTCGCGTATTTTTCTTTTCCGAATTAGAGTTAAAACCTGCTGGCTAGCAACTTTGAAGAACAAAGAATCACTGCCCTGCTAAGGTAAGATACCATCAGTTGGCTCTCTGCGAGGCACAGGCTCCCACTGAACTCAGGGCTCAGTGTCAGAGGAATTTCTGCCTCATACAGATGAATCTTTCCAGATGCCAGGGCTGGGGCACGGACAAAATTAGGAGTCATGTCATAAGCTATTAAAAAAAAAAAATCTACCTGCATGCCTTCCGTAGTACTCAAAGGTTGCTTAGCCCTCTTCTAGTGTTTTACTGCTTGGTTCTAGAAGTCCTGTGTCACGAGGTTTTTATGGTTCCTCTGAAAGATTATAATGCAGCTTTCGAGACTTGTTGGGAAAACTTCCTTGGTGTTAGTTTATACATCTCCTTGGTTTCTTACTGTCATTCCTATTTTTGGACCAATAGCTTCTGTTGCTCTTGGTCTTTATCCCCTTAAAATGCCTGTAAGAGGTTATCATGTGCTTGCGAAATGTTCCTAATTTATTTATTTATTCCGGATTCTGAATAATTTATTCCAGTTTCTCAGTAATTTCATTGTTGTTGCTTGAATTTTTGCCTGTTTGCTTTTATCTTTCTAACACTGAACCGCCTGAAATGGAATGTGGAAAAACATACTGAATACACTAATTTGTTTGCTACAGTAAGCAGAGTAAAAGAAATGAGATGTCCATAATTAATCATGTCCTGCCTTGTTAAACTAAATACTGGGCAAAACTGCCATCTCCAGAGCCGCGTGAAGGAGTTTCTGTGTGCAGTTCTGTGCTGCCTGCTTTGTTGCATTGTGTGTAGATTTTTCATTAGAGTAGAAAACTGGACAATTTATACAACAATTTTGATTTTATTGGTTTTAGTGGCTCTTTTATCTGAGGATACTAAGATGGGACTGGTCATGATGTCATTACCAAGGGCAAGAACTGGGCGTTTTAAGGATTATTTCTGTTTTATTGGTCTCATTACTCCTTTTTGAGGGAACAGAGGCTGGGGAATGGTCTGGTATGACAGGCTTGAGCTGGTTTTACAGTCGCACAACTGGCATGAAAGGTGTCTGTGTTTTATGGTGGGTGGGTAAGTCACTTCAGTAAGTGTCTGCTATTTCTTTCAGGTCAATAAGAAGTAATATTTCTTCTGAGTCATCATTTGTGTTGTGTCCAGCAAAGGGGAAGGTGAGGCCACTTTATCATTTGGGCAAAATTAATGAAGGAGTTGATCTCTCTCATCCCTCTAATGAAAAGTGAGGTGTAGTTTGAACATCCTTCACTGCAGGCTAAAGGGCCCGTTCTCTTGAGTGTAACTTCCTAGTGATTTAAATTGCACTGCTCCATTCAAATTTGAAATGTAAAGTATTAATACTGGAGCTGCTTCATGCAAAAGATGTTATTCCACTTCGTCTCAGTCTTGTATCACATGTTCGTTCATTTACCAGTATCTGATTATGGCACACGGACAGCAATTCTACTTGTTATGACTTTGGCTGCTTACACCTATTGTTTTTTGTTTTTGTTTTTTTTTTCCTCTGAGTAGTAGAACATGTTGCCATACTTTTACTACAGTAACATTAAGAAGCACAAATATTGAAAGTCTAACAGAAACCTGCTGCATGTAAGAGATCTGTCACGGTGCCAGTCTGCAGGTGGATGGAAGACTTTCCTCTTAGTGCCTGTTGTATCTTGCCTAGCCAACTCCCAGAAGGTGTATTTCAGCTTTAATTTTGTAGCTTTTTTTAATGTGGTTAATGCCAATGTATACTAATAGTACTGGTATCAAATCAGCAGTGACAGGGGAAGGGTCCCTGCTTCAGAATTAATAAAGAAATTTAAAAATATTCAAACGGATTAACAAGCAAACTGGAGTTTCTGCTAAAGCAGCACACAAACCTGACATTTATAGTGTGTGAGGTGTATGGTGCTGTGGTACATCCACAATGTCTGTACTGCAGTCTCAGTGGGGAACTAGTTTATATTTCCAGCAGAGCTTTTGTAGCAAGTTAATTCTTCATCTGGGACCCTTTTCTTCTAAAATAACAATAATAAAATCAATCAATTTTTAGGTTAGGACGGTAGTGTAACATCACCTTTCTTTTTATTCTATTTTAATTTTATTATTACCTTTTGTCACTTCTATAGAGTTTTAGGCTAACAAGAAAAAATCAAATAAATTAATTGCGATGGTGTCGGTAAGAACTTAAAAGATAGTTATCGTTTTGCAACGTTATTGAGGGTGGGTGGGTGGGGTGGGTGGAAAGGTTCAGTAAATTGTGGCTAGTGGAATTCTGGAGTGATAGGTAACAGAAGAAGCCAGGAGTGAGATTATTCTCTAGCCGTATTTCCTTACTCCAAGTAGGAGAACTGCTTGTTTCTGTTATCAATGCCTTCTCACGTCTATTTAGCATCTGTACGCTTTCCAAGGTTACCCACTGGGGACAGTGGATACAAAACCCCTTGATATTGAAACTCTTTGGACTTCAGTGGTACCCGGACGCCCTAAGAAAATTGGTCTGTCCTTGTGCAACACCTAGTTGGAGAAGAACCTCTGCACCCCTGAGCTCCTGAGCTGATTTCAATACAACGTGAGTGGCCAGGGGCTGGCCACAGCTGAGGGAGCAGGAAGAGAATGGTGACAGTAATAGAAATCTGATTTTAGAAGTTTACTTCGTGCAAGTGTTGGTACTTGAGGGTGCTTATTGAGCTGCCCTGCCCCACCGTCCTGTTGGTCATTTTAACTGTCCCAGACACTAAAAGTTCAGAAAGGCTGCAGAAGTCCCCCAAACTCTCCAAGTGGTGGGTACAGAGAGTCCCTATTTTATTCCTCTCTATATCTGAGCGGTTAAATACTGTAATAATGAGACATTTTCCTTTAAGTTTCAGTAGTCAGGTGGGGGATTTATTAGCATAAGATATACACACTTAAAAATATGAAAATCCACTACAAGGTACGGAATACTTTTTTCATTCTTCCTTGACAAAACTCTAACAAATGAAATTCCTAAAAAGTGATCTGTGACAGAGGATTTAATTTTATCAATAATCATAAAATTCCAACATATGTCTATTCTTCTTCTTTATGGTCATTCAGCATCAGATTTTCAGAAGTTACTTAAATTTTCTCTTAAAGAAAATCATGCCAAAAAGAACCTTTTTTTTTTTTTTTTTTTTTTTTCCCCATGAGGGACTAAATCCTGATGAGTGGTACAATTGCTATTTCAGTGACTCAGACTAGTAACACCTTATGAATTAACAATCCCAGTGAAATATCATATGGTAACCTGCTTTTTGTTTTCTTAGCACTGTTTTAATCACTTCTCTGTTAGTTATTTCTTTTATACTTCTTAAGCATGTTGAATAAGATGGAACAGTTGATTCCACAATATCAGTCATCAGTCACTGGGATCAAAGGAGTCGTAACTCAAGTGTGAGCTTTTATGTTCAAATAATTATATATATATATATATGTTTCCTGTAAGTTTAATTTAATTCAGTTCTGATGGTTGGGAGTTTTGGTAGCTGTGCTATTTTTGTATATGGATTCTTGCCTACATATCTGAAAAATTCTCATTGCCTTAATTTATTTCACCTTAAATAAGTTTCGGGGTTTTGGTTTTGTTTTGTTTTAAATAGGGTGTTTCAAGCATATTTGTATCTCCTTGAATGTCTTTCTTGCTGAAAATTTTGTACGTTGCAGATAACTGAGCATAAAAGAGGAAAATTTCAATGTGTTGAGCAGCATCACCATTTATATCTAAAGGAAATTACTTAAAGACGTTTCAGAGTAATGAAAATTACTTTCTGTAATACACACCCTCCCTCCACACCAAGTTCTCACTTGTAAAATTAAGGAATATATGTATGATTTTGCAAAGATACTGTGTGTATGCTGCTTTGAAAATACGAACTGACATGTATCCGAATGACATCTAAACACACTCAGGAAAAACAAGGTGTCAGTTACTCCTGTGCATTTTTAGTATTAATAATATAGTTACATTAGGGAAGAACAACCTCAATATTGTGCATTCTCATGCATCATCAGCATTTTTGTCAATTATGCTTCAGCTGAATAATCTTTCACTGAGGATGATGTAACAGTCAAAAGATTGCAAAAGAGATGTGTGCGCCATTGAGCACAAGGAAAGAGAGCAAGATCTTGCTGTTAAAATTTTGCTTTAAAAGTGTTTTTCTACGTTTGATCTGAATTTTAAGTATACAGTCACATATATTTAATTTTTATTCTGAAGTTAAAGCACAGTTAATTCCTTGGAATCCTGAAATGCCAACAGTTATGTTAATAATTTATTTAGTTTCAAAGCCAATTTTCTTGATCATGATGGTGAAAATATAAGTAAGCAGTACCAAGATCCCGTTTTTACAAGGTGGTTTTTTTTTTTCCTTTTTTTTTTTTTTTTGGATGACCATTTAAAAACGCATTTAAATGTGGTTCTTTTAAGATCTCGTTGTCATAAACAAAATGTATGTACGCAAACATGGCCCTGCAAACACAAATTCAGCAGGTATTGTTTCATCTGTCTTTTTGTATTATTACCATAGCTACTATACCATTACAGTGCCAGAAATACAGGGGATTTGGGTGTACATATTGTACTGACCTGATGGAAAGGGTGTGAGGGGCAATACATCTGCTGCACTTGAGGCTGATAGCAATACAAACCAGGCTGCCCTTCCAGTGGGGATGTCCTAAGCTTCATGTCTGAATCCTGCTAGAAAATATTTAAGGAAAGAGTTATTAGAGAAAACACCTTAATTTAAAATAGAATAATTCTGTTACTGTTCTGATTTGTCTTTCATTATACTATATTTTTGGACTTGATTCTGTCACTGGGTTACATAGAACTTGTTTTCTATTCTAGCGGTAAAAGAAGAAACGTTGTTTCCTGCATTTATAAAATTACCATTTTTCAGAAGGAAAAATCCCAGTCCAAATTCCGTGCAAAGAGCAATTCAGAAAATGTCCATTTCTGTTTATCTGTTTTCCCTACACACACAAACTGCATACTCCAGCTTTCATTCCTGAGTGTGCACATGTGTCTCTGTGTCTCTCTCTTTTCATACTCCTTGATTTTATCTCGCAGACTGTCAGTACCTCAGGCTGACGCCGGAGTTTTGTCATTAGTAGAGGGTGAGGTCTATAATGCACAGGGAAGAGGTGGCAGAGAAGAATCAGACCAGGCTGACAACTGAAGTTGATTAAGATGTAGGAAATGCAGTAAGAATGTGACTTGTTTCTGCACTTGTGGCGATGAACACAGAGATGTTGACCAAATCTTGATTTCTCAAAGGTCTGCCCAGCTGCCTCTCCTGGGTTCTACGCAGGGCTCGAGTCTGTGAAGGGCTCGGGCTCCTGGATGTTAAATGTTGCTGTCTTTTAGTTAGAAAGCCGAGCACACTCTGTGGTGTGTGGGGTAACGTGGTTGGCTTTAGACGAGCAGTTCAAACACATGGCGTGAGAAGTTAGAGAGAGGCTTGAGCTGGGAATAAATAGTTCAGGGAATGATGTATTTTAAGCAGCGTTCTTATCTGTGGGCCTGGTGAATGACTTCAGGTTCCTCCCCCCACGTAAGAGGAATTCTGAGAGCTGATGTTGTAGGCATCTTCTGATTTCAAGGAACTAGTAGTGCCCATCCTTCTGTTTTAAAGCAAGGCCATAATGACCATCTTTGCGGTATGGACTAGTGTAGGGGCACATATTAGACTTGATTTGATATCCTGGCACCAAGCAAAAGACACATTCAGTGTTAATAAATGTCCATGCTCTTTTGGTGAGTGTAAGATGAAGTTTTTCAGAAATGGCAACTTGCCAGCAGTGTGTAATGCTGGCTGAACCAGTGTTCCAGTGTAGCTACTGCTGACAAGTAGCCAGTCTTTTCCTCAGTAGTCCCACGTATTTGGCAAAGGACTTCTGCTGTTCTAGTTTTACATCCTCTACATCTTGCAGCCCAGGGATTTGGGAAGAAAATGGGAATTTTTTTTTTTCATCAACCGCTTACAGGTTTTGCATTAAACTCATCTGACCTAGATGAGTATTTATCCAGGAAATAAGAGATTTAGATCAATTTTCTCCTTAACCTGAATGGCTTCAATCCCCAGGTATGTACCCTGACAACATCCCTCCATTCCCTGGTAAATTGTCTTAATCCAATTAAGATTTTTTTTTTTTTTTTAACCCCTCTTTCTTTTGGTAACCCTCGAACTCTTTGCCTCACAGCAATTTCGAACCAGTGGTTAGGGCCCTCTCCTGGCAGATGGAGTCATTATTTTTGTCTGCACTAGATTATGAAGATATGCTTTACCCTTTGGATCACAGTAGAGATACCTTTTGGAGATACTGGAGGGTAATTTGTCTTGCTTTTCAGGGATCCCTGTGGTGCCTGAAATAGGCAGTCGCCTCTATCCAGTATGTGAATTAGCCCAGGTACCTTTGCACTGCACATACCATAAACACCTTCTATTTAATTATATGTAGTACTGATGTCTGATAGTTTCTCTTCTATTTGCATCGAGAAAAATGCAGGTCAGCCAAGGTGTCGTAATAAATCTGATACACATGTCCTCATGCTTGAAAAATACTGTTTCATGAACTTTTGTCCCTTGAAAATACTAGTTGATGACAAATACTGATATAAAACCTGTTGTCAGAAAGGATTTGGATATTTAGGATACATGTATTGTGTTCAGTGGAAAATCTTTTGTCCTTGTGCACCTTTCTGAGGACTGTTTTTCAGCAGGGAAAGGCTATAAAAGAGAGAACTTTGACAAGTAAACATGGATGTCTGTCCTGAACTCTAGCCTGCAACTTGACAAGAATAAATGTCTATGTAGTAACTTTAAGAGATAAGAAAATAACTCCAAAATATATATTTTTGACATTGAAAACAGGGAAAAAAACTAGAAAAAAAATACTGACCATGACTTGTGAACTGTGATCTTGACCTGTGGTGCTGTATTGGAGGCTGTTGCACCATGGCTGTTCTGTGGAGATGTTCGGAATGTGTGTAGGAAATGACTCTGACTCATCAGGACCTGTAGATCCTGGTAGACCCTCAAAACCATCGATGCTTCGAGCACTTTTGAATGGTGAACCTTCTGGTGGGAGGGCTTGATGTGCTTCCTGGAAGACATCTTCGCTGATCTGCCTCTTGTATGGGTGAAAGGGGTTTCTGCTGCTCTTGAGAAACCTGTCATAATTTCCTACAGTACTTTCCTCATAACTGTACCGTCTGAATTTTTCAGTGCTGAAAGACGCTTTAAATTTGTTCTTGCCACAGTGAATTCCTTGGCTTGTAGGGTATCTCCCATGAATTTGATCCTGAGCTGGAGAAGCAGGGCTGGGGCTGTGAGAAGACTCTGAACTCTTCCTTTCTGTCCTGCTGTCTGACTCATATGGTTGGCAGTTATAACTGGGATTATCCTGCAATGAATTATTGGCATTTATTTAGAAATAGTATGAGCAAATATTATTATTTATTTACAAAATAAGTACATCAAAGATATATTATTGATGAGGAATATAAAATTACTAGTCTTAGACACCTTCATGCAGAGAAGCCCTAAAAGATCTAAAGGGTTTTCTGGTTACTTGGTATCCAAAGCTGTTCAAAAGTAAATTAATAAAAGCTTTGAGAAAACCAAACTACCTCGGAAAAACAGGATGTCTTAGGTAACTATTGACTAGTTGGTCTTCTGACAATTTCAGGAAAAAGATGATGTATGACCCAGTGATGAAAGATCAAATGACAGGAATATGATAAGTGCAAGTCTTGTCATATACGAGTTTAGTCAAATAAGCTTGATCTCATCCTCTGATGGTGTTACAAGCTGCCAGATATGTTGCTAGTTACATCACTTCCTTTCATTAACATAGCCAGACTCATTCTGTGAGACAGGTAGGCTCTAGGCAGACATTTTAACCTTCTTCCTGTCTCATCTCCTCCCTTCCCTTTTGCACTTTAGCAAAAAGAAAATAGCAGCTACTAAAGTGCTCTTTAATCTAGAAGAGAAAGGCTTAACAAGACCTAGTGTCTGGATCCTGAAGCTGAACACATTCAGCTTAGAAATTATGCATGTTTTCCCTGACATCAAGGATGAGTAACAGCTTGGATGGCTTTTGAGAAAACATGCTTAAGTCAAGAGCAGGTTATCTTGTTCAGTGAAGGGGGAAGCGTAATGTTCTGTGTTACACAAAAAGACGGAACAAATTATCACGTGGTCCCTTTCCCCTCCAAATCCAAGTTGGTCTGACAGTATTTTAGGAGAACAGGTAAAGGAATATATGCCTTCATGGAAGAACCAGACTTCAGGCAGTCCCAAAGGGGAGGGAAATTAGTGTAAAGCCAGAGCTTTCTGTGGAGAGGAACATGGCACAGCTGCTTCATTCATTTGCACATGGGTCTGTGTCTCAAATCTATTCATGTTTTGTTCTGTCATGGATTCCTGCAGAAAGCAAACCTGACCTCATGATGCTTTCGGCTTCCCATCTGAACTCAGACTTGCTCAGTTTGTAACTTCTTAATTCTTTTTTCCTCACTCTCCTCTACAGTCCTAATACGTGTGTTTATGATATCTTTTATTAAACAAGAATTAAAACGCCCCCCCTATATTTAGCTATATAAAGCTGTATGAATGGCAGTGCTGTCAGTTCTCCACCTGAAATGTTCATAATAAAAGTATGACAGTGGTTATTTTTACTGTTGTTTGGTGAAAAACTCTACTCTCAGTTATATTTTTATTATGAAAGGTAAACATGATGAACATACAGGCAACGGGAGACAGATCATTTTATTCCAAAAAAGTCTTAAGGAATTCTGATGTTCTTGAAGGTATCCTCTACTATCAGGGAGTAGACGAAAATGTTGTGATGTCTCTCCGTCTTCTTTTTCATTTATTTATTTTAGAAGCAGGATGAGAATTATCTCTAAATGTGGCATTTTTGCTGCATTAGTAGCTAGATGGGTTGCCTATTTTGTTTTTAAAGTAATAGGATTTTAAAGCAATAAATAGGAAATGTAGCATGGAGTTTAGGATTAGCTCCAAAGAATAACTCAAGTTTCTACTCTTTAAGGATAAAACTTTCAATGTTTACTTCGTTACCAGTTAAGTATGATGAGATTTATACAGTAGTTGCTGAATATTATATCTGACCTTGTGCCTCTGAAGAAAGAGAACAGAACTGGGCTGTCTTACTCACAGTTTGCTGGACTGGGGATACTGAATCCCCCTGTGTCTTCATGAGGTCTCGTTGGTCCCTTTCCAGAGTGTCCGAAGAAGAAAATTTAATATTAGATTGATCTTGGAGTAGTGAAACCATTACCAAATCCACGTCCAATAGAAATCCTGTTATGACAAAATCAAATGACAATAAATACTTTATAAAACTTAAACTGTAAAACAAACCATCTTGTTACGTGCGGATGACTAACAGTGTGAGATATGCAGCTGGGCAAGAATTCCTAATATAGTTGATTTTTTTTTTTTTTTTATTAGCTCTTAAAGAAATGTTCTGTAGGTGCAATTACAATGAAGATGTGATACAGAGTTTATATGGATTTACCACACAATTTTTATAAAAATAAGTCATTACTTTGTTTTCTATAGGTTTGTAAATTAATGAAAATGTATTCCTTTGGGGTTATGCAATTTTGTAATATTGCTTTATTGAGAGATTGTGACACAACCTCAATTGCTTTCAGTGGGAAGGTTTTTTTGCTATCATTATTTAGACTGATGGTTACTACAGACTTATATTTTTGCTTTTCCTTTTCTATTATCACCAATCCCTTCAACCTTTTGGTTCTGTTTTGCGTGGTTAAATGTATCTGAGATATGTAAATAACTTCATTGTTCCATACCTATTTTTGTTAGTTGTGTCTCCTCTCAAGTTCCCAGTCTTTGATCTTTGGATACATGAAGTGTATCTGATGGATTAAGAGGGATAAATTTAATCTTCTACTATTTTATTTTCTACCATGTTGTTTGTTTGTTTGTTTGTTTTTTCCCCAGTCCTTGTTCACTGTAACCATATGGTAAAACAACAAAAGAAGAACTTGCATCCTCTTCTCATGTCATTCACATAATGCTACACCAAGTGTGTACCTATGTAGAGATGTCTTGTGTTCATAGTTTAGATTTCAGGTGTATCAGTAGGGGAAGAAAAAGCCACTTTACTTCAAGAGTTAATTTGCAAGGTCTTTGCCACGTGTTTAAATGGCTGTCAGGTAAATAACTAAGGGGTTTCTTAGATTTCATTAACAAAGATATATCACCTAGAAATGTGGAAAATCTTTTTTTGCCCTGTAGTTCAAAGAGAAATCTGTGTTTATGATGAGTAAGACTGCACTGCCCGAGGGGATAAAGCACAATGGGGCTTGGGAATCAATTATAAGGCCTATAGTAGTATATCAGGAAAGAACAATGTTAGATAAAGCTCAGAAATATCTCAGGCGCAGACTCTTCTCCCAGTAGCTTGACTGGAGGCTGAAGGGAAGATACACTTCTAGCTGATGCTCATCTTGAAAGAAGCAGCTGGGAAAACTGATAACCAGGGAATATGTGTGTGTGTGTATGTTTGTAAGTGTCCTGCATTGTCTGCCCTCTTAGTGCTGGTTTTCCACTTATCTTCAGGTTATACAAAGCGGTGTCTGACCTCTCTTTTATGCTGCAATTCTTCAGCCCAGCTGCCTCATTTGTGGTCTTAAGCATTAGAATTTTATTAAAAGCTTTTGTACAGTTATGATTCTTGCCTAATGACTTTTGCATTGCAGGAGACATCTGACGATTGGTCACCAATAAAGAATAAAGAGGAGCATGATTTCAAGAAAATCAGAGTAACGAAAATAAGAAAATAGGTGAGTCAACAAGCTCTGATTGCAGAGTATAATAATGCCTGAAGCTTTTATGTTATCGTTATGTTTACCATTAAGATCTGTGACAGAACCAGATAAAAAGAAGCATTATCTAAAGGGTTAATTCAACAGGTCAGGAAGATCTGGCTCTGCTTACTGAAGGCAATCAGACCTCCTTTCTGAAAACAAAGTGAATATATCATGGTTGTTTGGGCAGTCAATACAAAAGGTCCAGGAAAACCAAACTACTATTGTCCCTCCCCTCCAAGACTTTTGCCAGGTTCTGTTTATGAATTTCATTTTGCTGTCTCATGGAGGTTAGTAGGAAAGGAGGAGCCTTACTGCCATTTTAATACTACGAAATTTCCTTCCTGCATAGTGAAAGTGTTTTACTCAATATTAAATCAGAAGCAGCCTTGTACTAAAATAATGTTGAGCTGATAATCTGCATTCAGTGGCGGTTATTTAATGCCTTTGTCAAGAATCTGTTTCAGAGGGATGTCTCATCTGGGGAAAAATCCCAAGCCTATGATCACAGTGCTGTTTTCAGTTTGCCCATTAAGATTGGCACCATTCTTCAGCAGCTCAGTAATAACTGTCTCTCAGCGGTGGTTTGACTTTGGCTAAATGCCAAGTACCCACCAAGTCACTCTATCACTGCCCCCCCTTTCCCCTTGTTTTCTCAACAGGGCAAAGAGGTGAAAGAAAATGGGCCCATGAAACTCTCCAAGTATCCTTATCCTAGAAATGGTATGGCTTGCTGTGAGAGAAAAACCTCTGGCCATGTACTTGTCACTTCCTAATTTTTTGTTTGGAGTCCAGACTTCTCACTCCAAAAGCCATTTGCAACTTTACTTTCACTGATATGTATCACAGCAGGCTATGAATGCAGATAAGTAGAAACTGCCAGGTTAACATACTGGAAAATCTTTGCTGTTACTCTTCTTTAAATCTATTTTTTTGTTTGTTTTCAAAATGTCCCGTAGAGGCACTACCTTTATTCTGTAGAACAAAAAAACCCAACCCAAAGCACTTTGCATTGTTAACACAGATTTTAGCAAAGAGAAATCAGACCACTTACTGACTAATCTTCTTTAAGAGAGAAAAAAATTAAAGTTGGTGGAGGTTGTCGATAATCAGGATTACAATAAATCATTTACAATAAACTGTTCCTGTGAGACAGACAGCTTGAGGAAATTGTGGGTTGCTTAGATGTAGGATGTGTTAAAGAAAACAATGATGCTTTGATTTGGGAAAAGGTATCTGATTATCCCAGATGTAGCTGGAACCACTTCTCCCCAGCCCATGTCATTTTTACTTTTGTAAATGTTGCGTGACAATCCTAGGCTCCTATGATAAGATAACTATCTTGAAAAAAAGAAAACGGTGAGAAACTGTAACCTCAGCTGAGCGTTTGGATAAGCAAGGTAGCAGCAGCTGATCTATTAGCTCTGCTTGACTGGAGTCCTGTGGCAGCAATCCACAGTTTAAACAATTCTTGGTTTTGTGTCTTTTCTGGATCTTGGAGGGCATTCTGCTGGTGATACACTTCACCAGAGCTCGGCACTGGGCCGCCTAAGCAATCTGAACTGCTCTAAACGCTGTATGTTACTGTAAATGCCCTCTCCATCCCTTCGGGCGGAGATCAGTTTTCATGAGGGGAAGGTGTGTTTGGATGTTCCCCAATTCGTAATTCATTCTGCATGCATGCCTTAGGCAGCTCGCTGATCCTTGCTTGACACTGGCTTGTGTGATCTATTCGCTTCTCTGCCCCCTCCCCAAAACACTAAATCATCTTTTTCCTCCCCAAATCACACTGACGTTTTCCAGTGTAAGAAAGAAGTAACTATCTGGGATTTTTTTTTTTTTTTCCCCCTGAGTCTTTTATGAGAAAGGAGGCAGAGAAACCATGAGGTTTTAGAATTCCACTTTTCAGTTTATAGTTAAAAATCTGCCCCCCAGTAATGTCAAGTTCCAAATATTGTAGAAGTGACCAAGAATTTCTGATTAACAGTTGCCATGTATACAGGAATATTTCTATGTGTTAACTATTTACATGGGAAACTTTCAGGAAAAAAAAAAAATAATTTATTAATGAGAATCAGAAATTTTTATGGCTTACAAGGAACACAAGACATTCTTTCTAAGCTTCTTCCTGACAGATTGACACTGAAGGTTGTGCTGGATCATGGTTGGTGACAGCTATGATTGCTTTGTTGATCTTGTCACTAAGGCTTACCCTATTTTTAGAAGACATTTTCAGGAGCAGGATTTCAATCTGCACAGCACAGCACTCAACTCTGGGTTAGCCACATCAATTCCTTACTGCTTTCTTGCTTCTCTTTATAGTATGCATTGGATCTTGATTATAGGATACTCAGAAAGCTTTTCTAGAGCTTCTAAGAATCGTATTTTCTTTCTTCTGAATTTAGATCTGTTTGTGAATCTTTGTTTAATTTAACTATGCTATTTTTGCTTTCTTATTCAAGGGTTCTGAGCTCAATTCTCTCATGGTTAGCTAGTGGTTACTGCCCACATTTAGCTCTCTCTGGAAATAACTTTTGCATAATTAGTGGGAGCACGTGGAAAATAAATTTAATTCATCAGAGCTGGAGCAGTGATAATCTCAAGTCTGGGTGAAGAAAGTTTGCAACCATGAGACCTTTTCTGCATCGTATTACATGGGATGTGTTTGCTACTCTCTTAATAGTAACTGTGGAGGTGGAAAGAAGGTTTGGCTGCAGCTGCATTACAGCTTGCCTGATGTTACATCTCTCCATGTGAATCAATTCCTATGAAATAGTTATTCTGAGAGTGATATAAATAACCTGAATGTTACAACACTGAATGAATTTACATGTAGGTAGCTGGTTTTCAGAACTCCCCAGAAGTGTAGATTCTACTCAAGTAGATCTGGCTGCGGAATAATTCCATGTGAGTTTGGGTTTGTGACTTGTTATGTGAACTGACACTTGACTAGAATAATGTTGAACTTAATTTGATAAATTTAAATAGATATGTTGTCTAGTAGGATTTAGGGTTAACTCTAATGGAATTTGTTATTTTCACTAGAAATTTGAGAGAAAGCAAATTGATTGATGACAGCCACATGTAGTGGTCAATAAAGATTGTGTGTTAAGACAAATATTGCTAAAGGGAATTGGGTGCTAGAAACATGGTGGCATTATGAAATAGCAAAAGATGTAATGACAAATGGAAAAATGAAGAAGAAGCAGCCTGGATCTAGCAATTCTCTGAGAAATTTAGAAGTGACAGACAGCATAGCGGTCTGCAGTATCATAGACCATTAGGAAGTCTACCAAAATTTTGGGCCACCTGCATCAAGGTACTGAATTCATGTTAAGAGAAGGATGCCGTTTTTTTGTGAGATCATTCCTGAATTAGCAGGGTTTATTTCTTTTCATTAAGGGCATCCTGTAGGCAAGGCTGGATACCAAGTGGTCACTGTGTACTATATAGAGACTTGGGGCGATCGGCCACCGTGTCCAGGTGAGCTCTAAACCATCCCGGTCCTTCCTGGTAGGTGGAGAGGTAAGTAGAATGTTTGCAGCAGATTTTTAATCTACAAAATACTACAACTGTCTGTATAAACAAACTAAAAAAACCCAACATTTGTCCTAAATCTATTGTATGGAAAAAAAACATTTTAAGAAGCCTATCCAGAACATTTCTTTGCATGGCTGAATGGAGTAAAATATACAGGCAATGTTACTGTCACTGTGGTCTTTAGTCCAGGTTCCCATCCTTACATCGACATTTTAGCTTTTCTTTTTTGTTTATATTTTATCCTGCATCTGTTACTTCTGACACCAGCTGTGAGGAAGGACAGGCATGTTTGTCCCTGCGGAGGACTTTGTGTTTGTGATTTATTCCCTTTTTGTTATATTTTCCTCTTTTCCAAGATGAAACTTAGTCACTTCTGAAGTCACTCCAGACCTTTGGTTATACCTGAAGCCATTCCAGACCTTCCTTGAACAAATTCTAGTTCTGCTAACACCTTTCTGGGATGGGAGGACCGAAACTACATTTGGTGTTCAAGATGCAGGCACGCCGTGCTGTTTACACAGCAGATATTCTCCAACTACGGAGCAATTCACTCAAAATAGAGGAAAACAGATCATAGGGTTTCTCCTCAGCTGCAATGCATATCCTATTCGTTTTGGGTATGTATTTTATCTCTAATGCTGAAGTATTCATTTATACAGAAATACAAAACATGATAGAAATTGATGCAGTATGGCTGAGACAACGCTGTAAGAACTTCCATATTTCTTGTAGACTGGGCAGACCCGTCATTTGGGAAGCCCTTGATAAAGTCCCTCACAGGTGTTGAACCAATATAATTAGCTCAGTAGAAAGGGAACTCAACACTGAACAGAAACCAAGCATGGAAAAATTTAGTTAAGAAGGTGAATGAGCTTGTCTTTTAGACTTGGCTTTCCCCACACCTTTTTCCTCCTCATACTAAACACTGATACATCTTTCCAA
The DNA here is from genome assembly GCF_965140245.1 of Athene noctua. Lineage (NCBI taxonomy): Eukaryota > Metazoa > Chordata > Aves > Strigiformes > Strigidae > Athene > Athene noctua. The sequence goes on from NC_134055.1 coordinate 5,814,595, forward strand.
CTACACCAGTTAACCTAATAAAAAAAGATGTTAGCTCTCCCTACCAGCTTTGCAACTCTGATCATATTTTCAAAACCCTATCCTTTGCATACTCTGTCCTGTTTTCTGGATGAATGATTGTGCTGTTTCCTGAATGAGGAGTATGAAATTTCATTGCTTTATACTAGACATCTAAGCATGAAGTCAGACACAGTTCCAAGAGTTGAAGTAGTTAATATGATACAGAAACTCTGTGATTCTTTCATGAATAACCAAGTCGGTTGGCAGGTCAAACCAGCACAAGAGATAACGGCGTAGCATGTTCGTGGGCTGACTGTAGCAAGTGTTTAACTGAAATCTTTGTGCTGAATTCAGAGCAAAGTTTTACTCTGCAGCGGGTCTGGGGAGTGGGATTGTATAGATACAACTAGTAGAGCTATTGGTACAATCATGTGACTTACAAAAAGATCATAGGAAGAAGCAAAGATAAAGCATCTATAACCACTACATTGAATGGTAGCTAAAGAGATACCTTCTTTGGCTCAAAAAATTCTGAACTGAGGATTGCTGAAAGCTGGAAGAATACACTAGGGAATTGTCACTTTGCTCTTCTGCGGGTATCCCCCACAGTCTCTGCCTGTGTGCTTCACTCTTACCTTTTTTATAGCCCTATTTCACATCATCTTTTGCTCCCCTCAGTGTCCCTTTCTCTTATCACTACGTAGGTTGTCTCCTTCTAAGTATTCCTTTATCTATTCTCCTTCCTCTCCCTGCAATGAAAGTTCATGTCACTTTACTTTCTTCTATCTCATTATTAGTTATTTTGCTCTATTTTAGTGGCTATTCTAGTTCCTTGTTCCCAAAGTGGTCTACGGGGTATCCACAATATTTTCTCTAAGATCTCTCTTTTTTTTTTTTTTTTTTTTTTTCCAGAGTTCTCCATTAAATTTTAATTGAAGAGCAAATGTCAGTTGGTTTTAAAGACAAATGCTAAGAGGTGAGATTGGTTAACGTTCCAAAAAATGTGAGAACCACTGAGTGATATAATAAGTAACGTGGGTCAGGAATTGTCAGCTACTCTGTACCCAGCATATAATGCATTGTGGCCCCGTTCCTTGCTGCTTATGTGCTAGTTAATAAATGTGATTAATAGTAAGCCATGAATGACTTATTGATAGCTTAAGGGCTGTATGCAATGTGGTGTACCTATTAATCCTCTCTGGGGAACATCATGTAGGGGGAACATGGGGGACACACAGCACAGATCCTTCAGCAGTCCCATAATTTGTTTTACGTTCCTTTTCTCTCTCAGTGAGTCATGCTCATCTCCCTGTGACTTGAGAGTTCATCTTGGGATCTCATGCCATCTTTCTGTCTTTATGAGAAGGTGTGTATGATGATCCACCCTAATGGTTTCTGTTGCTGGCTGTGGCAGCATGTTTTATGATGGGTGTGGTACATTCCCATTTTCTCTGTTGTGCATGTACAGTATTCACCTTGCAGCCCCACCCGTGGCCACTCCCACCCTCCCACTGGGAATCGCCCACAGTAAGCTCTGTAATTACCTTTATTTGATCTGAGGAATGGATTTGGGAATCTTATTTGCACAGTCGTAAGCTGAGTATGTTAAAACAGAAAACAAAAAACTTTGAATGACTGATTCACTGAACAGTGATGTGTTAAGTAGAGAAACAGCAGAGACACAGATAACCAAGTTCAGGGGCTTAATAACTGAAGTGTTTTTGGAGGTTTTGCTTTGGAAATGTCTGACTACAATACATGTATACGAAGGGGAATTTCACCTGTTATCACCTGTTTTGAGTTCTTGATATGCGCAGGTAAAGCTGCTCAAAGTTACAGTTTCCATTGAAACAGTTTTGGTTAGGTTTACACTGAGTTAAACTGAATCAGCGTAAGCTACAGTTTGTACTTGTTTTACATGTTTTGTCTGGGTTATGCAGAGACACAGGCCTCTCAGACTCTTCTCAGTGAAGAAATTGTATGCAGTCAGCAGTAATGCAGCCCTAGCTCAAGCATTTAGTTTCTGGGGAAACCTTTGAAAAGGAAAACCAAAAAATCCCCAAGACTCAAGCTCCTACTTTGGCTTCTTAAGATCAAAGGTCTTTCAGCATCCACCTAGCAACTAGTAAGTAATTCAGCTAGCTCACAGAAGCACAGCTGATTTGGAGTGATGTATTCTGCTGACACCTATTTCTAGGCATGCATGAAAAATGTTGCATATAAAGTAGTAAAGATGGACAAACAGGTAATGGAGAAGGGTATTTATTTCTCTGGAGAGAACCCACCCTCCAGTCCTAGCCATAGCCTTTCTGTCCGCAAAACTCAGGTGTTGTTTCTATATGTGCAGCGGTCAATGCTGGCTAGCATGTTAAAATATTTCAAACAAGTATACCGGGGAAATTGGGCTGATAATTTGCTTAGGTTACCAGAAAAAATAAGGTTTTAAGGGGGCTAAATAGCCACTGAAATCCCTAATAGCCACAGGTCTTTGCATGGATAAATATTTGATTAAAAGATAGAAAATTAAAGGTAAAAGCGAGTGATTAGTTTTCACAAGGAAGATCACTGGTGTTGGGGGTGATCTTTAGGGGTCTGCTGGGACTTTGTGTTGTTTAACGTATCCGTAAAAAAGCTAGAAAAAGAGGTGAAAAGCAACATGACAAAATTTGCAGATGATACTGTTATTTTGAATAGTTATGATGAGGATCAGGTGGGAGAAAAAACAAAAAGATGTTCTGAGAGTCAGTGATGGGGCATTTAACCTTGCAGGTAAACCGAGAGAGAAGCAAAATGTTGCTTCCAAAAAAACATTGCTTACCAAAAAGCAATCCTAATTTCCTTTTTTTTTTTTTTTTTTTTTTTTTTTTTAATAAAAGACATTTAGCAGACCATTAAAACTGGGGAAAGAGTAATGATGGACGGTCCCATGCAAATGTCAGCTCAACAATCATAGCAGTCACAAAAGCGAAGTCAAATTTAAAAAATTGTGAGGGAAAGCCAGGAGAAACAGATAGACATTTTTTCCACGGTATAAAACGGTGATGCACTGCCATCTTGAACACTGTGCCGTTCTGGTTCTCCCTGCCTTGAGAAGGAGACAGTTGTACAGGATAGGCTTGAGGAAAGGGCTGCAAGTCTGATCAAAGGTCTGGACCAGCTTCCGTATGAGGAATGAGTAAGTGGGCTTTGGCCTGGATAAGAGATGATTGGTGATGGTGAAAGAATGGAAGAGATGTATTAAATCACAAGTGGCATGGAGAGTGAACAGGCATGGAAGGCAGACTTTCTCAAATTCAACAGCTGCAGACCATCAAATGAGCGTGGTAGGAAGGAGATGCAAAACTAGAAAAATAGGGTGGTTCTTTACACGGCATGTAGGTGAGCTGTGCAAGCGCCTACCACAGGGTGCTGTCGATGTAAAAACTTGTATGGGTACATGGGATGGCGGGACAGGTTCATGGCAAGGAAAATCCATTGTGGCTTATTGAGTGTATGGACACCAGCTCCAACTTCACAAGTCTGTGACTGGCATGGTCAGGGAAAAGGGAGAGAGAAAAAAAATGTAGGGTGGAGAAATAAAAAGGCAAATGCCTGATCACCCCCACAATCTTGCCTCCCTGCCCCCCAGATTACAAAGTCATTCACACCCCAGCATCACGTTGAGGACTGAGTTTTGTAATTTAAAGCATCAGCTTTGGAATACCAGAAAGAGCAAGAGACAGACAGACTGAAGAATAAATAAGGGACGATTTGGAAGATTAAAGAACCTTATGGGAAAATATGGCCTGACATTGTTTTGCAAAATGAGTAACACACAAATACGTTAATCCTTTAGGAAGGAATAACTGCTGAGAACAAGATGAGATACAAGTGACTTGAAATTAGGAAGACTAAAAGAAGCGGGGCGGGGGAAGGAAAAGCAAATCTAATACAGTGAACAAAACAAGAAGTCATGCACGAAGGCATTAAACTTCCCAGGAAGGATTATGTTCATTTTTTGTAAGCCTTGGAAAATTTAATATCTGCTGCTAATATAAGTACAAAGGAAGTTCCCAGGGGATAAAGATCAGAAAATAAGGGAAGTTATGAAAGAATAAGCACAGCTAAAGCCATCCCTATTTACACTTATGAGATATGAGACCAGCATATGAGTCTCTGAAACCTGTAAATATGGCCGTGTCTGAGAGACTAAGTTGCACCAAAGTTCATTCACCCAACTGACCTTCTCTCTGCTTCACTGCAGAGTGACCAATGGTTGTTCTTCCCCTTTACCCTCCCCACTTTCCAAGTACTCATTCCTCTGCTACACCCACCTGTTTTTCCAATGCCTAATTTATTCCTAGAGCCTATTTCTGTTTCGTAAACACTGCTTCTTTACAGTTAAAAGCAAAAGTATCAAGAACAGCTATTTGATTAATTTTACCGAATCCTTCATCTTATGCTATTTTAACTCCTTCAGGAAAATTCTTCAAACTTTGTGAAAACTGATTCTTCTAAAAGAAGAGCAAAACAAAGCTAAGATTCTTTCCCCTGTTCTCTTCATTCCTGGTTGTTTAAAAGCACATTGTTCAAGACAGCATGACCTAAATGCTTGACACAATATTTTGGCAAAATAATGCGATTTGTTCATCTAGGATGAACTTTTCAGCCAGGTCCATCTGCACTGTGAAATGTGAGTTGCTTTTATATTCATTTTGAATTTAGCCATTATCTGACTGAACAGGGGAGCAGTACTAAGTAATGAATGGTTCCTGTGCCCAGCAAAAAAAAATGAAACGAAAATGCAGCAATTTGTAACGTGCATAACCCACTTCAGGGGCTTAGGTGCACCTCTTCACGGCTTAAATCTCAACAGTATTCTATCAATAGATTGTCTAAGAAATGAGGACCATGATAGTAGTCTTTTCAATGCTTAAAAATTTCATCTTTTTTATGGATATCTGAAGCAATAGAGAATCTCCTTCAAGAGCTATATATGTATTCAAAGTAACTTATCTACTTTCCAATGTTTCTTAACAAATTCCAAATTCTGTTTGTGTGTCTATCTACTGAGTCAATCCCTTCAGGGTAAGCATGTCTACTATATTGATAACTGAGACAATAAATAGGCTTTTAATTCTTTCTGTCCCAAATTATGGTTCATTAAAGTATCTTATGGCAAAGTATTTTTAAAAATAATTAAAACTAGATTAAATAAACCAAAAAAACCCCATAGAAAAGGCGAAGTTCACAGCTTTTTTCAGGAGAAATTAGATTCTATTACACAATGAGTAGCCTTCCCCACCTCTAACTTATAGGAAGGACACAATGACTTCAGAAAATAGAGATTCCTTTCACCACAAAACACGGGGTAATAACACCCTTGAAATAAAGGACAGGAATTTCACAGAAACAGCAAACATTCAAAAACTGTGTGTGCAGAAACAGTTTTGCAATAAACAGTCTGAATAAACAGTCTCTGTTTCTTTGAGGAAGCATCATCTAAGCAAGTGTATTGAATATATACACATCCTTGATGCTGTTACAAAATTCCGTTGAATTATATACATGTCCTTGATGTTGTTACAAAATTCTTAATAGAGATGAAAATTAGAAACAAGAAAAAGGTTAATATTAAGCAAGAATCATACAAGTCCTGCATTTTCCCCCTATACGCATGATGCATTTGACACACATGTATCATCATGCAGTTTATGAAGCACAAGAAATTCTTCCTGGGAGACTCATGTCCCCATCAAACAGGGATCTGTCCGTTCTGTCTTTAGTGTGAAAAATTACCTCCTTTATTGCAATGGAATCTTACATTTTTGGGAGCAGCTAGCTATAAAGAGGTTGAAACTATGTTCATTTCTTCTCTTAAAATATTAAATTTCAGTGATCCATAAACTTAATTAACTGATCTAAGGGGATTACCACATTAAAGAAAGAGATGTAAAACTAAACTTATTACAAAACCCATTCTGTTTTCTTATACATAAAAAATAATGCAAATTAAACTTTTATAGGTGTTTGTTTTCAATGCTTAAAGCCCAGCTGATAAAGAATATTCATTAGGGGACTAGAAGTACAGTTTTATATTATTGCTAACTCTGTCCTCAGAATAGTAATTTCAGGAGAAAATAATCGATATATTAAAGTATATTTATATTTTATGAAAACTCCACAAGTCTGTATCAACATCGATAACAGCAACAGCTCAACATTCTACTTCCTCTTAAAGACCTCTGTGTGTAATACAGTTTTTCACTCGTTCTAGTTTTTAGCTTCTCAAGATTGACTAAACAAGTATAGAACTAAATTTATAATATTATAGTATTTTAGGAGACTATAGACTGTAATGCAAAAAACAGATCATAGTATTACAGGTTCAGCAGAATGAAAAAGATGCCAGCAAGGTAAAGTAGGATCCTGAACACAGAGAATATTACTTGGAGACTTTTTAGATATTAATTCATGAAGTCTTGAAATTAAATAACATATTTTATTTTAGACTTTTTTGCATTCACATATTTATGCCCTCTGATTTAATATTTTCTTCTGTTAAACCTAGAATTTTATATTGTGGTAGCTATCAGCTGTGAAGCGTGGAACGTGTTTTATAATCAAGGAGAAGATTTGTGTTTGGGATTAGTTTTATCCGAGGCTGTGTGAAGTGAATTTTTATATGAGAAGCTTTTGCCGGTGAAGAAGCCAGTCAACTACTGGAAGCAACCTCATACTTTTTGCTTTCTTTGTCATCTTGTTGTGTGGTGACAGTAGCTCCCTGCGGCAGATCTCACGCTATGGTTGAAAACCATTTTTCTCCGTGGTTGGGAGTCTGTATAGCAGAGCTATAAGGTGCCTGGCTTTCACAGGTATTTTTTCCAATTTGTAACAAGATCTATAGAGCAGAAATACCATTGGAAAGATTCAAAGTCAGAGGAAAGCTGAGGCTGGAAGGGACCTTGGGAGATCATCTAGTCCAGCTCACCCTGCTCAATGTCGGGTCAGCTAGATTAAAGTGGAGAGAAGAGTATCAGCAGGAAAAAAACAAAACGCCTGCCTAGTTTCTTCTGTCAGGGAAATCTAGGCCCTATGTCTGTTACAAAAAACCCCGCATGTTTGTTTGAACATTAAACATCACTAATGAACACATCGTCAAATCTGACTTGCTAAATTAAGGCAAAGGAATTCTTCTGGGTTCTCTTTTTTTTTGGTTTTCTGTAAAGTATTCCTTTCCTTCTCTCCTTCCAAGTTAAATGCTGCTAGTTATCACTTTTCTTAGTGTGATTCTTGGCATATCTTACATTTTTTGAGAAACTCAGTGCTGCTGGAATAGTGAGTATACAAGAATTGGAATTTTTATTTTGTCAAGAACGCATATTTTTGCATTGGTAGTTATGAATTAAAGGTGGAAACTTGATTCTTACAGCATCAAAAACCATAAGCAAGCATCACAGATCCATCATATGCTTATTTTTAAGAATTCCATGATGATAAGATTTTATTATCCATATTATTATATTCAAGGTGTTCACTCCTGGTCCATCCCACCTTCTGTTTCAGTATATGAGTATTTCCAGTTTCCACATATTTGTTCTCTCTTAAATTCTACTTTGTCATTCTTTCTCAATTTTTTTACCTTAACGGTGTCTTTGTATGCGGAATAATCTTCTATTCATGTATACCTGATCTTTTCCTATTTTTTTTGTTGAATATATTTTTAAAAGTGGCTTTTTCTGTCTCAACAATAAGGAACAGCATCACTTTGGGCTGAATTTTGCAGTTCCCTTTGCAGTCCTCTTGAGCCACTCTGCACGTAGATAAATCTGGCTTATTTTCCCTGCTGAAAACAGTCCTCTGTTGAATTTTTATAGAGTCAAAGAGAAAAAAAAAAAAAAAAGAACAGGTGTGACTGAATTATGCTGTGCCCCGTTTGTTTTTTAGCTGTTAAGTCTGCTGAAAACTACTGCTAGCCAATGCACGTCAAATTAGGCTGCAGGGTACTCTCACCTGTGTGAGGATGGACAGAAATCTAGGAGGTCATTACAGGATTTCTAGTGAATCTTAACTATTGAATGAAAATTTTGTGAGGCAAAGAGTTTCTCCAAACAAGTACAGGTATTTTATGCTGTCTACTGAACTGATACATACTTATGGACAGTAAATTTCCATAGATTTAAATAAGTGGCATTATTGCTCAACACCTCAGAAGGCTGTGTGCAGACTACCCCAAACAGAGCACCTTGCATTAATGGCTAATCTTGAACATGCTGGTCCTAGTATGTAATTTTTCAGTGCTTTGAAAAGTTCTTATAAAAGATGTTAGACAATAGTATTTCTTGTTTGTTACCAAAACAAAATTCAGATATCACAGAGCTGACCTCAAACCCATATGGTAGATCAGGTGCTCTCTAGACACTCTGCATTTCAAAGAAAAAAAACCCAGCCCAAATCTATTCCTGGGTGGAAAAGTAGGGCATACATTAATTAGTGACCTTAAAGCACAATGGAAAACTAACGGGGCAATGCCAAGTCAGAGTATGAGAAATTCTAGAATATTAATGATGTTTGCCTCTGATCTCATACACTGAAGAATACGTGTGTTCTCACCTCCCAGAGGACAGGGCTGAGGCTTTTTGACATCGTCAGGTTCAGTGGCCCAAATTAATTTCATTCCAGTGAATTTAGAGAATCAGCTGAAATTACTGCAGAGCTGCAGGTCTTTGAGAATTCGCTGACAATGAGTACTGTATACAAGCCTGAAAGGAGGCAAACACAGGGCCTGTCTTGAAACTAGAAAGTATGAGGGAATTACAGATGGCAGATTTAATTCCCAGAAAATTACAAAATTAAAACGCCAAAGCACCAAACTAAGGTAAAGAAGGCAAAAGTAAAAGCCATTATGAATTTGCTAAGGAGGAATTGTCATACTGTAATTTCCCTGTGTACTGGCCTTGCAAGAAGAGGAGAAGGTGCACAGGTAATATGGCTTGACTTTAGTGAGGCTTCTACATGACTTTCTCATCAACAAATTAAGATTTATCTTAAATAAAACGCAAGTAGAGAGGAGATAAACCTTGGTGGAATAGGGCATTAAGAGTAGTAACTGACTGTTGTCAGAAAAAAAAAAAAGAAAAGGTATTTTGGGTTGATTTCTTAGAGTCTGATACTACTTGGTATTTTCACTAAAGACTTTTGTGATAGACTAGAAAGGGACACTAATCAAATTTGGAGACAGCGTGAAGACGAAAGGCTTTGCATATGTATTTAGAGAACAGGATTAATATTCAAAAGGATTCCGAAAAAATGATCTGAAGAAAGTAAAATGCAATTCAATAATAACTAAGTTCAACATCTAGGCGGGAATAATAAAGCCTGCGGAGAGTGAATGAGAACAAGTGACTAGGCAGCAATTCTGCATAAAAAGATCTTGAGGTTTTAATGGGTTACAAGCTGAACCTAAATCAGGCCATAATGAAAAAGGTAGACATGCTAGCAGGTATAAGGTGCTTACAGAAATATATTCTGTGAGACTTGTGAAGTTAATTCCTCTTGGTCTTGGTAAAGTATCAACTGCAGGTTTGTGTCCAGCTTTGCTCGCTGCATTTTGAAAGAGTGGGCTATGGTTTGGAGTCCATAGGAGAGGAGTGAGAGCGGCCAGAGGCCTAGAAAATGTAGTTTATGAGAAAAAAATCTACAGAATTAAGGTTGTTTAGTCTAGAAGAAAATTTATGTTGAAGGACATTCCAGCTTTTTTTTTTTTGTTTTTTTCCCTCTCTTGTTTGCTCTTCTTTTCTGCAGCTTGGGAGGACAGTGCCTAGCTGTTTAATTATTCCAGCTGGGAAAATAGTAAATTATTTCCTTCTATGAATTACTTACATTCCTGGGAGAACAGGTTCCTGTCTAATATTTCTGGCATCCTACCATTTGCCCACAGAGGGGAATGTTGCAGGGACCTGTCCTGGCAGGTCTGTTGAACCAGCAGTTAAGAGTTTGCAGGGCAGGGATACCTACCCATTCCAGGAGTAAAGTACGGGCTAGGTGTGGAAGTTGTAAGCTGACACTAGATGAGCTCCTTTGAGAGGCTCTAACAAACTGGTGAGGCAGCAGTACAGAGGGAAACAAATTGGGTTAAAATGACAGCATGTTTAGCTTCATTACATGACTCTGATGGAACCTCACCCTATATGCTTCATTCATTTCTGAGCACTTCACCAACAGAAAGATAATAATGCTCTGGATTGCAGTAGCCCTGTCTCATCCAAACATCTTAAAATGATTTTACATATATTTAATAAGCCTCAAAAGACACTGCTGAGATTTGTAAAGGCTATACAGGGATCACTTTACTAACCACATGTTTAGCAGCTCCCTTCAATACTCGGCAACATTTAACAGGGCACAAAGAATGTACATTTCATTTGAAAATGTTGGGGAATTTAGGCAAAATACTTATAGTTTTCTTATGTATTATTATTTTGTTTCTATAATGCGAAAAGTAACATTGTTGTTCTGTGGTCAACTCTAAAGGTCTTGCATCCCAAATAAAAAAATAATATATTCTCTCACAGTTGTTTAGAATATGTGGCTTTTTAAGGTGATTTGAAGGAAGAGTAGAGGCATATAGGCTGGTTGGGAAGAGGGGGGTTGCAAGAAGCTTAGCAAGCACAGCAGGCTGGATTATAGTGAGGGGCTTCAGCTTTCTCAGCAGAGTGAGAAACCACTGGTAGTATCTCATGTATGACCAGGAGATTTAGCTGCACAGAGGGCTGCAAACAATGGGCTCTGTTGTACAGGACTTAAATGATTTAAAAGAAAACAGTAAAAAAAAAACAAAACCAAACCCAAGCTGTTTGTCTGTGGGGTGAGGAGCCAGTTAGGGAAGTAGCATGACTTGAATTTATGCATGAAATGTGGCAGAAGGGTTAATTATTGCCCTAATCTTATTAAAAGTGGCATAGTGTCTTTGATAAATAGAATTGGCCAAGACTTTGCTTTTAGTCCTTAAAGCAAGCAGCATCCTGTCGTGAGCACCGTATTAGGGCATCGATTCAATAGTGACTCAGAAGACGGAGCAACACTTCACAGCTCTGCTTCCTAAGGCAGAGGGAATGATGCCACTTGGTGATTTATTAGTGGGCTCTTACTCAGGGTATTCCAGCCTCTTTCAACCTTGCACGGCCTCTGAGAGCTGCCACCTCGCTTTCAAATCTTAACCAAATGAAGAATCGCCTTGGAAAGGTGTGGCACGGGCCATACTCGCAGAGGTACAAGAGGAGGATTTTATTTGTCCCTCTCGCTTAATCTGCATTATCTCCATCATTAATCTCGTCGTATTTCGAGCTAACGATTTTTTGAGGCGCAGGAGAGCAGAGAGGTGTGTTTGACCCAGATTGTAAAGCCCAGGCTTTCTGAGTGACAGCAGAGGACAAGGCCACAAACAGCAAATCCAATCTGTTGGAAGTTTATCTCCACTTACTGTTTCGATGGCTCATTGGCACTGACCTGCCAAATACTCTTTTGCTTATGCCACATCCAAACCAACACTTTTCCTTACTTTCCAACGGACACAGTCAGAAAGAGGCAGCTTCCAGTGTTTCTTCATGAGTGAGGCATAAGCTCCTAGAATATTTTGCATCTTTAGTTGTTTGGTTTATAAGCAGGACAGAGTGGTACATGTAAAAATTCTTCGTTATACACTCTTCAGTGTGAGTCCCTGCCTTTTAAAGGCTAAATACATGGTGGGCTTTTGTTTTGGTTTGGTTTTGGGGGAGGTTTTTGCTACTTTATGGCTTTTAAAATTTATTGTATGGATTGCTGCAGAACTTCTGACTTCAGAGCTGGCTGTGGTCACTCTGGGCTATGATCAAAGGTTCCTTTCGGTTCTAATATGAATCAATTATCAATATTTTTTGCAGGACTTGGAAATCTTTTCTGATTCTTTGGAGGTCTTACCACTCTCTCCCTGTCCTTGGTCATTTAACAGCCTGTGCAACGAGGTTATGGGGCTGATTTCATGATTGAAATTAGTTTTGCATGACACTGCTTCTTGTGTTAAATTTCTGGATTTTGTGGCCTAAAAAGTTAGAATGTTGCTGTTGTAGTTAATGTTTAGTTTCCAGAAATCCTAAACTTTTTTTTTTTTTTTTTTTTTCCTGTTTTTACAAAACAGATGCTCTAAAAACACATAGTGCATTTTCTGGTGGGGTTTTTTTTAATGTGTCTTTCTCATTATCCCCTTAAAAAATTGTATTAGAGCAGTGAGCTATTCTAAAAAAGAAAAAGCCTGTTATTACAAGGAACGGATCAGAAAGACATTGCTTCATGTAGGTGACCCTCTTTCTACACTTTCCTCTTTCAGCTCAGTGTTTTGCAGTAATGGCAAGTGTCTTCATGTGCTCCTGGCAGGTTCCTGTATTACACCTACCACAGTGGCATATAGATATTTCCATTTACTCCCTGGAGTACTGACTCCTGTCTCAGGAACTAACACATGGCTCCTGTTGTATCTAGGAACACGGCACTATTATACAAGTATCTGTGTTCACGTACAGGCTACTACTTTCTCACACTACACTTTAACATTTGAGGCAAGTGGAGATGCTCAGATCACCAGGATGTAGTCCCTCGTTTCATTTACATCGATATTACTTCTGCCAATGTTTATCACCCCTCACCGGGATGTGGGGTAAACAATGTGCTTCAGTTGTATATTTTCTTGACTGCATATATACTACACGGTATCACCTGGCTAAAAGCAATCTACACAGTCCTTTACTCCTGAAGAATTATGCACTTTAGATAATTAATATTTTTTGTTCTTCTAAGGTCATAATTATTTATGCACAAAATACATACATATTCAGCCTAAAATTCACCCAGTTCAACCTAGCTCATATCAGTACTCAAGTTAGAAACATATCATTCGGATAAACCAAACGGAAACATTTATAAAATAAAGTCTAATTCCCCAAGATTTATGACCAGTAAATTTGCAGGAGGGACAAGAGTGAGTGATGTCTGGTTGTTATTTATAGGTTTGATAATTATTGTGTTTGTAGCACAAACAGTTCCTTTCTTGCTGGAAATCTAACAGTCTGAAACTAAGAAGTGAAAAGGCAGCGATACACTTCCTGGGCATATAAAGCAATAAGAAACAAGTTTCCATTTGCAGTACTCAAATTTAGCAATTTCTGCAGTTAACACATCCTAGCTTCTGTCTGGATGTCAGTTCAGTCATCTTTCCATATAGGAGTAAGTCTAAAAAAAGTTTTCATCTACTACTACAAAACACATGAGGCAAAAGTAACAGATTTAAAACGGAGGCTGTAGTAAAAGCAAACTTGATTTCAAAACATAATAACTTTTCAAGTTTTTGATTCACCACCGGAAAAGTTTGAAATAAATCTATTATGAATCTGTGAGACACGAGACTTCCCACTTTTTTTTTAAAATACTTTCTGTTAATTTGGTTTTTTGGGGGGTTTGTTTTTTGGGTTTTTTTCAGTTAATGGTAAACACTTCCAGCTTTCTTTGTAACTGTGGAACAAAACGTAGCTTAGAATAAGCTGGTATACACCCAAGACAAGAAGACGTTGTTTGTTTTGTTGGTTGTTTTTTTTTATTTTCCTTTGGGAAATCACCTACAGCCTTCATTTCTCCCAGTACTATACCAATGGATCTACGAACTTACCTGGTGTTTTCTTGAATCCTTCTCTTGCTACTCTTCACTTGTGGCTGATAAAGACCTATAGGAGTTGCCGAGGAACGGGATGTAGGTGCTGACCTTCCCCTTCCCTCAGCCTGAAGTTCTTCAAAGTCAGCCTCAGGGACTTCAGATTAAATAGATGAGCCAAGGCAAAAGAGTTCTGCTCCCCCTTCCGTTTGGCTTTCACGGCTGAATTCTAAAAAGCTATATGAAGTTGTCAGAGGTTTCCTCTTACCTTTTTACTGAAGCAGAACGGCGTGCTGCTGCTCCAGGACAGGATTAGGTCATTCAAACAGCCCTGCAGAGAGAGTGGAGGCTCAGCGGTACAGAGTCTCCAAAGGCTGGAAAGATCTGATCTTACATCAGGTGAGAGAAGGCAGCTGGCTAGGCAAGCCAATAATTATGATATCAGCTCTTGTTCGCCTCAGGCAGTCCTGCATTTAATAAGAATACAAATATGACTAAGCTGCAGGTTTTTTTTTTTTCCTTGTTCTCTTGGTAATTCTTCAGAGAAGTTGGGCAGGTATTGAGCTCTAACTGTCTGGCAAGAGAGTGCTCCCTCTTAACCTCTCTGTTTTTCTTTTGATTTAAAATACCCATCTGTTACTGTGTTTTGCAAACCTATTATCCACCTGTGGTTATTAAAAACACTCTTTCCTGGCATGGATTTTGCCATACTATCAGAAGGCATTCAGCTACCAGAAACAGGCGTGCGTCTTGCGTTTGTTCAGTCTGAACTCTTACGGAAAGGAACTGTGGCTCCACCATAGAACGTCAAAACACGTTGCACCATTTAAATTTAAGAGTAACACTACAAGACCAGTGTACTCAAGGTAACACTCCTTCCCCAAAACAGAGTGCCTTAGCACAGTCACAAAAATAGAACTAGATTGGAGGAGTGTATGCATTTGTGCCGGCGTATATGTGTATGTATAAATTTATGTGGAGAGGTTTGGGTTTTTTTTGTGTGCAGATATGTAGAGAGGAATATGAGTTTAAATGTGACATTGCAGGAATAGATATTTCTGCTGCCCTTACCTGGTTTTGTGCACACTCTACAGTCCCCTACACAAACCTGATCACACCTACTGTAATAATACTTACCTACCTCATAGGGTGTTGTGAGGATTAATTAATGTTTGTAAAGTTCTTTGAAGATGAAAAGCCTTGAATGAGTGCTAAATATAATTATCGTCATTCCACAAAACAGTAGAAACATCTTTGCGGCCCCCAGGTTATTGTATAGGTACACCCATGTTTATCTCCCACGATTATGGTAAGATACTGAATAAGGTCTTGAAACTTTGATAAAAACATGCTCTCTGCTTTAGAGCACATATTTATATTCATGTTAAGTTCATGCTATTCACGAAGCGTTTTTGTGATTCCTGTTGCAGAATGCTTCACACAGATTTGTGATAGAAAAGATCTGCCGTGGCATCCGTATGTCATAACGATAGGACTGGTGGAAGACAAACCATGCTTTGACCTGTGATGAATTACTTCCTACCAAGAGTCTGCCTGTTTGATTTTATTACATCTATTGGGAACTTCTGATAGTCGAAATGAAGACTTTGTCAATTTATCTGCTGGATCTAGTGGGCACGGAGTGTTGGTGGATATGCTCTTTCCTGTCTGGAAGATCTCAGAGATAGTGCTGGATAATTACTGGTCCTCTGCAAAGGCTTTCACATTTGATGTTCCGCAGGGTTACATGTCTACAGCTGGCAGGGAAGATTCTGAGATGGTTCAGGCTACACTCGACATCTTTACTTAATCATTCCCAAATTTTGCACTACCCTTAATTTACAACTCTGATGGCCGAGACAGACAAATCTGAGACGATTTTATGTTAGTAACTTAGGTGCTAACTGCAATAGCTCAGAACCAAAGTAAACTAATGGCCTGATTATTAATCCAGTCTCTGTAGTGAGCTTTGCATCCTGCCTTGCAACCCAGACTCTGCAGCTATGTAGTTATTGGTACCCAAGTTAGCTGGTTTAACATTAACTTGTTGGGTGTGTTTACCTGAGCTGGCGTCACAGGTCGATTGCAGTGCAGAGATAAGAACCTGAATGAAAGTGAACCACTGACTGGCAAGCATTATCTCTTCTTTCCTGGGATAAGTATCAGGAGGAAATACCTAGAGGAAAGGGGGGTGACAGTATTTGCTGCAGACTTTTCCTGTTTCTCACCGATGTGTACCACAGCCTTCTATCAACACCTGCTTTTGTGGACATAAAGAGCACAGCCCACCTAGCCATACTGCTTTGTGGTGTTTCTCCTTTGGACTGGCAAAATAGTTTTGTAGAATATGAAGTCAGTATTTTAGGGTTTTTTGGGTTTTGTTTTTGTTTTTTTTTTTCCCCTCACAACTATCTTACAGTCAACTTGAAGAGTTTTCTTAAACTAAACCAGCTTGGTCTTCAGGAGATGAAGCCATACGCCACAAGCAAAGAACAGAAGAGATCAAGAGGCTTACATCAGAACAAACTTAGTTTTGTCAGATCCAGACTAGACTATTGTAATGAATTAACTTTATATCTCTTCTTGGTCTGAGCTTTTATTGAAAGACGGAGGTGTTTATTTGGTGTACTGGCAGCTATTCTGAACTGTTAAATTCTGTTTTCAGATCTGATCTTTCATTTTTTTGGGGGGAAAAAAATAATTCCTGCCATCAAAGTTGCAAAGTAATTATTCAAAATGCAAGTCAGTGGAACCAATTCAGTGATGTCTGCCTGAGACTATAGTTTGAAGTAATAATGTCAGCAGGTGGAAATGGCTCCTATCTACTTTCATGAGGGCTCAGCTGCCCGTTGGAGATTACTAAAGTGGCAATGCTGTTTGGTACTTCCATACAGGGAAAAGAAATGACAGTCTGCATAACTGACATGGCACGATGTCTTTGTAATATGTCCAGAATGAGTGGTGCAAGAACCTGCTTCCGTATTTGTGTCCCTCGCTTAGGGGGTGTCATCCTGCATGACCTGCTTCCTGCAGTGCTACACTTTGACATCTGGGGTATAGGAGGTTATTTTGTCATAGAAGTTGGAAAAACATGATTATCTTCTTATATTCCACAGTTTGATCCTTGTCTCAAAAGTTTTTCCTGGACTAGCTAGTGCTTTTCAAAGCAGAGCCCTGGAAATAGATAAGCTGAGCTCAACGGTGTGCACAATGCTTTGTGTCCAATTCAGAATGTTTGATCAATTTTAACATAAAATGTTAAAAAAACCACAGAAACCCACTGTTGACCTCATTATAAACCCTTTCTGCTATTTAAAATTGGCAAGAATGTTCTTGTTGATCTGGAAATTTGTCAGTGAGGAGTTCTCCCTATGAACTTACTTCATTTGGTGCCCAAGCAGAGCATAAATTCATTCCTTTGATAAAATATTCTTATTTAATTTAGTAGTGGAATAATTGCTTATTTTTAATACATTGTTTATATTTTATTATGCAGTGATGGCAGCAGTATTTGTTATCATAAATAGCTTTGTAGGCTTACAATTTTTGTATCCTAACATTTGGATGATAAGCTTACAAAATGACTTAAGACGTAATCTAACCAGCTATTCTGCCACCATTAAATAGGAAAAGTGGCCTAGCATCTCTCCCTTGGGATCACCTGAGGGAAGACACACCTGGGTGTAACTTAACCGTCTGCTGTGCTGCCTTTAAATAGTAGTCAGGGCTTGCTTTTTATCTTCTGAGATATCCCTAGGGAATACACACCTTGGTTTAACCTACATACACTTCAGCCCATTTTTGTCCCTAAGAAATAATCCCAAGTGCATTTATCTGGTAGTTTAACATGTCTAGAAATACACATTGCTAAACTAAACTTATCAATGTTAGCATTCGATATATTTAAGGGATTTTATTATTTTATATTTATATTTTCTATAAATATTTATATTTTCATATTTTACTATTCTGATTCCCTTCTGAGCCTCTTATTTTGACAAAATATATCTGTCTTTTACCCTGCCGCTGTTTTAGCTTAGAGGAGCTGTGAGTTGCAGTGTTCAGTTGGAAGACTGAAGGTTAAAATTCACTGGGAGATCTGAATTATAGCCTCCAAATCTGGCACGCCCATAAGATGCTCTTTTGTTGGCATTTGCAGAACTTTCTGTTTGTTAACTGTTTAATCTAAAATGAAAATATAAAGAACCATTATTATATATGAAATATTGTTTCCTGACCAATGATTTAGTGTTGCCCATAAAGCACAGCATCCGTAGCAATGTGAGAGCTGCTATGAGCTGCTATTCTTTTGTTATTTTAGAAATGGGGATGAGCTCAAGACATGGTGTTGGGCTTGACTCTGTGCCTTTCTGCTCTAGGTGAAATTCAGCTGTGTGATCTAGATACGTGTTATAGTCATTGTGTCATCTAGCAATATGTTTTGTTTTGCTTTTCTGACAAGATTGCTATTAGTATGCAACTCTCAATACAGGAGCGAGATGATAAATTTAAGACAGAGATATTGGGCTAATGGAGTAATAATCTCCGATTCTCCTCACAAGTTTATTTTGTCTTGTGCTTAGTTATTTGTTCCTTACAACTATTCGGTATCGTATGCCATGTTAAGGATGCTGTATCATTCCAGGGTGGCTGGACCTTTCTCCTGTCCTCACAGAGGAATGCTCATTTCTCCTTGGAGCTGATCACCCTATATATATAAATTGTCAGATCTCAAAATCAGGTTGAAATGGCCTATAACACATCAAAAGCTTTCTTCTCACAGAACATAATCTGTGAAGAGTTGGCAGCATTCTGTCAACTTTCCCTGTTTTGTTGGTATTGCACTTCAGAAAGAGTCGTTTGTGATTTTCTTCCCTTTTTTTGTTACAAGGTTAACAGAAAGGGAGAAAGCTTTCCTAGCCTGAAGCTGCTGGATAAGTGGCACATTGGCAGGGTGTCTTTGTTGGGTTTATACCTTCGTTTTTGGCTGCCAGGCTTCTTCTAACATCACAGAGTTGTGCGGAGAGAGGCTATTGGGGGAGTTTTGGTGACATGGCAATAGTAAGGAGAAAGTCTACCCTACATCAGATTCCACAGCACAGTAATTTGAAGAATACATTCTCTGTCAAAGTCAAGAATGTAGAAGACTGTGGCCAATGTCAGAAGACAAATGACTGAACTCTAGCAGTGTTTCACTAAGTCACTTGACAATGGCACTGGAAACTTTGGTGATGATATTGGAGAGAAAAGAACAGCTGGAGCTGGCTGATCTTCTGTCTTGTCACCTCTAACTCCTCTATCTAAATAGGACTTTCTAAAGGTCAGACCACATGAGATCCAAAGGAGAATGCTATTGCATTCTGGTTTTAAGGCCCTGAGGGACTGTGGGAGTTTCAAGAACATGTGGAACTACAAGTGGGGCCTTTGAACTGTATGAGTCTTCCAAACCCAATCCTGTCGCATTCATGATTCTGAGTGTGTTATGCAGGTTTGGCTACTTAGCGCTGAGGCATAAGCAATGAAACGATCACTCATACATTACTTTATGTTATTGCTTCTAAGGCTTGCTGCCTGCTCTTTTTATTTTCCATTTATTTTAAGCTGTAAGATGATTTCAAAGGTGTTGAATAACCCACACCTACCCCAAATAGTGTGCATCTTTTGGGTTTCAGGCTATTTTCTGGTCTGTTCCTCCTTGCTGACATTCTGTCATGAACATGCAACATCCTTTCTGGAGCTGTGACAGAGCTTAGGAACGACATTTGTTTGTGAATGACATGCGATGTCGCTTTGTGGTACAGACGAAGCATTTTAGCAATTTGCTGTACTTACTCTGCAACCCAAGATGAAACACGCGGTATTCTTGCACCGTTCCTTTGCAACAGCTGAAGAAAATCTGTTTTGAGTTGTTTGAGGGTCTCTCCTGTAGTGCCCTTAGAACCTGCTGTACTTCTCAGCTTGCAGAACCTCCTACATCCCTTTCAGGAAATTTAAGAATTTGCTAACCGGAATTGCTTTTGTATTTGCCTCGCTCAACGTATTTTCTCTAGAAGTCTAAGAATACTGCAGCTAGAGATAAAACAGTCTCTGGACCACAACCTTTAACCAAGTTTCTAACCAGTTAGTGACATGATTGGTTCTAAACAGGATGATTAATATTTAGCTAACTAGAAGGCAGCTAACAGTGTTTTACTCCTGCCAGAGGCTTAGGCTAGCACATGATTATCTTCTTATAACTGGCTTGGCAGAAGTGTGTGTGTGTTGGTTTGGTTTTGCTTTTTTTTTTTTTTTTTTTTAGCCCCTTAACCATGTCTAATAACCAGTACAACTGGTCTGTCTTCTTCCTTTCTTGGAGTGTGCTTGCATGTTCCTAACTACAGTGCTCCATAAGTGGCTAGTGCCAATACATGCACACCCTTTTAGCGTTTCTCCACGTTCATAGACTTTGGGGGAACATTTGTCCCAACCTTACCAAAATGCACGGATAATATTAATGTGAGAAATACAGATTTATAAACAGGATTGGCAGACTTGTATTGCAGAAAAACTGTCACAGGAGCACAACTCAGATTCAGTTGTTGAAACATGAGTTTCTTATGAGCTCATTAAGGGAACGTAGTTATATTACAGTATTTATAGGCAAAGCTGACAGGTGCTTCATATCATCACTCCAAGGTGTTATCTCAATTATTGTATTGATTTTGAAACAGAAAGAAAAAGTGGGAAGGGTTTACCTTCATAAGGACTCGTATACTGGGTTTTCCTAACTAATTATAATGCAAACACAGCCTGGGATGAATTATTATTTGACACAGTCTGGGGCATTGCTTGGATGTGGGGAAATACACAGCACATTCAGCAGGAAGGTTATGGAGTTATACCTGGCTGGCAGTCAGGTTTCTGAGCTGACCTTCCTAGCTCCTGCATGCAAGACTTTAGAGCCATCAGGTCAGTAATCACAACTCTATGAGAGAGGTTTCCCCTATCCTGTCCAAAACCTTTTCATATCTTGCTTGGGCAATCCTTCCTTCATCTTTATCTTCACACACAATAGTGGAAAACATAAAACCTTGTGCTTCCGCAAACAGCAGTTGAAATCATCCCAGGGGTATTATCTTAGAAACTAGAAAATGATTCAATGAAAGAAGGAATGAATCATGTAAATACTCAAAGTGTTGTACCTCAGCAATGTCCCTCCCTTCTTAATACAAAGCAAAGAACAAAAGCAGGCTGCTGCCTGGCATGGGCCCCTCCTAGATGACTTACTGGGACTGTGAAATCATCAGAAGCCTCAGAAAGAAGTGCTTAGGCAGCGTTTATGACTTGATTTTCTTCTCTTCAGTTCTGTGTAAGCGTGGAACCGGTAGCTGTGTTCTCTTGAATGCCTGCATAGATTCTAAAAGATGGATGAAGGGCGGGCATGGGCTGAAGCAAATGTTTTAAGTCCACAGATTTCTGTATGGGTTTTTTTTTTACATTTCAGAAACTGAAAATGGATTTTTAGAGGGAAAACATATTGCATGGAAGAGGGGGCATAAACATCATAAGGTCATGAAAATATAAAACCGCATTTTCATTGCTGAGGATGATTTTTAAACACTTTGATAAAACAAGTAATGTGAAATTGTGCGGTCTGTTCAAATGGAAAATTATAATGGGAAGTAAAAATCCTGAACAGGACATTAATTCCTATCTGGCAGACAAACCAAGATTGCTTTAGCACTTAGAGGAACTTCACTGAGAACAAAATATTGATCTCAGATTGCCAGCTTTAAAATGAAACGTGTGAGATACAAGAGGCAGAGTAACCCGCTGCAGAAAGTGCTCAGGGCAAATTATTTGATGAAAGATAATTGTACAAAAGATGAAGAGGAGCAAGGAGCATAAAAAGAAGTAATTGCAGCTGAAGTTTTTCATTCTAAATTTAGTTAAAAATGTTTCATCTTTTTAAGAAAGTATTATGAGTTCAGGTGATGCTCCAGTGTGTGAGGTTTCATAGGAAGCAACAGAATGGGTTCATCTTCACCGTCAACTCTTTGTAAGTCCTTAATTCTAATGTTTTTTCAGTAAAATGAAAACACACTGCGGCTGCTCTACATTGCTTGAATGTCTCTTTGCCAGTGGTTTTTTTTTTTTCTTTTTTTTTTTTTCCTCTCTTGTTTTTTTGCACAGTATGCTTTTCACTCAGGCTCTTGTGACATCAGTGGCGAATGTCTGTGAGGAATTGCCTCAGGCCAGTGTGACTTTCAAAGGATAAGACAATTTGTTACCTTGCCAGTGAACAGTTTATTACATTTCTAATTATTGTTATTAGTCTGGCAGGTGGTGCCATGCACAATATTTTTACAACTGCCAAAGATGCAGGTACTTCTTTCACGACAAAAAATAACCTGAGTAAGATTTAAAGTAAAAACAAGCATTCTGCTGTGGTACGTGTTTGATAATTCTTTGCACTAATGTGGTGTATGTGGCACCTAGCTATTTTTATATCTTAAGCTGAAACATACTGACTCTTGAAAGATTTTGTTGTGAGACCAATTGTAGTAAGAGTGTGTTAGTAGCCTAAGTTCGATACGAAGGTATCTCTCCCTCCCTCTCAAGCTCTTTCTTCTAATTTTTATTACTTGTTGTGTAAATTAAAGAGTCATCACATTTATAAACTCTAACTCAGAGTTCATGTTAATCACCAACTAAGAATACTAAATATTCTTTCCCAATGAAGACGTAAGTTCATAAACATAGAGACTGTGCTTTCTCTGGTTTGTAGGGTTGCATGTGGTCAGATAAAAAGAATAATAAAAAAAAAAAATACTCTGTGCATTTCAGTATGGGCTAAAGCAATACCATACTTATCCCTCTCGAGCAGCACAGTCCAGTTCCACCCACTGCTATCTGTACAGAACAGTTGATAAAGCATGTCATGCCTTTTGCTTGGTCATGTCTTCTGTGGCAAAACCTCAAACAGCTTCCCATTGCTTATTCCGCTCCAGTTAAACACTGAATGATTTCATGTCACACTATTACTAAAGAGAAGAAATTAATTCAAAAGAAATAGGGCTAGGAACTAAAATTGCTATTTTCATGGCCAGCGGTACGTTGATCTCATGTCATCAGTATTGCAATAGCAATACTGCTTTGTTGTTAGTCATGTGGCTACTATCTTAACAGATATGAAGCATGTTTGTCTGTTGTTATCAGGATATAAATAAAGTTGTTAAAAAAGAAAATCAATTTATTCTTTTTCTATACAACTCTCTTTGCTTCTTTGCTCTTTGCCCAGGAATATCGAAAAATAATATTCAGGTGAACCAGTCATTTAGATTTGTTACAGTTAATCCAACTGGATTTTACTATATTATACTTTAGTTTAAGGAACTAAGGAGATGGGACAGTCTTCTTGCCCATCTCTGTCCCTTACTTTGATGTTTTATGATATGGCTGCACTGTGACAAATTTCCTTAATGCCGCATTTATCCGCTGTCAAAACGGAATGTAAACTGGCAGCAACAGGAAATTAAGTGGTGCATCCTCTAAGGAAATGGATTGATACAATCGTTTAGTACAAGATTTAGTGTTTTTGTCTTTCTGTGACTTGGAGGAACTGCAGCTGTGCTAGAATGTTTTCAGGATTTGGCTGACTTACGTATGCACCCGCTCCAGGTAAGCACTGATCTTGCTGGAGTAGAGAGCATGGGCATGTTTTGGAGTCATTCCCTGCAGGGGCTGTTCAGCAGGTACAGTAGGCCAAAAGTGGCATTGATTCAAAATAGTGGCTAGAAAGATATTACATACTTGACTGCACCTGGTGCCGAGGAAACTAAAGATGTCAGTCCCCTCCCCTTTCCCCATCAATTGTCTCATATTTCTGAGATACAGGTGTGTGGTTACAGTGTAAACAGACCAAAGATTTTTCTTCTAGGCTAATAAGCTGCATTTTTTTTTTTTTTCTTATAGTATCTCTGCCAAAATATAGAAACATACAGCATGAACTTCTGCACTTCCACACCCGCCATGCACACTGGGGAGAATGACTTTTGTTTCTGGAGCCAGAATGGCAGACAGAACCTGCCCCTCTGGCAGCTATACTTCAGTCTTTTCTGAATATAATATATCTGAAAATATAATATATATATCTGAAAATATCTGAATATAATATATTTCATAATTTAATTTTTCTCTTAGCCATACACCACGCTTTCTGTCGTCAGAGCATCTTAAGAGGTAATGTATAAGCATGAAAGTGGAGTTTGTTTTTTCTGTGCCATTCACTGATCTTTCTGTTGTGACTATCCAGAAGGACTGTAGCTGTGGTCGTTGGCTTTTGCCACTAATAAGAGGAAAAACTGTTCTGTCTTCACCCCTAATCTTGCAAGTCTCTAAAAGTCATCTGTACAAATTCTGATGATGTTACTGTTTTCTCTGTAGCCTGGATGATAAAGATGTAACACTAAAGGAATTAGAAGGACTAGTTCAGATTGGCTAGATAGTATCTTCTGAGACTACTATTTCTTCAGTACCAGTTGTAGCTCTTGATACCGCAACACCGCTTGCTTAGGTCTAAGGAGAAAGGAAAAAGCACAGGTGTGAGGAAGCTTGCATTGTACAACCGTGTTATCTGCAATGCAGACAAATGATTTATGATTGCATGTTTCATGTAGCAGGAATGATATTGCCAGCGGTAAGAATAAGGAGGAAAATTCAAACGCCCTTCAGGTGACAGACATCTTCAAAATAAAGAGGATCCTTTTGAATTTTCTGGCAAGTCTCATCAGGATAATCCTACAGCAAAAAAGGGAAAGGTGACTTTCCCTTTGCAGTCACTACAACTGCCCCAGAATGACCACTACTGACTGAGATCCCCTTGCCAGGCAAGCAGGAAACCTGGTGCCGTAACAGCAAACTGTGCCCGGACTGTGTTCCCCTTCTGCTTTTGCACACAACTTCCTCTTCTTGCATTGTGCAATTCCATATTAACGTGGACGTTAGTTTTACGGACAGTTCTGACCACTTTTGCTTCATAGAAAGAAATGAGAAGCTCTGTTATCAGCAGAATTAATGAAATTTGGTGTCCTAGGGCTTTCTGCTCCCTTCCAAAGAATGGAAAGCCCGAGGTCCCAGTGGTAGGTATCGGGAAAACCTGAAATTCCTCTGCTTCTCTAGACTGGACAGGGATCAAGGGAAATGAGGAAAATCCTATAACATTGCTAGGCTGGCAAGAGAACCTTAATAATAATCTGGAGTCAGCTGAATAGCATAAACTTGAAGCAGGGTAAAGTTTTGATGATTTAGTTGATCATACATAATGTTAATATTTCAGGTACAATGCCATCAAGATACCTTACACAGGCATACAAGGTCTGAGCCTTGAAGCAGTTGCATCTAGATCATGCATAACTAGGTATAAGGGTTGAGCCCTTGAATTAACTGTTCTGTTCCTTCTCTATTTTCAGGTTAGTTTGTCCTTTGTCCTTTGTGGTTGTTTTGTTTTGGATTTTTTCCCCTCTTTGACAACTTGAATCCATTTTATTAATTTTGCAGCGATGCTGTCATGCACTGCCTTTGAAAAGTGTTCCTCTTGTTCCATTTCCTTCCCCTCAGCTATTCCAGGGTGTTTTCAGAGGAAGACCAACTCCTGACTAGTTGCTTGGCCTGGATTGAGGAACCTTGGGCATTCCCTGGCACAGTGTCCGCAGCCACCGGATGGCACATTGCAAGGGGATCTGTACATCCTGAATAGCAACCTGACGTCTGTTAGTATGATTAAAGGATAAATAATATTAAATGTTTCTTTAATACGAGAAAATGCACAGCATTGACAGTAGTGATTAAGTTCTATTAAGCAGTTGTTATTTTGGACACCAGATGATTAGTACATTCAAACCACTTCATTTCCAGACTTTGGGACCTTGGTCATTACTTACTCAAATCATAAAGTTCAGTGAATCAAGTTGTAAATAGTTTTATTGGTTCCATGTTGGAAAAAAAATTGAGGGTTGCGAAATTCCTTGATGATTTAGTTACGTATTTCCTAAGTCTTTGTATTTCTATTTTCTGTTCTTTAGTTGTTCGTCACTGCAGAAATTTAAAATTCTGTTTCTGCCTTTGCAAACACTAAAACCAACATGATAATTGAGATTAAAGATTCTCTGTGTTCCTAGAACAAATGTGCCAAATGGAGAGAGTTGGAGTTTTGCACTAAGATGCACACGACTGCCAACATGCCATAGTTATCTAAGGGAGGAATTGCCTCAAGGACGAGAGTGGAACTGCTCTTACAGCTTCTGGAGAAAGGTCCATGTTTAGATACATGCTGATGATTATTGAATAAAACACAGGACCTTCATGTTTCTGTTGTTTTGTATTTTGTTTTCTGAAAATATTTTTCATCTTTTTGAGAATTATTTTATGTCCATTATACGATAAGGCTTCCTTCAAAGCAGGTGTTCTTTCTTGGGTTGGGTTGGGGTTTTTTTAAAGCTTAGGAATTAAATTGTAGGATCTAGACCTATTTCAAGGTTTCGGTGCTATACAAGGCTTCCTTAAAGTTCATTTTAATTCCTTTTAAGTGACTGGGAGCAAATTTTTGATTTCTCCAAACCAACTTGAGGATTAGAAAGACGTGCTGGCTTTATCCTGCTTTGGCTTTAAAATTGTCATGTGTTTTGTTAAGACTGTTTATGATTTCAGTGCTTGATGAAGTGACCTTTGCATCACTTACATGCTGCTTTACAAAATTCTGTCGAGATGTTTATGATGAAGTGCCTTTCTCAGCTATAAGCTATTTTCACTGTTGTACCAGCCTGCTTAAAATTCATCTGGTTTTCTAGTGTGGTCATGTGTCGTAGAAATATGTATGTTTACCAGGATAAGCCCTTCGTATTCGCTTCGGTGTACATGTATGTGCCTGTAGAACTTGTGTGTGTGTGTGAGCATGTGTGTGTGCGTGTGCCTGGGCAAGGCAAGGCAAGACAGCACCATAACTCCAGGGAAAATGGAGGAGGTGACTGCGAGTCACCCACTTACTCACTGGCACATACTGTGGGAAACCTGTATTTTGTGGTTTTGTAGAGCACTTGCTTTTTTGGAGAAGACAGGCAAGAAGGCAGACGTCCCCTTCCCATTAACAAATTTATCACAACTCTTATGTAAAACAAACTTGGTGTCAACTCTGACATGAAGAGCTGCATTGGAAATCACACCTAACTCCAGCAGGTGCTGAGCTGGCAGTTTCACAGAAGATTGTGAAATTTGATCACACAATGGGAAATAGAGCCACTCCTTCAGGGCAATATCTGGAAACATAATGGGGAGCCACCCTTCAAAGGTGATCTGGGTAATAATGGGGCTTAGAAACACTTTCTACCTGCTTTGCTTAGAAAATTATGAACATTTTTAATAGTGTTACTGGGTTTTGCACAAGCACACTATATTTAGCTGTACCTCAACCAGTCCTGCGCTCAGACACACCCAAGGCAATAAACTGCCCAGTGTGTACTTGCTACTACCATCACTTCAAGGTGGAAACTATTAATGAGTTTTTCCGTTCTCTTTATGTCCTGGTATTATTGTCAGCTTTTCTTCTCTGTCTACAGATTACAGCTTTTCACCTGTCTTCTTGTGGAAGCTGGGCATTTGTATAGCCCTTGAGTAACTTTCGCTGCAGCCATCTCCTGGTAAGTCTCTAACCTTTATATACTCATACATGCTAATGAACACGGAACACCCAGCGTTATTGCACTGGCCCTATGACACTCTGTGCTACTTGATGTCTCTCTTCTTTCTTCTTGAGATTGCCATAAAGATTGCACCTGTGCTCCTGCATGTACTTAGGCACACCACAGCCTCTGAATAATGTAGACTAATAGAAAAGACTTCAAAGAATCATAACACAGTTTTAAAGGGCTGGAAGGAGAGGCTGATGGGAAATGTTATAAGAATTCTACGTTTCCTGCTTAGCTAAGCAGTAATTTAGAAGGACATGTAAACTATGTGCAAGTATTTCAAAGAAAACAAAAAGAAAACAAAAGCTACGCACACTGCCCTGATGCTGTAGACAAAGAGCAAAGAAGGGAGAGGCTTGCAGCAAATCATCTGCTCGAGTTTGTCATTTTTAGGCACTCAGACACAGGGTGAGAAGGGTAATGAAAATATTTAGACAGATTTGGATGTTATTTGACAGAAGTAAATGCAAAGGGAAAGAAGGTAAGTGGTTTAGCAGTGACCTGAGCAAGTCATTATGTGATTGAAATCAATTACCCAGGAGCTTATTAGCCAAAGAGAAAAAATGTCCATCCGTCTTGTGCTGTGGCTATTCTATTCGATCCCTATCACACATCAAATCAAAACACCAACTTTCAAAGCCGCTGAAGGGTTCACACCAGACTGTTCTTTCTGATTTTCCAGAGCAACTGTTCTTGCCAGGCCAATGAAGCTATTGGTGCAAGGGGAATCAGTGATCAGCAGACACCACAGTTGTCTTGACAGTTGGAACTGGAAAGAAACTATTGAATTCTAACATTTCATAAATCAAATGTACGCTGCACTTTGACCTCGTCTCCTAATAATTAGGATAGAGAAAGAAAGAAGGAGGATTTTGAAAAGCATCCATACTATTTTAGGGTGAGACTCAAGATTCACAGTCATTGACCCAGAATGGTTCAAGTGGGACTGCAGAAGTGCAACAGACTTTGTGCAAAACTTCCACAGGCAACAACAGAACAAAGCATTTAGTACAAAGTTCAGGGGCACGTATTGTATAACTGATGTGTCTGAACCCAACCTTGTTTATGGCACTAAGTGCTTGATTTGGCAAAGTGTCTGTGGGTATTTCAGTATCTCTGTTAGTCTGGTCATTAGGAGTCTATGTGCTACTGAATGTCACTTCCAGCAGAATAGGGATTAAATATTTAACAGTGTTAGGGACTTTTGAAAAGGCAGATCTTGGTTTTGAGATTGCAAGAAAATTACATGCTTAATAATAAATTAATTATTACTTTAACGATAAGAGAAAATCAATTATGCAAACTTCTCTGATTATTTCAAGGTAAGTAAGCACACAGACAAGCAGTTGACAAATGGAAGACAGAAGTAGAGGCAGTGATATATAATAGGAAAAATCTCCATAACACAGAGGTACATAAAAAAAATCTTTAATCCAATCATATCTATTTTAGGACACAGGGATTCCCCCCTTCTCAAGAGAATATTGCTATTCTTATCACGACCTTGCAGGCTGTAATCTTACCTAAATAACAATGGGACAGATGTTCTAGGAAAAAACCCCACTCTTTTATATTCATAACAAGTGGACTGCAAATAAATACGTTTCAGAGTGATAGAACGGGCTGACAGTCCGTGATTTGTCTGTAATCATCCAACACTTGCCTGGCCGTGAATGCCCAGAGCGTATAACAATCATGCACATTTTGAACACATACATGGAGGCTTGTACACTCATATACAGGTGAATAGTCATATTTGTTGTGACAATAGACAGATCTATGCACAAAATCAGGAATGTAGAGTCTCTCTCCTTCCTTTTATAGACACGCCTCTCCTTTCTCACTGCAGATTTCAGACTTTACAGGTGGAGCTTGAAAAGCAATGTAGCTAGCACGTGGGGAAAATCTACCCCTGCAGAGAAAGAAAATCTAAAGAAACCTGGAACAGTTGAAAAGCCAAGGGTTATCGTGTCTTACTGCTGGGGTAACAAAATTGCCTGCTGAACAGCACTGTTAGGCAATTTTATTGCTCTTATCGGCTGAATGATTTTGCTTGACGGAGGCTTGTCCTTTTGCACGGAACAGGCCTATCTCTTAGCCACTGCCTTTAGGCAAAACTTATGTGGATGATAGTCCTGGTCTCATTGCGGTTCTGACAGAAACAGCTCTTGGTTCCCTTGCCTCTCCATATTACGGGCATGAACCTGTCCTATTTGCCCAAGATGGGAAAGTTTGCAGTTGGAACAAAGATGAAGCCCAGGTGTTGATGGCTAGAGTTATCGTCAGAACTCCTAGAATGTTGAGTAGAAATCCAGCTTTGGCCTAGAATTATAAAAGAGAAGTGTTATTAGTTGAACTGAGTACTTTTTTCCTTCCTTGCTGATTAGGATTGTTTGCATGGTTAGATTTTCTCATTGGCTTTTTTTCACAACTTTGTCAGAACTTCATCAAATTACATTTAAGCTGGTTTTCTTCACAAATATAATTTGTATTAGCGGAAAATGAGTTTACATTGGATAAAACTCTTAAACTAGAAGTCCTGAAATCCTTTTAATCCACTTATGTAGGACTTTATCTTCCGACCTGGCATCTATCTCTAATATTACATTGGATTTTTTCCTGGATCAATTATAAATTACAACAGTTATCAAGAGACATGGCATCCTTGTCCACCTTTCCTTAACACAGTGATAAACTGCATCAGGGCAGTCTAGTGAGATGTGCTAGGCTTTCCCCTAGTCCCTGCAGAAGGACGGGCCAGATGATGGGACTCTGACATCCATGTGACCTGCGTTTGGGCTTTCTGAACAGTTAGACATTGCCTTTTCTCATTGACAGCAAACTCTTGTTGGAATATCTTCAAGAGGCCTTGGCTGCTCTTTAAAAGCTCAATAGCACCTTTATAAGGCTCCGAGAATATATTAGAGTCAGCGTGATCCTTTATTAATTCACACACGTATGGTCTTTCCATTTGCAGTAAGCTGAGTACAGTGAGTTTTCTAACATTCTTCTGAGAAGAACAAATATTACAGAAAGGAAAGACTAAAACTAGTGATGAAAATTCTGAAAAGAATGTGCTTTCGCTCACCATATCTATAACCTTGAGTTGTCCATATGAGAAGACAATGGCGTTTGGAGGAGTGGCCACTGGGAGCATGAATGCCAATGATGCAGAAAGCGTACAGGGCAGCATGACATAGAGTGGATTGAGGCAGATCGCTTCAGCCTATGCAAGAAGGGAGAGCAAAGATCATGGTTTTGATATTAAAAAAATGCATAGAAATCTTTTGGCAGAAGACTGACTGTATTTGTCCATGTCAGAAACCTCGTTCTTTCACAAACACTGCAGCCACTCATGGTTTGGTTCTGCTTTAGAAACTTCTGGCCAATGTCTTTATGCAGCAAATGCAAGAATTGATTTTGTGGCCAGTGCTTTGTGTTCCTGACTGTGGAATCTGATCACTGCTGTAGTATAAATTAATAATAATGGTTGTATTCAACTCTAAAACCAGGAAAAAAATGTAAAGTGGCTTCAAACTGGTTAAGAACAAAATTAAATTATCAGAGGAAACGTGGTATCCCGAAGCTCTGAAGGTGAGCGTATCAGTTTAGGGGTTAGCTGGAGTCTGTGGCCTATGCAAAAAGATTTTGGTGGACCGTATTCTAGTTTCTATCTGGAACCAGCTTTTCATGCTGCAGAACTATGTCTACCCCAGCAACAAGAATCTCCTGTGGAAATGCAAAAGTCTGAATTAGGTCATAGAGCTCGACTAATGCTATCACCTTCAGAGACTTCTGGAAGGCTAGTGGTCGGAGTGACATACAGTAATGGAATGTTGCAGGGAAGCAAAGGCTGCTGCTGTTGCTGTCCCTATGCAGAACAAATAGGAAAAAACAAATACAGCTGGCAGTGACCTCATGAGGTTGTTTAGGCCAGAAGGTGAAGTCTAATATGCCAATGAATTTAATCCCTTTACTTTTCAGCAGCAATGATTTTAGAAAGGTTGAACTAAGCACTGTGTGTGTGAATATATACGCATGCACATACATATGAGTCTATTTTAAGTTCTGTATTCCTGACTGGACACATGAACCAGTGCTTGGCTCTGTAAGCCAGTTAGTTTTTATAACTAGAGCAGATGTATGCTTGGAGAAGAGTTAAAAGCCATTCTTCTAAAAGTATTTTGAAATGCTGGGACTTACCATTGAAGCCAGAATAGGGAGAAAGAGGGTAGTGGTGGCCACATTGCTGGTGCACTCAGTGAAAGTAGCGATGAGGAGACACAACAGGAGAGCAATAGCTGGGTGAGGGATTTCCTGCAGAGGAGTCAGTTTGCTACCTAACCATGCAGACAGACCGGATTCCTGTAACAGAGGAAAGGGCTCTGTAAAGGCAGTAGGCTGGAGAAGAAATAGCCACAACACAGCCCAGTTGCATTTGTCCTAACAGTTCTGCCTTCCCTTCTCATAGGAGTTCTCATACAGACTGCTCTCTGTAGAAAACATGTAAGCTGCAATGCTCATAGACAAGATAATTTGGCAGGTTAGATAAAAATAAACGTTCTTTCCCTTTCACAGACTTCGAAAGAAGAACATACATTTACAATACATTATTGATAACAAACAATTATTTCTCTGTTCAGGCCATTAGTTGTCCACGACCAATATTTGGGACTTTTTTTTTTTTTTAATCTAACAAAGAAAGATCTTTGAACTCACTTTCTAAAATACTTCCATATATCTTAGCAGATATATTCTAGCGATTTGATGTAATTTCATCACATTGTCTGAGATCTTGATCAACAATCTGAACCTTTTCATACCTTTCATCCTTCTCAGTTACTGAAAAATGCCAGCATCTTCCCTGTCATTCTGGACTGTAGTTTGGGCATCACTATTTATTCAGCTGTTCTTCTCAAGAGAACAAATCCTAACTGTGCCTGTCTTGCTGCTTCATGCATTATGGCCCAACTTTCTTACTGGTTTTGCAAGCAACCTTCTTCTTCATGTCCTCCCTATTTCATATCTTGTTTACTTCAGCCTGTCTCTTCCGACATTGAAAAGTGCCATCTCCCGGGAGGGTTGGAATCTATCATGAAAGGACTAGACTAATTGTCTGTCCTAGGGCAGGATAGCCTCTACCTAAATTATTACAGATAGATGTTTTTCAAACTTGTTGTTAAAAATCTCTAGCAACAAAGTTTCCAAAAATCTCCCCAGATAATTTTTTCAAGTGCTTAACTATCATTACAGTTGGAACATTTTCCTACTGCTTAACCTAAACCTCCTTTGCTGCAGTTTAAGCCCTTTAGCACCATCAGAATATATAAAAAAAAAGTATACTAGCTTCCTTCCTGCAGCAGCTTTTATGTTTTTGATGACTTATTTTAGAATAAATTAATGTAATTTCTTGCATCTTTCCTTTTCCAAACATGTTTCCCAGAGATCTGAACATTCTTACTACCTTCCTCTAAACTTTCTTCATATAGCCCACATGTTGTTGAAGACTGATATCCAAAACTGAATACATTACTGTTCTTGAAGACTTACTAGTCCTGAGAGGAAGGATCGTATTTTACATGTCTTATGTATGAGGGTCCTACCTATAGTTTCCAGTTTGCTTTTTTCTCAGTAGCAATATAAAACTATTGACAAGAATAGGGTGTATGAGCAGCTTTAAAACGTTCAGTTGTTTCCACATCTTGCATTTGTGATATGTGGTTATTTCTTCTTATTTCTCATATTGAATTGCATCCTTGTTTTCTAGAAGCGCTTTTCCAGGTCATTGTGATCTTTGAATTCTAAACTAGTATTTCCAGCACTTGAAGCCTTTTTTCAATTTGTTACTGCCTATAGATATGATAAATGTGTTGTCTGTTCTATCATCTAAGTCATTACTGAAGAATAATTCGTAGCACTGGACTCCTGGCAGATACCTGCAGAAGTACATCAGCACATCCTCCAGTCTGACAGCCAGACATTTTTATCTGCTCCTGAAGGTTCTCTAGGTAGTTCTACATTTCTCTCCTAGTAGTTTAATTTAAATCATGTTTCCATAAGTAGTTTGTTTGAAATAGTTTGGAGAAACATCCTGGGCACATTATCTCCTCATGCTCACCACATCAATTAAGTTTTATTTAATAGAACCTTTAATGTGTTGGGGTAGTTTCTTAATCATCCATTTTTCTAGAAACACGGTTAATCATGATGCCTTGACTGGTAGTACCGTCCCAGTATAGGCAACAATAAAGATTTGTTCTAATCACAGGACTCCTCCTAAGGATGGTGAAGTCTGTCCTACAGCCACCAGCTGAAGAAATGCGCGTTTGGTGCTACCAGCATGCCCTCTTGTGTTCTGGGAGAGCACGCCTGGAGAGGGAGATGCAAAACACCCAGGAAGACACAAATACCAGGTAAGCAGAGGAATGTTACCTCACTGCCTTTGGCTAAGGCAAAGCCACCTCCCAGCAGAAACACGATGTTCCATGGCATTTTCTGGTGAACTACTTTCCAGTCCAAGAGAGCTGGAGGTGCTCGGACCTTTGACTTGCC
The DNA here is from genome assembly GCF_965140245.1 of Athene noctua. Lineage (NCBI taxonomy): Eukaryota > Metazoa > Chordata > Aves > Strigiformes > Strigidae > Athene > Athene noctua. Next base: position 5,848,525 of record NC_134055.1, read on the forward strand.
ACCTAAAATCCAAAAAGATTTTGTAAGCCATATGGCATCCTCCAAAGAAAGGAGGACTTGGTGGGAGGTGAGTTTAGTCTGACCATGAGGAAACACTTCTGCCTGCAAGGTCAAGTAGACTGTGGAATTATATCCTAAAGCAAATGATGAGAGCCTCACTAATGAAGATTTTTAAAAGTTGACTTGCAAAAATACTAATAAATGATCTGTAGCTGCTCCGAGAGGCATAGTAGAATACAGGTAAGAGTGAGTTTAAAGTATGGCAACATATCTACAGAACTGTATGTGTTTCTGTTAAGCCATGTATTCTCTCCTGCAGATTCCAGCTTCAGAAATTTTACTTACATGTACACACTATATATGTGTAGTGTGTACAGACTATATGTGTATACTAGTGCCTGGAACACTGCTGGGATAAATTTCCTCCTTAGTTAAACTACAAGAACCAGAGAACTTTCATGAGATACATGCCTTGCCTAGCCTAAAGCATACAGCTGTAGCTATGCAGAAGGAGCAGTTTGAATTGAAATGTCATTTGTAAATCTAAAACTTCCTGTGTAACTATTCTGACAGCTGATTTTAGTTGCCTTCAGTAAACTCACCTGTTTGTTTTTTGTCTCCGTCATTGTTAGAAAAGTCGGAAGGGATGATGAACAGCAGAACTGAAATGAAGATGGCAACTGTAGCATCAGTGACATAGCTGCAATAGATCAGTCAGAAATTTAGTCTAGCTGTGCTTTAATTTTTATGAAATCTAGCCTACTTCATTTTTATTCAAAGTGGGAAAGTGGTGATACCTTGTACCGTTTTTGTTGAAAAGAACTGTTGCCCAACCTGGTATGAAACCAGGGTCTCTTGTAAACCAGAGTAGTACCAGTAGTATGAAGAGGATCAAAACTGCTATTTCTGCAAATTTCATGGAGCCCAGTTTCTTGCTCTCTTCCTTGATAATGTCATAGGCCCGTTGCTCCTTGGCCTTTGCAGAGGCATTTGCAGCACAACCAAAATTCTTCTGAAAACTAGAAGAGACAAAAAATATCAGAGAAATTTGCCACATATCCTCAGAAGTAAGAATTTAGATTTTATACTCATTCATATTGTCTTTTATATTTGCATATAGAAATGATATCTATTATTGTCACGGCAGTAGCAGCCATGGATGTTGGACAGTAAGTGCATTGCGCTGTGTATTGCCAAGATGATCAAAGAGGAGCTTCCTGCCCCTAAAAGCTCATGATCTAAATATAAATAGATGTGTGATCTGGATACATGGGGAAATAGTGACAATGTTAGGGTGACTGACAAGGCTATATGATCACCAGGAAGTAAACAGTTGGCAAAGTTTTTAAAATGACAGAAAAGGTGAATTTAAAAAGAGGAATTTGAAGACAAAAGTACCATTTCGGGTGTTACAGCACTCTTTTGATTTAAAATAATAGAGGCTGGGCATAAAATAAAAGTGACAGGCTAAGTATTAAAGAAGTAGGTAATGCAAGCCGGTTGTATGGGGTGATTAGCATCAGGAACTGGCACAATACTAATCCTCTAGGTCTGTAGCAATTCTCGTCACAAAGGTATTTACCAGCTATATGTAGAAATCAGTTTCATGGTTTGAAGCACAACAATTTTTCAGGACATGAAAGCAATGCTGCAGAACAGGTTATATGCAGTTAAAACTTCCTATTTCCATGTACAGAGTATGTTTAGCTGGGATTTGATCGGGTTCCTTGGAGAAAAAGTTGCAGTATTTTAACAGATACTTCATACGCTGGTCTGCTGGTCTCTGTTGTATGTGAGGACTTTGCCACTTGCTGTCTGACTTTCAAACGTAAACTCATCAATAAAAGTATCACCTGTGTTACAACATGTAATGAGTGCTTGATAACATGCCCCTCAGCTGGATTACAGCGTGTAAAGGGTACTTACTTAAAGCCCAAGTACAGTATCTGCAGCCAAATCCACGTCAAAACCAGTAACACGACCATGGTGGGGAAGGCAAAGGAGAACCAAGAGGCGAAGTTGATGATGTGGCCGTTTTTAGGAAAGAGCCTGTAACATGCAGATGGCTGTTAAGCTTCCAAAATTCTGCACCCTCTTTTGAATTTATGTAATGATTCAGAATAGTGGAGGTACTGTGAGGCCCACTAAGGGAGAGAAGCTAACTTCCTGACAAAAGTCACCAAATTGGTATTTTGCTTCTCTGTGTTGGCTGGCAGTCAGCTGTAGCAGAGTGATGCAGTTTAGTGGGTAGGTAATCCCAAATTCAACCAGACTTACTCATCAACTTGTCCTTGCAGTACCAGATTTGGTGTTGTCCCAGTCAGAGTTGCAATCCCTCCAATACTGGCTGAGTAACATATACAGAGAGACATTCCCTTGCAGAAATTCTTGTGTTTCTCCTCTAGCAGATTTTCATTTCTCTTTCTGTCTTCCTCAATTGTCAGGACGTGACTATCACCTAGGTCCCAAGACAGGAACAAAAGAGTTAGAGAAGCTAAGTTGGGTAGAAAAAAATCTTGTGCCTGCTGTAATTCAGTATTACCAGGCTAGGACACAATGGACTCAAAGCTGAAGGAGACAGATTTCCTCATTTTAAGGCTGGCATTGTTAATTGTTTGACCTTCTGTGCTTTTTCACTGGTTGTCTTGATACAGAGGAGTTTTTCAGAAGAAGAGGTTGAAACATGTGATAAAGTCCGAACATACTGCTGATGCTTCTTGGTGAACTCGGGCATTGTCTGAACTGCACATGGAGGGCAAAGAGGCAGGAATTCAGGGAGGTGCAACAGTCAGAGGAGTTGGACTGAAGGGAACTTGTTCTGTACCAGAACCTGACTGCCGGCACTGAGATTTACATTCAGAAACACCCGGGTCATCTCAAAGAAGGGAAGGGGCAAGGCAGCTGGTAAAGAGATGTTGTTGCATGATTGTATATTTTCGGATTAGAAAAATCATTTTAATCCCTAACCTTCTGGCATAAATAGGCCAGAAATTTTCCCTTGGAAATTCCCTATTATCTGCTAAGTTACACAGTAGATAATAACTGAACTAACATAAATATATTAGGGAAATAGCGACCCTAGTGTAAAGGCTTCAGCTAACAGAGAATTTATACATTTTGTCGTTTTATTGATTAGTTATCATCACTTCATATTTTCAATTTATTTCTAACTTCAGCCTAGTCAGTAGATCTTACTGTGCTTTTGTCTGGTTCATGCAAGAGCCTCATAAATGCTGTCTGATACAGTCAGGATGCTTTGGGTACATTCTTCTTTTAGAATTTACTAGCAACTATAATTACAGTGAAGAAGGGATCAGGTCATCCTCCATTATCCCAAAGAGAAAAACACCCATAACCCACTCACCTTTTGCCTCTGTTTCTTTGGAGCTATCTGGTTTAGTTGGCTCTTCCTGCAGTTCAAAGGCTTTATTGATGTTTTCAGATGCTTGGCTAGCTGTGCTAGTCTCTATTTCTGACTTGTGGAACTGCTCCAACACCGCTTGTGCTATTGGGACCATCATGGCAGTGGTGGCAGTATTGCTGATCCACATTGACAGGAAGGCAGTCACAACCATGAAACCCATGAGAAGTCTGAAATGAAAAGGTTTGGAAAAGCCAGTTCAGAACTCAGCACTGCAATGCCCTTTTTTTTTTTTTTTTTTTATTGTTATGGTTACGAATGCAGGGTTTGGAAAATGCTGAGCAATTCACACCTAGCCCTTCCTCTTACCCTCCTCGGCTTTGTGAATGACACAGTAAAAGTTAACTTATTTATTTATTTATTTATTTATTTTTTCAGTTTCAGAACATCCTGCTTTGACACTCTTATTACTAGGAAAGTAGAAGCTTGGAGCAAACAGTTTATCTGGTCGGTATCCTGCTTATTCTGCATGCTTCCGGGGAAGACATACCATTTCAATAACACATTTTAATGTATTATAATATATTTTGAAGAGGAATTGCAAGCTGAATTTGATCCCAAATGGCAGTTTAAGCCATAAGGAAGATGATCTCTTATTTTTGTAATTTTATCCCACCTCTGTCATTTAAGACTCTCTTCTTACTCATATAAAATTCTAATCCTTGTTTCAGTATTACTATGTTATTTGTCTCAAAATTATTCTTTAGATGAGATGTAGATTATATATTAGATGAAAAGAGCTTTATCTTGTATGCATTTTTATTCTATTGCTTTGTAATTTCCTTCAGTATTCCCTCTTATGATCTGAGACAAAATTAAATGGGGACATGTAGCTTCTGCGTAGCTTAAAGTTCTAGTCTGGTAAACATTTGCTGTTTTCAAAACAAACATCCCCATATTTTCTCTTCTCTTTGCAATCAGAGTAACAGTTAGAGAGTATATGTTTTCTGTGTTTCAGCTGTAGTCTTTCCTGATTGTCTAAAGCTGTGATTCTGGCCAAACCTAGCAGCACCCTTGTCTTTTCAGCGTTGACTTTCTTGTTACTATTTCTCCACCTAAAGGCATCTGGAATTCAGAAACGGTGCACCAGGTTTGTAACACATCGAAGGATCCCCATTTTCAAGGTTTGCTCAGGCACTAACTCGCTTCAACTGTAGAAAAGCATTTGTAGGATATGGTTTGCAGATTCACATGGGAGATTACAGGCAACTCTGAGATAGGAAGTAATGCCATAAAGTCCTTTATCACACCATGTTTTCACGTTTGTTACTCACAGGGCTGGTCTGACGCCAGTGATAAGCAAGACCCGCAGAGCAACGCGCTTGTGCAGGTGCCAATTCTCAATAGCAATGGCCATCAGCAGTCCCCCAATAAAAAGCATATTGGTGTCCTTCAGGTACTCCCGGCAGACCTGTAACATGGAACAAGGGAGAGAAAATAGTGACAAATAGCCAATGTTTAGAGAGGAGGCTCTTTCTGAGGGAGGATCTTGTCCCAAAGACATAAGCACCCAGTAACTATGGATGGTGTCTAAACAGTGAATTTGCTTTGATTTCAGATTACCAGCTCCACCCAGAGTTCACTCTTGGCTCATGCAAGTTCTGTTCCATGCGGAGGACAGCCAATTCCCTGTGTAACAGCAGTGCAATCCTCTCTTCTTCGCACCCCACTCTAGAAATCCCAGAATAAGAGAAGCGGACCAATAACCAAGTAGGCAAAGATGTACTTACTGTTGTGGAATCCATGATATTCATCAGTGGGAAGAGCAGGACAGGGAAGAGAGCTGTGACAGCCAACGGCAAGGCTTCCGTGCACCAGAACAGTGCCATCACTATGATAACATAACCACATTGGGCCTCCTGACAGAAGAAGAGTACATGCAGTCAGAACAGACTGTACATCTCACTTAGGCTTTGAGAAGGCAACAGCACATAAATGTATTCATTGCCTGATAAAGGGATTAGAGAAAAGATTATTTTCTGTCTTTCTCTCCCATCTATCCTCCTACCTATGCAGATCCTAATCAAATGGCAAACTATTCAACAACCTGGTCAGAACTGTGAGGAAAAGGTGGGGGCCTCCAATGGGCAACAATAAGAAACTTAGAAAAAGAAACGAATTGATGACTTTGAACCCTTCATGATAAGGGAGTGGCAGTCCCTGCACAGACTGCTTAGTTTTGCTGATGGTGGTATTTTTGTTTTATATATTTCTGTGTTTGAGCTGCAGAAATAGTTACTGATTCAGTCGAGGTTTCTCCACCTTTTTCTCCACATGTTTCAGGACACGGCCCAGATGAACCCCAACTAATTTCAACAACCTAGATCCCTCGTGATGTTATTACTTTTATCTATTTTTCACTGGATTTTAAGCTTAGTACAGACTTTGAAAGGCTTGCTGGTCACAGATCAGTGTCAGCTTCCACTGACTTTGTCTTTGCTTCTTTGAAGAAATTATGATCCCCTATTTCATGTTATTATTTTTCTGAGAAAACACTGATTTAATTCTGCTTTGGACACCACTCCAAATTTTATATAAAAATATTTAACTCCGCCCTTATACACTAGAAAGATTCAAAATGTCACAACAGATTTTCTTATGGCTGGGCTGATGAAGAAAGCAAGGAAGAGTGACACTGCAGGTTACAGCATCCTCCTCATTTTGGAACTAGCACAATAATGGGCACCAGCAAATTCAAAAAGAAGAAAGTGGTTGTGTGGTCTTAGATCAAGGATGTCCACTAAAATATACTGGACAGTATGAATGAAAATGTAGTGATGCTTACTGAGGAAACAATGGAAAGCTGGAAATTGTAATGGCTAGATTGAGGAGAATTAAACCAAGGAGCTGGAATAATGGCTAACAAGATCAAACTTGTGATGCTTTAGAACAGGCTCAGGACTTGTGAACATGGCATGGAAGTTACAGAGTTGGCAGAGGGGAGCTGAGCAGTCTGAAGGAAAGAAGAAGACAACAATCTAGGTGGTAAATTACCACAGCAGCAGTGTTGGAGAAGGAGATTCATGAAGAGATGAAAGGATGCCTTTTTGAGCCTTAGTCTTGAATGAGAGCAGTTAGAACCTTAATTATACATCCCATCAAGCACTGAAAGCAATTTTCCGTTTTGATGATCCTTTTTCTCCTGTTTTTGTAATTAAGAGATGCCAGTGAGTGCCTTTTGAGAGACCCTAGCAGAGCTTTGGAGCATATATCATAGGCACAGTGCTATTCTCTTCCAGCCTGCTATGACCAGGCTCTCAGCAGAAGCTGGAATAAGGCTTTTCACAATGTGTCCTGTAAGGACATTCCTCTGTGTTTTGACAAAATCTTTAGCACTGTTTGCTCTCATTTGTAATAGTTTAGTATCCAGTGCTGTGTCATTACAGGACAGGTTAATAGCTCAACAGAATAGAAAAATGTGAAATTCAACCCTGTAAGTTGTCTGCTTATAGCTCTGCATGCTGAGATACCAGCTTTTCCTGCTTAGCAGTACCACGATGCACAATTCTAACACCAGAAATCTTACAAATTGCAAAGGGAAAAGTCCAGGACATTTTAAATTCTTGTGTTGTAGCTGACTACATAGAAACCGGAGAGAGTAATTTTCAAAGAGGAACTGAACCAAGACTGACAAATCATTCCACAGGCAATACCAAGGACTTATTGTATGGTAACAATGACTCTGGCAAGTAAGTTTGAACTCGTGGCCTCAGGACACACACACACACAAATATCTCTCTTTCTGGCTACTTAGAACTTTTCTTATCCAGATCTCTTAACATCAGTAACTCTTTTGCCTGTGGAAAGTTAACTAGCAAAAAAATATTTTTTTCTGTTTTTCTTCTTAGTAAGCTTTTAAGTGATTATTTAAACTACTTTATTTGCATTTCTATATGGAATAGGAAGACATGCCCGATCAGTTACGTTTCACCTCGAGCCAGAGCCACCCTATCATTCCTTCTTACAATTGTCTGGTCATAACTCCAAAGTCTCTGATAACACTCAGAAAAAGTGCTGTGAGGAAGAAAGAGCTTTGGGACAGGCTGTACAAAAAAAGCAGGGAAGGGCTAGTGGAGGAAAAATGAAGCTTGGCTTAGAAAGTGGGAGTCAGCAGGGATCAGGAGACGAGCAAGCAGGCAGAGACCAGAGGAAAGAGCCAGGATTTGACATCCAAAGACCAGTGACAGGAGAGGTAGATTGAGACTTGCTGTTTAACGATGCTGGGACTCTAATAAGAGACCTGAAGACCAGAGATTAGATCTGTCTGCACGAAGAGATTGAGAGTGCAAGAAATAAGCCAGAGTAAAGAAGCAGAACCTGGCAGTCTGCCCGCTCACGGTGCTGTATTTAAGTGATCAGTGTCTCAGAAATACCTGCCCCACTACTACAGGTCTTTGTAGCTAACTTTTTCTGAAGGAATCCTAAGCAAGATGTCTTCCAAAACTTGACATTTAAAATTTTAAATTAGCTGGAAAGATTCTTACAGAAATATGCTAAAAAAAAAGAGTGAAATACATATTATTTTATTCTTATGTATCAGACTGCTTTGTGCATCTACCCAAGAAAAATGTCTCTTCCATCTGGCAACGACAACAAGAAAAAAATTAAAATAAGATGCGGACTGGATATTTTTAAAAAATCAGAAGGGGGAATAAAATTGAACCTTAGATTCACACGTATGAGCTTCAGCATAGAAAATCCTTTGCTAAATCAGTAAGATGCAAAGCAGAAGTTACAAAATCGCGTGTCACTGAGCATTCTTCTAGCGTATCCAAGCACAGATGTACCTGTTCATCCATCTGCGTCCTATTGCTTTTATATTCCCCCACTCTCAGTAGTCAAAGGGGTCAGGGAAAAAAGATCTTCAAGCAATAAATGAAGGAGATGCCTCTGAGAGAGAATCTGTGTGTTCCCTTCAGCTCTGTCCCTTAAAAGGAAAAACTCTAAGGAGAGATTTGGAGATTTGGCTCTCAAATTCAGTTTAAAAAGTTCTTACCTTGGTAGGAACAGCCAGAGGCAGAGGAAGAAACAAAAGGGGTACAAGCACTATGATCAGGTATTTCCTGAAGGCCAGGATCATCTGCAAGAAGCCAGCCATGGTGCTGGAGCTAGCCCAGTGCTGAAAGGCCTGAGCTCTGCTGCTGGAGACTATATAAACATGCAGGAATATTAACCATTGACCTCAGGAGGTTGGGTGTTGTTTTTGGAACTGTAATCAGAGCAAGAAGGAGGAGAACAAAGAAGGGAGGGGACAGTAAAAGAGTGTCAGACCAGGGACTTTCTTAAGACAATCTTCCTGATAACTGATAAAACCTGGAGTGAATTAACTCCTTGTGGACCGAGTAGATTTATTAAAAGCATCCTGAAATGACCTACACTATTTTTAAAGAATATTGATATTTTGGTCTTTAATAATGCCTGCTTTGAATAGGTACCGTTATTCCTCCTACAGAAAGGAGAAACTGCTCCCTCCATAATAGGGTGAAAATTGTTTTAAAAATATGCAGAGTACTGAAAAACACATCGGCATCTGTAATACTTAAATACAGAGATTAGAATCGTCTGTGCAAAATGTCATATAAACATCACCGTGTTTGCTGAGAAGTTGTTTGGGTAGCAAAATCCGCTAAAGCAGAGCTCAGGTCACCAGATGCCACATCAAGTCCCCATGCAGAAAGGGGCTTCCAGGCCACCTGAGATCAGGGACAACTGTTTTTGTGTGGTCTAAGGACGACCCTCATGACAATTCCATTTGCTTATACTCAAAGAGCAACAGGGAAAATGTTAAAGTCTGGTCAGAATGCGGTTCCTCCCAGGTGGCAGCCTAGTTTAAGAAAGGCTTAGGGCCAAAGAGGGAACCTGGTAACTCATTCTGGCATAGCCTGTGAGATCTCAGTGGATTGGGAAAGACTTGGCTACAGTGCATCCCTTTGCAGACATTGGGCTTTTTTTTTTTTTTTTTTCACCTTTCTGATCTTTCAGGTTTATAGATTTCAGCTTTGGTAGCTTGCAGGGTGCATTGGGAAAAAAAAAAAAAAAAAAAGAAGAAAAATAAAGTGCTACTGGGAAGTTACTGGCAATTCTTGTTCCAGTTGCAAGAAGCTTCCAAATACACAAGCAGTGAATTATTTGGTTCTGTAAATACACAGAAACGGAACTAAAGTTTTTCATTTCACAGGGAGTGTCTTGTTAATGTTCCTCTGATGTCTTTATGCATGCAAACACACACTTCAGATAACGATGATAACATTTCCATTTTATTGGTATAAATTGTCTCAGCTCTGTTTATAGCTTATTCAAGCAGAGAGAGAGAGAGAAAGTGAAGCACAGACATTAGGGCATCTGATGTCAGCTCCACAAAGTGCTTCTGCTGTTTCTCTCCCTCAGCCCTTTTCTGCTGGGACTTGCTTGCTTTCAATAACATGCGTATGACTGAAAAACGGTGGGGTGTCGCTTGCCAGAGCTGTAAACTCACAGCTCTCTTGCAAGCTTGATTTAGGCATATTGCTCACAAGAAACATCATCGTGTTGCCTAACTGCCAATCCTGAGCTTTAGCATTTCACCCTTGGTGCAAAAAAGACTGAGAAAGAGCTTTCAAATGAATTATACACACACACACACACACACACACACACCCATATTTTTGCATCCCCTCAGTGTTGAATTAGTGTCTGGAAAGGTCCAGTCATTTTTTCTACTTTCTACTCTTATATCCTAAGGTTGTAATGAAAATCTAAAAGGAAACCTCATGTTCACATCTCTGTACCGTGAAGGCTGGCTCCCAGCTGCAGCCTTGCCTATGGGATGTAAATAATAACGCAGAAGGGCCTCAGCTAACAAACCGTGCCTGTTCTTTAAAGCAGCAGGTCCGCAGAGGTTTTTCCACTGCTACGTGAGTCCTGTTGCTTCCAGAGATGCTCTGAACGAGCTCTCTAAGCGTGTTACTGCAAAATGGATTGTTTATGTCTTCGGGGGGAATTTGTTAGAGCTTCACCTGTAGCCCATTAACATTCCTTCAGTGTTGTCAAAGGAGTGATGGCAATTTACATCAATCTGGAACTACTCCAGTTTATATAAACGGGTTAATCTAGAACTCTGAATTGTGTTATTTGAATTTAAAGGACAACTTGGTCTTTGCTTACTGACTTGCTCTTTGAGGCAGACCAAACCTAACAGGAAACCTAATAGCACAGCCAAAACCCCTTGTGTGTTACAGCTTGTAAATTATTTTGTCCTTTAGAAGAAGTATCTTCTGATGTGCTGTGAATTAATAGAAGTGACACTGCAAACTAAAGCATTTCTCAGCTCCTAGTGCATTTAGAATGTTGGTTATATCTCTTCCTTTGTTTGGAGGTAAGGAAAAAAACCCAGCAAACAACAGGTTTTAAGTTTAAATATCGTTAACCATCAATAAATAACACAACGGGGCTTGAAAACTGCATGTTTACCAGGGATGCGGCAGCCTGGGCTCAGGTTTACCGGGGATGCAGCAGCCTGGGCTCAGGTTTACCAGGGATGCGGCAGCCTGGGCTCAGGTTTACCGGGGATGCAGCAGCCTGGGCTCAGGTTTACCAGGGATGCGGCAGCCTGGGCTCAGGTTTACCGGGGATGCAGCAGCCTGGGCTCAGGTTTACCAGGGATGCGGCTCCCTGGGCTCAGGTTTACCAGGGGTGCAGCAGCCTGGGCTCAGGTTTACCAGGGATGCGGCTCCCTGGGCTCAGGTTTACCAGGGGTGCAGCAGCCTGGGCTCAGGTTTACCGGGGATGCGGCAGCCTGGGCTCAGGTTTACAGGGGATGCGGCAGCCTGGGCTCAGGTTTACCGGGGATGCGGCTCCCTGGCCGTAACGCGACGCAGAGCCCGTCCCTTCCTCCTCCTCCGAGAGGAAGAGCTACGACCAGGCCCAAACCCCCTCCCCGGTCCCCCGGGGCGGAGCCGGGGCTCGTCCCGTCCCGTCCCGTCCGTCGCCGGGCGGGGCGCGGCGCTCCCCCGCCCCCGCCGCCATGGCCGCCCCGCCGCCCGCCCGCCGCTGCCCGCCGCTGCCCGCCGCCGAGCCTCTGCTCTTCCTGGCCACCCTGGCCCTCGGCCTGCAGGGCCCGCTCGCCACCCAGTACCTCTGGGACCGCCTGGGGGCCGAGCGCGGGTACAGCGGCCCCAACGCCACCAGCCCCGCCGGCTGCGGGAACGGCAGCGCCGGCAACGAGACCCTGCGGCAGGTGGGGACGGGACCGGGGGGGACGGGGACGGGACACAGACACACAGACAGACAGACACACACAGACACACAGACAGACACACAGACACAGACAGACACACACAGACACACAGACATACAGACACACAGACACACAGACATACAGACATACAGACAGACACACAGACATACAGACACACAGAGAGACAGAGACACAGACAGACACACACACAGACACACAGACATACAGACACACACAGACAGACATACAGACACACAGACATACAGACAGACATAGACACACAGACATACAGACACACTGACACAGACAGATATACAGACACACAGACATACAGACAGACACACACACAGACATACAGACACACACACAGACATACAGACACACACACAGACATACAGACACACACAGACACACAGACATACAGACACAGACACAGACACACAGACATACAGACACGGACACACAGACATACATATAGACAGACAGACACACACACACAGAGACACACAGACAGACACACACAGACACACACAGGTACAGAGAGACACAGACACACAGACACAGACACACCTATACACAGACACAGACACACAGAGGCACAGACAGACACACCTATACACAGACACAGACACACGACTCAACACACAACCGGGGGTGCTGCTGCCGCCCGGCGGGGAGGGGGGCTCCAGGGTGGTGTTGGGTGCTGGTGGCCTCAGGGTCCCGTTTCTCTTGCAGGAGGTGGAAGCGCTGGTCTCCCGCTGGAACCTCTGTATCAACCTGGGAGGGTTCTTCATCGGGCTCTTCTCCGTGACGCTCTTGGGCCCATGGAGCGACAGCGTGGGCCGCCGGCCGGCGCTCGTCCTGCCGGCGGTGGGTATGGCCGTGCAGGCGGCCGTCTACCTTCTCGTCATGTACCTGCAGCTGCACGTTGCCTACTTTCTCCTTGGACGCGTCTTGAGTGGCCTCCTGGGAGACTACAACCTGATCCTGGCCAGCTGCTTCGCCTACGTGGCCGACAGCAGCGACCAGCACAGGCGGACCTTCCGCGTCGCTGTGCTCGAGGCCTGCCTCGGCGTGGCGGGCATGCTGGCCAGCATCGGCGGTGGCCAGTGGCGCAAGGTGCAGGGCTACATCAACCCCTTTTGGCTGGTGCTTGCCGCCAGCCTGGCGGCCGCTCTCTACGCCACTTTCTGCCTCCAGGAATCGGTGAAGCAGCAGAAACCGGCCAAGCTGCTCACGCTCAGCCATTACAGGGCTGTCTACAGGCTGTACACGGCCCCGGAACACCGGAGCTCCAGGCGGAAGCTCGCTCTCTACTCCCTGGCTTTCTTTCTACTTGTCACTGTGCATTTTGGAACCAAGGACCTCTTTGTTTTGTACGAGCTTGGCTCCCCTCTCTGCTGGGCTGCTGAGCTCATTGGGTACGGCTCAGCCGCCAGTTACCTGACTTACCTGAGCAGCCTGGCAGGGCTACGGCTGCTGCAGCTCTGCCTCGGAGACACCTGGGTGGCAGAGATAGGACTGATCTCCAATATTTCTGGACTGGTGGTGATTTCTCTTGCTACGACAACACCACAGATGTTTACAGGTGAATTCTTAAATCCCCGTATCGCAGGCTCTTAGCTCAGAGATGCCAGTAGATGCGGGAGGGCAGTGTGCTTCTGGGAGTTGAAGCACGTGGAGGAAATTCTCCCTCTGTTTCAGCCCGTTTACCAACAAAATTGGCTTGCTGACAGCAGGGCTGACCAAACACTGGAGTTTAAACTCCAACCATATAGTTCCTAGAATATGAAGTTTCCCAGAAGCTGTATGACACTGCAGACACAGACTAAAGTGCATGACGAGATGCAGGAGGGTGAATTGGCTTCTGAACAGAGCAGGGAGAAACTGCCTGGAGCGACAGCTTTCTGGGATTGACTTTGGAGACTGCTTTTTAGCTGAGCTTTCCCTAATGTGCTGTGTCTTGCTCACAGGTTATGGGATTCTGTTCCTTTCCATGGCAGCCACTCCAGTGATCCGATCCAAGCTCTCCAAGCTGGTCAGTGAGACGGAACAGGGTAAGGAGTTAGCCAGGATACTTAAGCCATGTCCTGAAACACTATCTTCTTGGAACATTCAAACCAATACTGCTTTGGGAGGTTAGGACTTCCCTGGCTCCTTTGGGCTCCTGTGCCCCTGCATTTACCTTCAGGCCCAAGGTAACGTTGGATTTTTTTCAGAATAATGGTAATTCATCAATTTAGACCTGCTGCATTTTCATGATGAGGACGAGGGAAGAAAAGCAAGATGGAAAGTATTGCATTCAAGCTGAGGACTAGTTGATTAATCCATCTGTTCATTTCCAAAGCTTTTACAAGGAGCAAAACAGATTATATAACAAGCAGAAAATAGCAATTTCCCTGACCATGACTGTTTTCTGTAGATCAGTAACAGTGGGAAGAAACCTAGTGTTGTTAGAGGGTTATATCATTGACCATGGTGAAAGATCATGGATAACCCGTAGGAGGAGCATATTTGCCTTTCTTCCAGTAATTTGTTTGAAGAGCTTGCACTTGCTGTTAAACACTGCAAAGGAATGTTTCTGCAGGCAGGCAGAGGGGAGGGGGAATCGAGGTGGGAAAGATCAGAAGGTGACTTTGCACAATTTGTGTTTCTTACATTAGAATGAAGGTGGCACATGCTTGATACCAGATTTATGATGGTAAATGTATAAAGTGCAGTCTTCTGCTGTACTTAATGTTTAACAAGCGATAAGATGTGCTTGGCAGTAAACAGATCTATATCACCCTGTCTAAAGCATTTACAATCCAGCTGATATATAATATTCCTGGTCACCTCTGGTGATACAAATTCTGGAGGTCGGTGGGCTGGTCCTGGCTGTAGAGAAGCTGAGCCTGACAGGTTTGGCCTGCCAGGCCAGCACAGCGTGCCTGACCCTGCTCCCAGCTCCTGCTCATCACGCTTGACAATGCAGACACCAGTTTTCTGATTGGGAGTGCAAACCCTTAGAAAGGTTCACAGAATCCCACTGAAGGAGGTGATGTGGTAAAGACATTTGCGGGCCCCATTAACCTCTTATATATCTTTTCCAGGTGCTCTTTTTGCTTCTGTTGCCTGTGTGGAAGGACTGTGTTCACTTGTGGCTGCAGGAGTGTTCAACTCTCTCTACCCTGCCAGCTTGCACTTCATGAGGGGATTCCCATTTCTCTTTGGAGCTATAATCCTTCTTATTCCAGCCGCTGTTATTGGGTAATTTACTTTAAATTTCTAAACTTTGCCATAGGACCTGTGAAATGTAATATGAAAAATACTATTTGCTGTACTTAGGATAGAGGCTCACAGTTTTTAAGGCATATTTTCAGTTATGATTATGAGAGGGTGTCTAGTGCCCCAGTAAGCAGAGGTGCAGGTCCATTTATTTTGGCATCTGAATCCTGGCGATAAACTTACAGCATGAGTAATGTAGCTGCTGACATTCAAAGCACTTCAGAGTCTTACTCCACCCTCAGAGTAGAATCCAAAATTGGAAGATCAATTTTAAAGTCCTTCTTTATGGAAGAGATGGAGCTCTTTTAGCAGTCTCTCTTCCTGTTGTTTCTCTCCTAATTAAAGCAAAAGTTGTGTCATAATAGAAAACCAATCCCTTGGTAAGTCCTGGGAGAGAGTGTTGGAATTTACAGAAGTGGTGCAACAGCTCCTGGCAGGGTCACTTTGTTCTGTTCCTTTGAAACCTAAAAACTTAATTCAGCGACATCTCAGTGTGCCTTTGTAGGTTCTAACTGTTCTTTCTTTCTTAGGTGGATAGAAATCTGGGACTCGAACCATGACTACAATCACTTCTCAGATGCTTCCCTGTCCCCTGCAGGTGGCTCATCAGCAAGTTAGCAACAAGGAATTGTCCATCTCGGCAGTGTCCATCTAAAGACCACTCTTTATTCTTCCCTTGAAGGACAGATTACTGTGGAGGGACACTTTGCTTGTCCTTACTAATTTGTAAATACCAAATAGTTGGAAATCATGGTTCTGACTACCAGTAGGAACTTGATTTGCAGATGTGAATGCCTCGTCAGCATTGTGTTGGCTCATCTCTCAGAGAAAACTCAAGAGACCCCAAACCAATCCAGAATAAAAGCTACTGTTGGCTATTTGCAAGGCTGGTTAGTGGTTTGGGATTTGGCGGGAAGGGAAGCTTCCGTGACATGCTTTTAGTGGTGAGAGAGAACTGAATTCTGGTTCAATTGCCAAACACGTTCCCCTCTGAGTACTACAGTGTGCAGCAGCTGAGCTGTTGGTGTGGGTAAGGCCTGGAGCAAAGCCAAAGCAGAGCTACCCAACAGTGTGCTGCTGTGGAGAAGGGTCTGTGCTCCGAATCAGTGTGTTGTCAATAAAAGTCATACAAACGTCACATGCCAGACTAGGCTCCTGCAGGAATCCTTACAATGAGCGGTAGTTTGCCACAGGAGTGCTATTGCCATCCTTATTGACCAAACTTGCTTTGGCTTTGCAAGTTAGAGGTGTCCGAGGGAGAAAATCTAATGCATGCAGTGCTTGTAGTGAGGAGTGCCAGTGGCATGTCCTGCCTGGCGGGATTTTGAAGCCCAGGATTTCAAAGCTACTTTTGAAAAGTAATAGCTCGTGTGAGAATGCTAAGGTGCAAGTGGGTGCCTTAATTGACAGTTGCCCAAACTGATGAAGTTAAGGCTAAAACTGACAAAATTGGGCCTCCCTAACTGAAGACCCTTAACGTTGTAAATTTGAGGCCCCAGCTGTGATGTGTGCCCTAGTATCATGAAATTACTGCTGTGCTCATGGCAGAGCCAGAAGCAGCCCTTCCTCATCAATACACAGTGCTGTTGGAATGAGCTGGTGTGAGGACAGGACTTAGTGTCTTTGGAGATAAAATCGTGCCCCAAATTTTTGTGTCAGTGACCTCACTTCTGCTGCCCTTCTTGGAATATGTTGATGCCAGCAAGCAAACCCCATGTTCACGGTACTCATAATGGTTCTTTTCAAACCATTAACCATATTGCCTCAATCCTATTTTCTTCAAAGAGCCATAAACAAGCAGTTCTGTGTACATTGCGTGGCACACAGTGTTCAGATGCATGCAATAATGTCCTTAACTGTGAAATTGCTTTGCAGACATGTTACTTTCAGAATGAATAAAGCCTCCATTTGCTTTTATGGTTCATAAAAAGATAGCTTTTCTCGTACAGCTATTGATGTAATTTGTCCTTGCCTAGTCTGTGCTTCTCTCACTTATTTTCATGCTTCTTCCTTTACTGAAGACTCTGCAGTAGAGAACCAGCAGCAGGAAGTCATCTGCCTTGTGGAGGGTGAGTGTGTGAGAGACCTGAGTAAGGAAAAATGCAGGTTTGGGGCTTGATTTGCTTGAACACCAGAGTAAAGCTTGCGAGAGTGCTTAGTCTGTAACCTGTCCTTCAATATGCAGGAAATGTGAAATGCTTATATAAGGCTTTGTGATAAAACCAGGAGAATTGGGTAGTGGAGAAGTAGGGAGGCTTTAAGAACTTGGTGTTATGCCACTTGATCCGTGTAGTTATGCCAGTGGACAGAGGCAGGAGTTATGTGTCTAAGCCCAGAATTAGCCTCCCTGAGGAACAGGGCATGCTGTGAGTGTTGCATTAGATGTTTGTAGCTGAACTGATTGTAAAGTAAGTCTTCTCTACCAACAGACTCCATGGACACCACTGCTAGCAGCTGCTCAGTGTTGTGTAGTGAAGTGAAACTTGTGTGCTGGCTCAGCTTTCCTGTTTGTGTCAGTGTGCTTGCAAAGGAGAAATTCAATAGGAACTATTATGCTCTATTAAAAAAAATTAAAACAAAGTTTTTCTAGGCTGTCCTCCGAAAACTACAACCATGAAGCAAAAATTCATGCATCGTGACTGTGGGCAGCAGGCAGTCCCTGGGGTGAGCTACATCAGTCCATGCGAAGATGAGTGTGAAGTGTGGGACACGCCAGAGAATGGTGCCTGGAGAATGTCAATTCTGCTGCCCCTTCAGAGGATGAGAAAGCATGATGGCAAGAGAGAGTAAGTGTGAGAAGGCTGCAGGGAGAGAGGTATGTGGCACAAACAGAAAAGAGATGAGGGTTTAGAGTATAAATCAGATTTATTTATAATGTCTGATAGAACAACTTTAAACACTCTCTGACATGACATAGCAGAGGAATAAGGAAGGGTGAGAACAGAAGAATTCAGTTCCTTGAGACTGTGTGTTCCAACAGGAAGGGGCTGGTTAGGGGAGGTTTTGTCAAGAGCAGGATGAGTTCATTAAGGTGAAGATAGCTGAATGATGGGCAAACAGGACAGTCACAGCCTGGGCAGCCAGAGCATGAGATGGGATCTCACTGTAGGTGAGACACGGAAGCTGTAGAGGACAAGTAAATCTTCTCTACCTTGAATGGTGGGTGAGGAGGTTAATTGCTAGAGAGCTCCTAGGAAACAGGGCGCAATAGTCTTAGTGTGTATTACTGTAAGGGAGAAAAATCCTTAGGACTGTTTGTGTGGGACTCCTTCAGTGACCATGGAGACCTTGACATTCAATCAGTTACTCAAGATTTTCCCTGAAGCAGCTCACAAGTGGCTTTTATCCTTTGGCAGATTCACCTTTGGACTCATCTGCTGGCTTCCCCATATTTAATCTGGAGATTAGATAGATTCTGATGAATGCTGGGCAGATAGAGCTATTCACCTTCCACTGGAGATCAAAGATGCCATTAACTGTGAGTTTATAAGAACTATCCATAAAGCTGTGATTAAGCACCAGAATTTAACTTTTTTTTTTTTTTTTTTATCCTTAGATGTTCATGGATCTAAGCCAAAAGAAAATGCATTTGTGCTCCTGCAGTTAAGGCAAACAGCAAGGCTTTGGGGAGAGCCAGGAGAAGGACAGAGTGGCTGAGAGTTCTCATTACCCCCTGAAAGGGTTGAGGTATCTTGAGCAGAGACAAGCAGAGGAGCTTGCTGCTTCTGTGGGGTGGTGCATCAGCCCTGCAGATGGTCTCAGTGTCAGGGCAGGCTGCTGTTCCCTGGACATGGCTCACTCCTCCTCCTCTGTGTGCTCTGAACAAGGATGTCTTTTTGCATTACTTGCTTTGCTCTGCATCAGGAAAGACAAGCTCAGGTAGGAGCTGCAATTTCTGGTCCTAATTGCAAAATGGTGTGTTGTTGAGAGCCTGCTCACCCTCCAAGTGGGTGTGAGAAGCAGGACAGGGCAGGGAGTGCAGATCTCAGAGGAGGTGTGTCAGGGTGCCCGTGGTTCCTCACCTGCAGTGTTAGCAGCTGGTGCTGCCAGTCCTGCTCCCAGCTGGCACTCACACCCACCAGCCTCCGCCTGCTCTTGGCATCAACTTCACTCTTTCCTAATATTGCAAGGTGAGTAGCTGCAAAAAGATCTGGTGGGTGTTGAGAAGAGCTCGGTAGAAAGAAAAGAATGCGACTTGGCATTGCATCCAGCAGAGAGTAGGGACAACGCTGAGCCTGAGGAGCCCCGCGGGGCAGTCGGGTGAGTGGTAATCAGCAAGGAGATACACCAGCTCCTGTTTGAAGGGGAGATCTGCTGTGGAGTGCCAACAACAGAATAAAATACAGCCAGTGTATAACAACTCCACAAGTACAGTACAGCAATTAGCATCTTCTGTATCTGCATGGATGTATGTTATACAGAGTGACAATGCAGCCTCCTATGCCCTGTAAGTATAGCCCTGATAAAGTGGTAAAGCTTTACCAGCTTTAAAGTGGAGGGAAGGAGGGGTTGTTTTAAAAGCCCTTTTTGCAAAGACCTAGTGGAAGCTTCATGTGATCTAAGCCCAAACTTCCATCGCCAGAGTTAAGAGCACAAAGTGGTTTTGCAGCATTAGGAGGTGAAAGGCCCTCAAGGAGGGAGTGAGCTCAAGTGATAAAGGGCCATTCCTGGGAAAGAGAAAGCTTCTGCTGAGCAGTTTAGAAGGCCTCTGTGCGTTATCTTTCCCAAACACGGGGATTTCGTTAGGGCTTAACTTTTATTTGCCCTTTCCTGCTCTCAGCTTCTGACCACAACGATATTCCTGTGGCACTCAGGAGAGACCATACGATGCTTATGGACTGTTCCCTCTCAACTTCTCTTCTCTCTTGCGTGTCCTCTTGCAAAGTACCCCTCCCCAATTCCCCAGTTTTTGATCTTCAGAAGATCCCTCCTCTTTGGACATGTTTCTGGGGGAAGCTGCAGCCATTTGCGGGGGACTGGGCAGTGTCAGTCTCCTCTCCCCCTCCGCATTGCGGGAGGCATAGCCTGTGTCCTGCTACCCCAAGGGAGGATGTGGAAGACAACTCATCCAGCCCAGAGTCCACTCTGGCTTGGCTCGCCAGGGCTTGCATTTGGAGGGTGAAGGGGGGCTAATGAGCCACAGGCCTTGTCTCAAGCCAGGGTACTAAAATGGGGAAAAAAATCGAGAGGGAGAAATTTGGCCCCACATAAAAAAGGGGTCACCTGGGAAGTCTGTGGAGGGGATGAGGCAGCTGTGCTGGTTCTAGGTCTGCCCCAGGGAGGGCAAGCAGTCCAGGCCGTTCTCCGACCCAGCCGAGGAGTCCCGGGAGGAGCGGCCCTGGAGAAAGCGGATGATTTTGTCGATTGTGGCTTCCTGGTACTCGTGAGACCACCTGTGTTCAAGGGGAAAATTCAATTTAATTTTTCTGTTGTGCAAGATGTCACAAGATAGCTCAGTTCATTTGGGCCAGGAGCCAGTGACCGCTTCCCTCCACCCAGTCCTCTAGGAGCACCCCTTTTCCCTTTGGAAAATAGAGGAACACTGGCTGCCACCGGAAAGCCCCTTCCCCTGTACCCTGCCAGGCTGGAGGGCTACCAGCAGGCTGGGATGCCAGCCCAGGATGCTGCTGCACGGAGGGGAAACGGGAGATGAGAGGAACCCAGGTGAGCTGCTCACTCCTGCCCGGAGGGCTGGGACCATGAGGATGGGCATCCCAGCAGTGATGGGATGGGGAGCTCTGTTACTCAGAGGAGCCCCCAGCACAAAGAAAGCAGAAGGGTTATGGTGGGGACCTTTGCTCCCTCCATGCTCTGGAGTACCTGAAGTGACTCACATCCCCTTTGGCCTGTTCTACCTCCCTCATCTGTTTCTCCCAATTTCCTTGTGCTCTTTGCTACTGCTTATGCAAGCCGTTCTCTCCAGGTGTCAAGGAACCCCCTGGCACAGGTTCCTTTTACTTACTTGATACCATTAAATTTCAGGACAGCCCTCATGTCCTTGGGAAGTGTTTCTGGGTCTGGCCACTCAAAATGGTCTGTAACAGGTACAATGTTCTTTCCAGAGTTCAGGGCTGTCACAATCTCCTGCAGGAACATGCAAGTGCTCAGACTATGGCCCATGTCAGTCCCTCACCAGCCCCTTCCTTCTCCAACATCCACCAAGGTCCCACCTGCTGGCATCTCCTACCTTGTGCACCCAGTCCTTGCACTCGGGGTCTTCCATGCACTTATCCAGTGCATTTGGCGAGAGGACCAGCACAAAATTACGGGCACTCATGACGCTCTGGATCAGCTTGTCCTCAAACTTCCCTGCCTCCAGCTTCTCCACATCGATGAACACGCTGAAGCCGTGCAGCTGCAGGTGGACCTTCAGCAGGCTGGTGGTGAGAGGACACAGCACCATGAGGAGAGCTACTGCCAGTGCCTCAGTTTCCTACCACATCAGCCAAGACATGATGAGACAGAGGAGCAGTGAATGGACTCCCTCAGAGAACAGAACAGTCCTTGAGACACCAGCTGCCCGCTCAGCCTGCCTACAGGTGTCTGGGCCCATGCAGAACACAGGGGGAGCAGGACATGTGGCAGGGGAGGTTTAGATTGGATATTGGGAAAAATTTCTTCATTTGGTTGTCTTTAAATGGTTGTCAAGCACTGGAACAGGCTGCCCAGAGAAGTGGCTGAGTCACCATGCCTGGAGGTGTTTAAGATGTGTAGATGTGGCACTTAGGGACATGGTTTAGTGGTGGCCTTGGCAGTGCTACGTTAATGGTTGGACTCAATGATCTTTTCCAACATAAATGACTCTATAATTAACTCCCTGTTGTGATCTCCTACTGCCCTACGAGCACAGCGTGAGAAAAGGGTAAGTCAGTGTCAAGGAGGGACAGGGTGGCCGTGACAGGACTGGGAATCAGCCTGTCCATCGTGCAGCTTATGGCATGTGCTGTGCCCATTTGCACAGCGGCTTTTGGCAGCCTCTCCCTCCTCCTCGCTGCGGCTCTCCCAGCTCCACGCTCTTCCCACAACCGATCACCAGCCTTTGCTCTGGGCTTCAGCCCAGCGCCATAACGTTGCCTGCAGGACTCACCTGGCCAGCTGCGACCCGGTGCTCCTCCGGTAGCTGATAAATACATCAGTCCCATCGGATGCAGTTTGCAGCGTTATAGGGGAATGAAGCATTTCTAGGCAGAGCAAACAGCAACCAAAAGTTAAAAATACCCAACAGCTCATCCCAAACTACCCTCGATACTCATCCCCACACGCCTGATCCGAAGAGGACCCGCACCCCTTGCAGCAGTGAGGATGCGGACGCGGTGGAAGCCCGTGTGGATGTGGCAGTCCTCCTGCAGCTGCTGCTCCGTCACCCGGTGCAAGAAGTTGCGGTTGATGCCACACGTCAGCAGGTTGTACGTGTACTGACGAAACTTGGGGTCGATGCTGCCCAGCCAGTCGGCCAGGTTGCTGCGGTCACAGGTGGAATAGTTTGCAAAGGTCTTCAGCTCTGTCAGCTCCCGGAAAAACCTGGCAGAGAAACAAATGAAACTGTGGGGCGGGGAGGGGAGGCTGCTGGACCAGACAGGACCTAGAGATGTTTGGTACCACATCTTTTATCTGCACAGGAGGGAGTGCAGCTATGTGCTGTAGTGAAGAATAAGCTGAAGGAATCGAAAAAGAGAACAGCTGCGTGACTGCAGGAGTGTTGGTCCTCAGGACGTGAGGTATGAGGGGTTCAGCTAAGGGAGGAGAAGCTTGGTTGAGTTCCCATCTTTCTGGGTAACTTGCAGGATCCCGTCTCCCCTGTGCCATAGGTGAGCTCTCCCCATCCCACACCTCTCCTGGGCCTTGGCCTCACTGCAAGAATCCCTCTGGGACTGCATACTGCACTGGACAAGCCCTAGCAGTATCTCTGTTCTTGTCTTTGCAAGAAGGGAAAGGCACAGACCTTTACCCTGGCTCTGCCACTGTGGTGATGACCATGAGAGAGGCCAGTGTGCCCTGGTGGCAGTCCTACCTTTTCCGAGTGATGCTGGAGTCCATCCCCAAATCCTCCTGCAGCTCCTCCTCTGTCAGCCTCAGGAGAATGTCCCCATCCACCTGATGGTCCTGCCAAGAGAGATCCAGGCTGGAAAGGTCCCAGGAAAAGCTGTTGGGTGAGATGCTTACACCTCTGCTACAAGGTGGGGAAAAAGGGCCCATTCAGATGTCCCTCCCCAGCACGTAGCCCTACCAGGAAGCTCTGGCAGTATTTGTTGAATCCAATCTGCTGCAGCCATGTCTGCACCTCACAGGGCTTCCAGTTGGGAACCGTGGGAAGGATGCGCCGAGGAACCTCCTCCCCTATCATGCGCAGCACCTTTTTGGCCAGGGAGGAGGTGGTGCTGCTGGTGGAGTAGCACACTACCCTCTTCAGGCTCTGCGTAGCCCCAATCTCACTGAAAATCTGGGGACACAAAGGGAGGAGACATCACTTTGCTTTCCCTCCTCCTCCCCACAACCTGTGCCGGGCCAGTTGAGGACCAGGGTACTTGGTGAGCTCGCAGGGGAGCGAAAGACACCGAGATGTAGTTGTGGCAACCCCTTCCCTTTTGCACCTCCTTCCTTCAGGCCAACCTACCCTTTACCTTTGTTTTCTTCTGCCTGGTTTTGATGGCAGCCTCTGTGCAGAGGTAGAAGGCAGCGATGCATTGTGCTTCCAGCCGAGAGCTGTCCAGCAAGGGTACCAGCCGCTGCAGGTCATCCGCCGTCCTCCCCTGGCTGGTGTCACTGCTGCCCAACATTTCACAGGCAAACTGCTCCGGGTCCAGCGAGGCGATGAACGGCTCCACCAGAGCCAGCGTCCCCGAGCGCTCCACCTCCTTCTCGATTTCTTTGTTGGTGGCCAGCACCGTGATGGCCAGGCACGCGTGCAGGCGGATTAGTTCATCATCTCTTGAGAACACCAGTGGGAAAAGCCACTCCGCCGTCCTCTTCTCGATCATCAGGCGCTGGTTGGCTTGCCCTCCGTACATGGCACAGTTGGCCAAGGCCATGGCACAGTGCCGCAGCACAATGGGGTCCGTCCAGCGGCACCAGTAGAGGATAGCATCCAGGCCTCCATCAGAGATGAGCTGGAAACAGGTCTCCTCAGTGTGTTTGAACATGTGCTCCAGGATGCCTGAGACGCTCTGCGCAAGCTGAGGAACATCTCGCTCCTTGGCTAAATTCAGAATCACTCCCAGACCAATCCGAGCGATCCGATCCCTGCAGGAAAGAAAGGCACAGGCAGGTGAGGGGCAGACACAGGGAGTGACAACAGTGACTGGCGTGTGGACTCCCCTGTGTTTCAGTGGTGTTTGCCCCATGACAGCTTCCCTGTGGGCCACATGTTGGAAGTGTAGGAAAAGCAAAACAGCAAAAAACCTGCAAAACACACATTTCCTTAACACGTGGTGCCCAGAACACACAGAGGATAGGATGGAGATCCAGTGATTTGTGTTGCTGCAGCACCAAGGAGGAATGTGAAGCGAGGTGGAGGCTGTGTGGGCCCATTCTTCCACTTCTCAAGGAACATTTGACATGTCTATGCGGATCTATCTCCTGCTCTTCCCCTTCTCTCCAGGACTGTTTTGCAGTACTCTGTGGACCTTATCTCTCATTCTTCCCTTTTCCCACAAAACCAGCGCACACCTTGCACCAGGGAATGTGCTGTGTTGTTACTCAAGAAACAATGGCTCGACCACAGTCCCACCCACTCACACACATACTTAGATAAATGCTACCCCGAGTTTGTATCTAACTCAGAGGGATGATAATCCAATACCAAAACAGAGGGACAGATCGATGGGTTTGTTCTCCTCGCCCTCCTCCAGAAGGGATGCCTTTTGTTAAGATTTGGGCCTTCAGCTACGCCGAGTGATTACCTGGGAATTAAGTGTGTGTGGTTGCTATCAGGTTTTTGTGTGCAGTGCTATGTAGCGAGCCTGCAGTCTGTGCATTTATCACAGGCAATCTCAAAGAATCTGTAGATGTTGCATAAGAATAAACTGTACTATTTGTGAACCTGATGGCTTCTCTTGAATGCAGCCGGACCTACAGCTACGGGCTGTTTGTGCATCTGGTGTCAGGCCTATAATTATGGCCCCAATTGTCATAGCTATTAAGAGATAAGTCCAACTGCCCCCAGCCCCTCTAATCTCTGAGGACCGTCTAGAACACAAGGGGATTCATCTCTTACCAAATTAATTTATTACCTTAAATGCAACCCCACAGCTGCCAGATATGCTTCCAGGCTGCGATGCAGCGAGATGCAACAGACTGGTGTTGGAAGAACTTGTCTGGGTCTGATGGAAGAGCTTGTGATGGCGCAGGACATGGGATGCACAGCCCACCACCACCACGCCAGAGCCTCTCATACTGAAGGTAAGATGTACACAGCACTGAACAGCGCAGGGTAGGCTAGCACCAGGCTAGAAATAGATCTGCTTCGTCAGCGTTGCTGGGTGTGTGTGAGCTGCTTTGCGTTTGGGGGTGAAAACTCGTTTGTCCCTAACCAGTGCTGTCCTCTGGCTGCTCTCCAGATTGGTGCCCAGCCCAGGACAGGGGGTTTCACACCTGACTGAGCAACCACACGGAACTGGCCACAGGGGTGTGTGAGAGAGGGGGATCCACCTGTCCTGGGATGGCAGCGTGGAGGCAGGAAATCTGTTTCCTCAATCCTGTGCTCTCCTAGAAGAGAACAGCGAGAGCCTGGGGGCAGGCAGCCGAGAGCCACCAGCTGCTGCTTGGCTGTGCCTGGCCTTGAGATCTCTGTGCTGTGAGGACGGTTGTAAAATAACACCTGAATGGGGCTGTGCCCTAAAAGCATGGCGTGAGGAAGGGGGAAATGATGGGCTTTTGCCTGTCCTCCCATGAGCCTGCCTGGGGCGAGGGGGAAGCTCCATCTCTGGCCTCAGAAATGACCCGTTTAGTGCCGTGGTGGAGTTGCTCTGTTCACAAGGCACATGGTGTGGGTGCCCCATCCCACGCTGCTCATGAGGCCAGTGGGGTGTTTGGCCCCCAGCGATGGGGGGGTGAAGCCATGCCAGCCTCTCTGCGCTGGCAGGCGGGAAGAGCATTTCTGGGAAGCTTGTGGCCCACATGGCTCGCACTGACCTTGGGGTGGATTTGGCAGCAAACGCTGTGGAGAGCTCTGGAAAAAAAAGCCTTCAGCCTGGGACTGGCTCTGAGCCCGGACTCAGCCACAGAGCTGGATGACAAACAGCCTCACCAGGTCCCTGACTCCCCACAGCCACAGGATGGAGCCAGGGCCGGTCCACCTCCTGGCTGAGCACCGCTGCTGCTGTGCATGGATGCTGGAAGAGGTCTCTAAGCCAGGGTCTTGGACCCCGGGGGGGACCCTACACCTCCCTGCCATCGCTCAGAGGCTGATGGTGGGTCAGGCTGCGGAGAGCGAGGGGCTGGGGGCCCACAGCTGCTCCAAGGCCCTCGCCCATGAACTGCTCCTGGAGCAGAGTTGGTGTCTCCAGCAGCTGCTTTCTCTTGTCAGGAAGGAAAGTGCTCAATTCAGACCGTGCCAGTGATGTTTCCTGGGATTAATTCCACTCTAATGCACTTTCCTGATTTAGCTGTTGCTTCTTTTTGCCTGGCAGTGTGTGCAGCGAGGCCCAGGCTGCGAATCCCCAACCTTACAGCAAGACACATGGCCCATGAAGCTGGAGCAAGACCATAAACATTGGCCAGGCTTCCCGCACATGCACCCAAAGCCCTGGCTGGGGCCGGCTGAGCTTGGGTGCATCTAGGGAGAGTGGAGCTGGCAGAGCCACGCATTTGCCTGTGGGGTGCCAGGAGAGAAAGGCCTGATCCTGACCCAGCTCATGGCATGGATACGGCTCCTCTCAAACTGGCACACGCTGAACCAGCCACAGGGCAGAGCGGAGAGTTCGCGTGTCGGGGGACATTGCGGGAGTGTGTTCATGGTGTGTGAAGGGTGAGCTGCTGGCGGGTGCTGCATCAGCACTGCTGTGCATTAAGGTGTGTTGGGTGCCACCTGTGCACGTGCACCCGCATACACACACTTGTATATACACACTCATACCCGCGCTCCCACCCCACCGGTGCCGCTTTGGCAGAGCCAGCCCGATGCCTCTCGCCTGTCCTGGGGAGCAGCACACGCATCTCCAGCCTCTGAGCTAGGGGACACGGGCTGGGGGGCTCTGAGGGCTGCTGAACAGCCAGTCCCCTCCTTAGGACCTCACTCCAGCCCTGGTCAGCAGCAGAAAGTCTTTGAGAACCAGCTTTATCCTCCTCCTGATGCTCTAAGGGGGAGTCACGGCTCGTCCTTGGGGCCAGATGCTCTGGGCCAGCCAAACCGACGCAGCTCCGCCATGAACCCTTACCCGGGTGGCCCCAGGCTGAGGGTGGCTCATGAGGACACCCCGATCCTCACCAGCACCCCGGAGCTGGGGCTGGCTCTCCTCCCTCCTGCCGGGGAGGGGGCAGGTCACATCATTGCCTGGGCGTGACCAGCAAGTCAGGGACCCTCTGTGTGCCTGCTGGGTGTGGGGGTCGTGGCATGGAGCCGAGGGGGTTTGACACACCCGGAGCACTCAGAGCAGGGAAATTTGGGGGGTGTGGGAGGGATGGGGGGAGGAAATCCCTGCTGTGCTCAGGGCAGCAGGCGAGCCTGCGGTGGGGAGGGCTGTGCCTGCCTGGGGGTGCTCTTTGCAGACTTACCTGTTTTCTGCCACCAGGATCTGCTCCAGGAGTTTTCCTGCCTGGCACTTGGTCTCCAGCTCCGCCGTGTACAGCAGGTTCAGCAGCAGGTCCAGGCCCCCCTCCAGGCGGATCACGTCACACAGCACTTTGGCCACATCCCTCCCCAGCGTGGGCATCCCCCAGGCTTCCTCCACCAGCTGGAAGACCTCGGCGATGGCCTTCCTCAGCTCTGCAGGGCCAGCCGCCTTCTTGGCATGGGTGATGGCCTGGTGCAGGGCGGGCAGGATCCGGTCCAGGGCTGCCCGCACATCTGTGTTCACCCCGGGGGAAACCTCCCGGTGCTCCCTGGAGCTGCCCCCGCCTGCCCAGCTGCCCGCTTGGCTCACGCACTCGGGCACCACCAGCCTCTCCGCACCCGACATGGCGAAGAACCGGCACAGTTTATAGAGGGAGACAAGCAGGGTGAGCACCATCGGCATCTCCTAGCGCAGCATCTTTGGTCACCCGCCCGCTGGGAGCACTCGGCCAGGGCCACCACCCTCCTTGGGGGGACCCGAGGTGACGGGAGGGGAGGCAGAGGAGGGGGGACGGAGCTGGCCTGGGGTCCAGCCGCAGGGCTGGGCTGCCAGCTCCCTCTCCCCTCCTTGCCCTGCCGCGATGCGGAGCTGGAAGCGGTGGCAGGAGCTGCTTTCCCAGAGCCAGGCTCAGCATCTCAGGTCCTCAGGGGCTGATGTCACCCTGCGCAGGCGCCGCCTCTCCAAGGAGGGGCTCATCTCTGGGCAGCAGCATCCCCCTCCTCGCTGCAGATGCTCTGGCATCCCCCAAGACCCCTCCTCCCACAGCCCTCCGCCTGCCCAGCCTGAGCTGGGGCTTCTCCTGTTGTCCCCATGGCCCATGTCCCCCCCCACTTTGCCCGAGCTGCTGGGGAGCCTGTGGTCACCGCCACAGCAGGCAGGGACCCCCATTCTGCTTTTGCAGCAGGTCTCTCCGGGACCCTCTGCGGCTGGTGAAGGGGGCACAGGGTGGAAGTAAAGGGTCAGACACCGTGGTGGCCATGGCTGCGGTCACAGTGAGGTTGTGGCCATCCTGGCACTGCATTTTGAACCCGTTTGGTATCAGCGCAGGGGGATAAATAGGTGCCTTTGTGTGGCGGAAATTCAGAGCAGCTCTTCTGGGTGGGCTCCGGATTTGCATGATAAAAGAAAGCGCAGAAGCAGCCTGGGCTGCTTTTATTTAATTTTTTCCAGGCCAGACGTGCTCAGGGCAGAAATGCTTTGGACACTTTTTGCCTGTGTTGTTGGGAGGAGCAGCTTAAATCCTTGTCTCCAAAACCAGGTTGTTGCCAGCTCAGACCGAGACTTAAATTCAAGTAGATGTTTTGATGCGACAGTTGCTTTTAATCCTCTCTGAATCCACTACGCAGGGACAGACAGAGGAAAGGGGCATCATCTCGCAGCGAAGGACGGTAAACAAGGCGACCCGAGCAGCACAGTACTGCAGGAGAGGCTCAGCACAGAACCAGTAAGGATTTTCCTGATAAAATATTATTAAGCAGGGGTAATGATATGGGCTGTTGCAATGCAGCACGGCAGACGGGTTTTATACTTCAGAGGAAGCTGCTGCCTGGGGGGGGCAGAATTCAAGCCATTCCCTTAGGCTTGTCCTGACAAGCCCAGAGAGCTGAGCTTTGCTTCACTTTGAGTTTTGCTTTTTGGGAGGGAGCACTGCCAGCCTGGGCTCTGGCAATGGCAGGGTTTCCCAGCCTTGTCTTGGGGGATCAGCCCCATCCCCTGAGCTCTCCTCACTGGTTCTGCTCAGCCCTTGGCTGAAAAGGCTCCCCAGGGCCCTGTTACCCAAACCAGCCCCTCTCTCGGGGTCTCCTCCTGCCGTGCTTTGAGCACAGCAGACAGGGAAAGGCTCACTGAGCCTTTATGGTTCTGCAGTCACTGGTGGTTGGGTGCCTTGAGCAGAAAGAGGGACCTTGTCTCAGCCGCTCAGCAAAAGCAGCTCAGATGCTGCCCAGCCCTTCTCCCTCCAGCCTGCCCACAAGTCTGCACCCTCTCAGGGAGCTTGGCCCCACAAGTGTGCACCCTCTCAGGGAGCTTGGCCCCCAGGCTTGATTCAACGTGGATGGGATGAAGCTTTAGTGCAACACTGGGCTGGTGCTTGCACCCAGAGACAATGCCAGTCCACCATAGCTGAGGCCAGGGGGCAAGGAGTGGGGTGACGGGGCTGCAGGAGAAGTCCTACCCCAGCAGCCCAGGTCTGGTGGCTGCCCTTGGCTCACCGGGGCTTTCCAGTGGAAATGCCTTTCTCAACACCAAATCAAAGCTCTTTCCAGCAAGGATGGGAGCAGCTGATGCTCAGAACTACATGTGTCCGAGCTGGCAGAGGTGAGACCCCTGGGGTAGCAGGCACCCCACTCAGGTTCTTCTCTCCCTGAATCTTCCATCACTTATTAAAGCCCAGAGCTGTGCTGCTCCTGCCCTGGGGCTGGGACAGACCCCGTGGAGGTCCTGCCCCAGCAGTGCCGTGGCAGCAGAGGCAGCCGGAGGCAGTATCTTTGTAGCCTTGTGTGCGTTTGCTCCTTGCCCCTGATTAAATAAACATCCTGGAGTTATCAGAAGCTGCTGAAAGAGCTGAGTCGACATTAATTAGTAACCAAAAAGATTGGTCAGAAAGGGAATGATGGGAACAAAACACACAGGCTTTTGTTTGCCTACCGCAGTGAAAGTGCAGAGGGTTCTCGCTCTTCCTCCCTCCCGACCGCTCACCTCTGGCCCTTGGGCCCCTTGCACAAAGGTGGCACCTGCCCCGTCCCGAGCCGCCATGCCTTGGGGCTCTTCAGCTTTACTTCCAGCCTTGCTGACATTGAGAAAGCCAAAATCCCAAGGCCAAGTCCTCCAAAATGGGACATTTTGGGCCAGCACAAGCCTAGGGCTTTTTGCTTTGTCCTCTGAGCATCACTCCCCCATTCTCTCTTGTTAGTGTTTTTGTCTTGCCAAGACCAGGCTGAGAAACAGCCTTCCCTTGAGAAGGATGCTGAGAGCTTTAATACCATGAGATTTGCGACGAAATAAGTGTGGCAGGACCTCAAAACTGGTTCCTGGTTCTGGCCCGCTGTCCCCTCCTGCTCTCTGAACCAGTGCCCAGCCTGCACCCGGGCTGGCAAGTCACTGGCAGCGGAGGCACAGCCAGCAGCTCTGGGAGCTGCCTGCATGTCTAGGGAGCCCTGTCCCCTCCAAACGCACCCAGCTCGATACAGACTGCGAGGGATGCGGGATGGGAGAGCGTCTCTGCCCCTTTTCCCCTGCTCTGACCTTGGCCTGTTTGTTTTCTCCTGCCAGGGCAGGCTGAGCAAACAGTGGATGCCAAGGCCCCAGCCGCAGCCGCGCTCCAGCCCGCACAGTCGCAGGAGGGCTGCGCTCCCGGCCGCCCAGGATGAGGCTGCTCTTCCCTGCCCTCGTGCTGGCCCTCCTCTCCACCGCCCGTGCCGCTGAAGGTGAGCTGGAGCCGGCCAGCCCCACACCAGGTGCCTCCCGCTTGGAGCCAGGGTGGGGATGGAGCACGTGTGGCTCCTGGGCTGATGGAGGGGCTGGGGAGTTAGGGAAGGGTGAGGAGGGGACCAGGTGGTGGCCCTGGCCACATGGGTTACGCCTCGCAGCATGGGCAAGCAGGCGGCGCATGGGTGTTGGTGGTGCCTGGGCAGATCCCTGGCCTTCCTACAGCTGGAATGCCAGCATGGAGCTGGGAGCCTGGCCCAGCCTGGCCCGTGTTTCCCACCCCAGCAGGACCTGGGTGGGAGCGGGGAGAGGTGCCACCATAGCCCCTGGTGTTGGGGTTGACCATGGAGAGGTGGGGTCCCCCCAACCAGGACATGCCCGAATTTGCTTTCACCCCGGGGCTGGGCTGGGGAGGAGGCACTGGTCCCACTGCCCACCCTGTGTTACTCCTCCCGTGCTTTTGCAGACTCCTGCGTGGGTCGCTGCGAGGATGGCTTCAACGCGCTGCACAAGTGCCAGTGTGACACCCTCTGCATGTTCTACCAGAGCTGCTGCAGCGACTACTCCACTGTCTGCAAAGCCAAAGGTACCGGCTCCACGGCCACACTCCAGCCAGGGCGGGGGGGGGGGGGGGCTGGGGTGGCCACAGGGGCTTAGAGGGGTCTGTGCTGGGTCAGCTCTGCACCCACCCGTGTCCACAGGGTGCTGCAGCACCAGGTTTTTCAGCAGCCCGCAGCGTGGGGTCGGTGCAAAGTTGTAGTGCCTGGGAGCAAACGGCTCCTGCACCCAGACCCCGTGGGAGATGCCCAGGGCTCCCCAGAACCAACCTGCTCCCTCCCGCAGTGACCCGGGGAGATGTGTTTGCCTTGCCGGAGGACGACTACCTCGACTACAACCTCACCGTCGACTTAAGCACGGCCGAAGGGACCGAGGCAGCGCCCACAGAACTGCCCGTGTCCCTGTTGCCGGCACAGCCCACACTGGAGGACAGGCCGACGGAGGTGCCTGTGGAGGTGCCCGTGAAGGTGCCCAGCACCACGCCGGATGGTTTTGGGGAGCAGGACACCGTGGAGGAGCCTGAGGAGCTGTGCAGCAAGAAACCTTTTGATGCCTTCACTGACCTGAAGAATGGTTCCCTTTATGCTTTCCGAGGTACCTTGGGGACCTTTCCTAGGCACATGGGACGTGTTGCTGTGCTGTCACCCTGTGCCGATGACTGTGATCCCTCCTGATGCTCCCACCTTCCCTCTCTCCCCAGGGAAGTATTTCTATGAGCTGGATGAGACAAGCGTGCGACCTGGCTACCCCAAGCTCATCAGTGACGTCTGGGGCATTGAGGGTCCCATCGACGCAGCCTTCACACGCATCAACTGCCAGGGCAAGACTTACCTGTTCAAGGTGGGCAGAAGCCTGGCTGCAGGGCTGGGGGTGCTCTCGGGGCAGCCAGCGCGGCCCCCCAACACACCCTGTCCTCACCCTGGCACCCTCCATGCACACATGCACACAGCGGCTGTCAGATATCCCCAAATCCCTGGGGCTGTCCGGAGCCCCAGGCAGCTACAGCCTCACCACAGGGCTTCCCAGCACCCGCTTGCTCCCCCCAGCAGACTCACGCCTGGGGGATGCTGCACCCAGCCCCCTGACCCCCCATCTGTCCCACACCCCCCAGGGAAGCGAATACTGGCGCTTTGACGATGGAGCCCTGGACCCCGGGTACCCACGCAGCATCGCCGAGGGCTTTGAAGGCATCCCGAACGACATCGACGCAGCCTTCGCCCTCCCCGCACACAGCTACTACGGCAATGAGAGAGTCTATTTCTTCAAGGGTAAGGGGTGCAGCACCCCGCTCCTGGAGCCTGGCACCAGCGGCTGTGGGCAGGACACCCCTCTAGCGACTGCTCCCCCTCGAGTGCGTGTCCCTCACTAATACCTTGCGCATCCCCTCCTAGACAAGTACTACTGGTCCTACGACTTCGCCCACCAGCCCACACAGGCCGACTGTGAGAAGTCCTCCCCTTCCACCGTGTTCAGGCACTACGCCTTCATGAACCGTGACAGCTGGGAGGACATCTTCCAGATCCTCTTCGGCGGCAGGACGAGTAAGGGCTGGGCCAGCCCTGGGGAAAGGGCCGGCGGGTGCCAATATAGCCCGCACTGATGGGGTGCGAAGGGTGCGGGCACCCAGGGAGGAGGGAGCAGTGCCTGAGAACACCGGCAGGCTGGATGAGCCGCTGTGCCAGGCAGGAGCCCCAGCTATGCACAGGAACGCCCCAGGTCACAGCTGCATCTCCCACAGCATCCCAAATCCCACCCTCTGCAGCCCTTATACCCCACATTACCAAGCCCGTCATAAGCCACCTCACACCACAATGTCGCTGCTGGGGACTGTTTATTCTCACTGGAGCTGGAGGTTCTATAGGAAAACCCCAGCCTTGGGCAAGAGAAATGAAAGGTGGAGAGGAGGAGAAGGGGGCTCAGCAGCACAGGGCTGATCCCAGCCAAGGGTGGGGTGAGCGGCTGCTCCCGGCTCTGCCTGGCCCACATCCCCATCACACATCCCATCCGGGCTGGGATCCTTCGGAGATCCCCGTGGGTCTCGGAGCGGGTGCTGGGGGCTGCCTGTGGGGCTGGGCTCGGCTCACTCCATACGTCACAGCCCCTCTCACTCACCCTCTGCCTCTTTGCCAGCCGGGGCGAGCAGCCCCCATTACATCAGCAAAGACTGGCGGGGGGTGCCCAGCCGGCTGGATGCTGCCATGGCCGGCAGGATCTACGTGACCTCCCACCAGCCCCGGAGGAGGAAGTCTCGCCGCCAACGCAAGAGGTACAAGAGCCACCGGTCACTGAATTTGGGTTTCTGGACATGGCTGCAAAACGACTCTGACTCTGCGGGTGTAGAAAGCGACTGGCTGTCGGGCTCCCAGTGTGAGACCCTCCAGAGCGTCTACTTCTTCGTAGGAGGTGAGTCTGGGACGGCAGGATCCAGGAGAGATGTGGAACCAGGGCGGCCAGGGCAGGGGGAGGTCTGCTCTCACTCTGCGATGTCCCTGAGCTCCAGGACGCAGTGGAAAGGTGCCCAGGGCTGGCAGCGGGGGCTGGCAGCTCCCTGCAGCTCCCGGGCAGGCCTGACAGCCATCTCCCTTTCCTCCCAGACAAGTACTATCGCGTCAACCTGCGCACCAAGCGCGTGGACCTGGTGCGGCCCCACTACCCGCGCTCCATCGCCCAGTACTGGCTGGACTGCCCACAGCCCGGGGAGGAGAGCACCTGAGAGGGCCCCGCCGGAGCCGCCCTGCAGCACAGCCCTTAGCTAGACAGAAATAAACTGTGAGTGCCGTGCAGGCTGGAGAGCCCTGTCTGTCCGTCCATCTGTCCGTCCCGTGGTCTGCACAGTCCTTGTAG
Source organism: Athene noctua (assembly GCF_965140245.1). Taxonomy (NCBI): domain Eukaryota; kingdom Metazoa; phylum Chordata; class Aves; order Strigiformes; family Strigidae; genus Athene; species Athene noctua. The sequence goes on from NC_134055.1 coordinate 5,883,026, forward strand.
TCCGAGATGTCCTGTGTCCCCAAGGGCTGCGGTTGTCCCTTCAGGTGTAATAACTGTGTGTGGGCTCTGCCAGATCCCCGCTGCTGGCCCCGTCCATGGCGTGGCTGCGGCTGCTCAGATCTGCTCCGCCAGCCAGCCCAGTGCCTCTTCCCACTGGAGGAGAGGGACGGTGCCGGCGGCTGCCAGCCGGGAGCCAGCGGGATCAGCCCCACAGCCCCATGTGTGAGTGGCTGGGTGCCCAGCCGTGAGGGATCCCACCCGAGGCACTGCCCGGCCTCCCCCCGCTGTCCTCCTCACCTCTCGGCTCCGGCAATCCAGGCCATGGCGGTGCCGAAGGGATGACCCTTCCCTCGGGGCTGGGACAGCGCTTGGGCCCTGGCAGCTCCCGACGGACTGGGTGTTGCTGAGACGAGCTCCTGCTCCTACCCCGGCTCCTGCCGTGAGGACACATGAACAAACCCCCACCCACTGCCCCACCACCCCCTGGTAACCCCAGGGGCTTCCTGAGCTGCAGCTGATGCCCAGGGGGGTGGCCTCAGGCCCTGGCTCTCACCACTTCTCCTGGTGCTGCTGGGGATGCCCGGGCAGCTGATGGAAGCTGGGAAGAGCCATGTCCTCCTGGCTGGGTGGCAGGATGCCCCCACCTCCCTCGGGGGGGACCGGCTGCGGTGCGAGGGGCCCTGGCAGCACCTGGAGGGTGAGCAGAGGGGTCAGGCTGCTGTGCTGTGCTGTGCCACCCCACTCTGAAGAGACCCCGGGGGCCATACCTGGGACACGATGGCATCGGCCAGCCCGGGGCAGCAGTGGGGGCACCCTGGGCAGCCGGGGCGGCTGGAGGTGGGAGGCAGCTTCTGCAAGAGGGAATAGCAGCAGGTGGGTGGTTTGTGCATCCTCACTCTGCCATGGGCACAGCTCCTCATGAGGATACCCGGGGGCCCCCCACTCACCAGCAGCCGGGGGCCGGAGGCCGGTGTTGTGTCAGGCTGCTGGAGCCTTGCGGGGTGGCCTTGGGGGATACGGGGGGTGCGGGCGCTCCGGAGTGGGGGATGGCTGTCACAGGAGCTGCGGGTGGCTCTGCGGGATGGGCCAGCTGGGACATCACCACTTGGGTCCGGGGACAGCCAGGGCTGCCTGGGGAGCAGTGAGGGAGCAGGACAGGGTGTTGGCACCTCCAATGAACCCCCAAGCCCTGCCCAGCCCAGCCCATGGGAGTCCCCAGGAGAGGCTGGCTGAGACAGGGTGATACCTGGCCAGGGGATCTGGCTGCCCCACTGGGTCCCTGAGCCCCTGCTCAGGGTCCTGTGCACGTGCCCCGTACCTCAGCTGCTCGTTCTCCACCACGAAGTCCCGCAGGAGGCCATAGAAGCTGAGCCAGGCTGGGGCTCCCTCCGATGGGACCTGCCCTTCAAGAGTGGAGCAACGCAGCCCTGCAGGGCCATACCTGCCTCCCCAGCCTGGCCATGCCCCTGGCTTTGGGGGGGTCCCTGGGACCTCTGTGGTCCTCATTGGCACCCTGGGCAGGCACAGCTGCTGGCGCAGGGAGAGGTTTTCCAGCTGCAGGGCATGGATTTCTTCCTCCAAGGTTTGCAGCAGCTTCTCCCGGGACACCTGGGAGCACAAAGGGGGTGGCTCAGGGGGGTCCAAGCAGTGGGGCAGAGCACCCTGCCTACAGCCCCTGCCTGCTATACCCTGTTGGCCAGAGGCCTGGTGGTGACCCTCCGGGCCCGGCTGGCGTAGTGCAGCGTGCTCAGCGTCTCCGAGAGGCAGCGTGAGGACGGGGAGATGCAGGCGACCTGCCGATGAGGAAGAACTGCAGGTGAGCTGCGAGCCAGGGGGTTCACCCATCCCCATCCAGCCTTCCCCTCTACGGGGCAAGACCCCAGCCCCCTGCGGCTTCGTGCACCCCTGCCCAGCCTCCTCTGTACACGTACCATCAGGGTGATGCCCGAGCCGCCCAGGGAGCGGGCCAGCAGCCGCGTGAGCTTGCTGTCTCGGTAGGGAATGTGCGTCCGCTTCCCTCGGGGTTTGGCCAACATAGAGATGCAGTGTCCTGCCAGAGGACGAGCCATCAGACTCTGACAGGGACAAGCAGCTCATGCTCCCATGGTGGGGGTCCCCCAACACATACCCAGTGCCAGGAGACTGCGGTTGATATTGTTGGCCTCCACGGAGAGCTCCCCACTGGAGCCGGTCTCCTTCACCCGCTCGCTGCCGGCCAGGTCCACGAAGCACAGCGTGCCCTGCTTGCTGGGGCAGGCGCTGGGCTGGGGGACCCGTGTTGGGGGGGTGATGCTCTGGCCCCCGCCTCGCCCCTTCCCCGTGGCCCACAGCAGTGTTCCAACCTCTGGGTCTGGGATCCAGCCCCTGCTGCTCACCTCAGCCCCACCAAGACATCCTTGGGGAGGAGGATGTGACCCCACATCCTGCAGCTGTTTGCACCCCCCCAAAGAGCCCCGACCCCCCCAAGCCCTCCCCCCAGAGCAGGACACATGCTCACGGCCCGGCTGCGGACATGGACGGTCAGAAGAGCGTGGCTGCGGCTCGAGTGCCTGTTGAGGGCGTGCGCCGAGGTCTGTCGCCTCTGGGATCCTGCCGGGGGGAGAGATTGAGAGCTGCAGAGGGGGCACGACGCCCCACACCCTGACATGGCACCCACTGCCCACCCCCTGGCAGACACAAGCCTGCCTGGGTTCTGCGGCAGGATGGGGACCTGCCCCTCTTGGCTGCCATCGGAGCCCCGCTGGCCCTGGGGATGGTCTGCAGGGGGCTCAGTGCCCCCATACCGGGTTTGGCACCCCCTGAACATGTCCCAGCCCTGCGCCCGTGGCTCAGCACCTTGCAGGAGCAGGCTGGCGATGGCCTCCAGGCTCTCGAAGTCCACGCTGAGCTGGTTCTCAACGTAGAAGCCACGGGTTTTGCTCCACCGCAGGGGCAGGGTGCACGGCGGCCCCGGGCTCAACAGGTCCCGGACCTGGGGGGGTACGGCGGAGGGGAGGCACCGGGGAAGAGGGGATATAGGGTGCTAGTGGGGCCGGGCTGGGAGGGTGGGCAGGTACTTACCTGCTCGTTGTAGATCTCCAGGTAGGAGGCACTGAGAGCCAGGTCAGAGCCCCGGTTCCGGCTCTGCTCCAGGAGGCAGGCGAAGGATCTCTGCATCAGCCCCAGCAGAGCCGGGGACGCCGGCTGGGTCTTGCTCTGCGGAGATGCCAGAAGGGTGAGCAGTCACATCGCACCAGGCACCCACCTCCTCCCACCACCGCGCTGTCCGTGACCGAGTGAGAAGACCCTGTCCCACCATCAGGATCAGGTCAGGTGGGGGGGATGGCATTGTACCTGGGCGAGGGGTCCCATCAGGGTGTAGGTCTTCCCTGAGCCCGTCTGCCCGAAGGCAAAGACAGTGCAGGAAAAGCTGAGGAAGATGCTGAGCCTCAGGCATGGCCCCAGGTGGTGGCACAGGGATGCCACCTCCCGGCATGGCCCCGGCAATGCAGACCCGCCGGCGGGGCCTGGGTGGGCGTGGGTGAGCTGGAGGGCTGGGGTCCGCGGGGGGCTCGCCGGGACTCACCCGTCTAGCGCCAGCTCCACCAGCTGCCTCATCCCGCTGCCTTCAAACACGGCCTCCTGCGAGGCTCCCGCGTCGAACACGGCGCTGAACCCGAAGGTGGCATCGTGTCTGGCCGCGCTCACCTGGGCACGGGGACGGCGGTGACTCAGGGGGTCCTGCAGCCCCCCCACAAGCACTCCCCGGGCCCCACTGGGGAGGTGGCACTTACGTGGATGGTGCCGTCGCCGAGGCTGCGCACAACCTGCCGGTCCCCTCGCCGTGTTTCCGTGCAGGTCAGTGGCCGGACCCTAATGGTGGTGGTGGGTGGACGGGGACACAGAGGTGTCACTGCATGGGGACCCCGGGGAGCCCCGCTGTGCCCCTGCCCTGGGCAGGGGGGTCTCTGTCATGTCCCCAAGCCCTTTGTGTCCCTCCTTACCTCAGCACCACTCTCAGACGTGTCTCTCTGCCCACCACGGGGCCCTCCCGCTCCTCTCCAGGGCTCCTTTGGGGAACAGAGGGCAGGGGGGTGGTGGGTGCCCCCCAGCTGGGGGACCTGCCCACAGGCACCCCAGGGGCCAGGGCAGCGGGGGTGACGCTGTGCTGGCGCCATCCTCCCGTCCCCACTGTGCCCTGGGGTCTGGCAGGGGACAGAGTGCAATGTCCCCCCATGTCCCCCCAGAGGGACCGCCCTGTCCCCCTCCAGCCTTTCTGGGTGCCAGCCCCTGCCCCCCCCCCCCCTCGGTGGCTTCCAGGTAGCCACTGCCCAGGCCTCCTGCTCCAAGACGGGGCGGCCTCCGTCCCCTCCAGCTCCCCACGGACTTACGGTCTCTCCTGGCCCCGTGGGGGTCTCTCCTGGCCCCGCGGGAGCCGTTTGGGCCGTGTGCCCGGCTGGGGCTCCCAGCCCTGCTCCCCCTCCGGCTCCATTGGCCCCCCAACACCCCTTGCTCGGGTGCCGGCAGCACCCGGCCTGGCCCAGCAGGAGCCACCGCCAGCCAGCCCGGGCTGCCCCGCACAACTGGTACCACCGCTCCGGTTAAACATTGACCGGTGCCAGCCCCGCGGGAGAGCGGCGGCGGCACGGTGGGGGGCGAGGCGGGGAGGGGGGGCGGGGGGGAGCAGGAGGTGGCACCTCGACCCTGGGGCCGGGGAGGGGGTGCAGGAGGCCCCGGGCTCCGGCACCAGGTGTGGGGCCCCGACCCCACATCCGCACCCCCCACCCCGAGCCCCGGGATTCTCACGGGCCCCACCGTGCCCCGACGGCGGCGGGGAGGTGGGGGGAGGAAGACCAGTACGGGCAGCTGGTGGGGATACTGGTCCCCGGGGTGCTGGGGGTGACCGTCCCCGAGGAAGCCGGGGCGCTGCCGTCGGGGGGTGCAGAGCGGGGACCGGCCCCGGGAGCCACCGGGGAAGGGCTGTGGTGGGGGGAGGGAGGGAGGGGGCAGCACCGCCCGCTCGGGGCGGTCCCAGCCCGCCGGGGGGGCCCGGGGTGAGGGGAATAAAAGCCAGGGCGGCGGCGGCGGCGGGGCTGGGGGAGCCGGGCAGGATGAGCGCGGCCCCGGGCACCTCCCGCGCCCCCCAGCCGGTGCTCCGCTTCCCCGACGGGGCGGGCGGGCCGGGCGGTGGGCGGGCGGCGGCGGGGGGGGGCCGCGTCCCGGGGCCGTGCCCTTGCCCCTGCCCTTGCCCGGGGGGGCCGCGGAAGCGGCGGCGGACCACCTTCAGCCGGGGGCAGCTGTCGGAGCTGGAGCGGGCCTTCGCCGCCGTGCCCTACCCGGACATCGCCACCCGGGAGCGCCTGGCCGAGCTCACCCAGCTGCCCGAGGCCAAGATCCAGGTGAGCGCGGACGGGACGCTCCCCTCCGTCCCTCTCTCCCGGGACCGGGACCCCCCCCCCCCTCCTCCACGGGGCCGCCCCGTCGGGTGTCTCACGGTTCCCCCCACCCTCCACCCGGCCTAGGTCTGGTTCCAGAACCGCCGTGCCCGCAGGATCCGCAGCGCCAAACCGGAGGCGCCGCCACCGCTGCCGCCGCCACCACCACCCGGGGAGCGGGGTCCCCCCGTGGCACCCCTCGACGGCACCACCCCAGGCCCTGCTCCTGCCCTGCCTCCACCCGGAGCCCAGAGCCCTGCTCGGGGCCTCCCCACCTCGCTGGGCTCCATCTCCGACCTCATCTACAGCGCAGCCATCACCAACCTGGGCGAACCGTAGCCGTGGTGAGGACCCCCTCGACACCAGGGACCCCCCCCCCCCCCCCAGCACTGATGCCCTCCGGCTTAGCGCCACGATTTCATTAGGGTGTGGAATTACCGTGTGTTCCAAAGGTCCTGGCGATGTCATCCAATATCCTAAATGCCGGTGCGGCCGTGGCGGGGCCAGCTCCCCATCAGCCCCCTAATACCAACTAATCTTTTGGAAAAAATACCTTAATCTGAGGCCGTATCTGCAGATGATTGTGGCGTGGCCGCCCCTAATCCGCAGGCACGTTCGCAGGTGCCAGCAGATCTCTCCGTATCAGATATTAAAGCGTGTTTGCAGAGGGGCTTAGCTGCCATCAGAGCATTAATCACCGTGTCCGGCCCTGGCAGGTTGCCCACCCGGCAGGTCTCCGGGTCCACAGGGCCCAGCCGTGCCAGCCTCAGAGCCCCCTCCCCACCACGAGTGCACCGAGCTGGCTCCACTCTCTGCTCTGTGGCACCCAAGAAGCCTCCAGGCTGTGTGTTGAGGCACGTCCCCCCCCACCCCACAGAAGCTGGGGGCACCCTTTGGACCCCTCGCTGCCCCATCTGCCCGCGGGGGCCCTGCTGCACCCCGTGGCAACAGGCAGGCAGCCACGGCTTGTGCCCCTCACCGACAGCTGCAGGTCGGCTGGTCAGGACGTGGTCTGAGCTACACAGAGCTGAGCTGAGGTGGGTGCCAACCCGTGTGGCTGTGCCTGACGCCATCACCTCGCTCAACTGGAGGGGGAAAGGGCTCGCCCCTAAACACAAGCTGGGTTGGGTGCTGCCACGTGGGTCACAAGGGAAAAACGTTCTCCCGAAAGCGGGCAAGGGAGCAGCGAGAGCAGGTTGTGGGAGCAGCGAGGGCAGGCTGTCACGTCTGCTCAGGTGAGGGAGACAAGTGACTGAGATTTGTAAATCCCCAACGGAGTGGACAGCGGTGAGACAAGTCTCAAAGTCCAGACATGGACATTTATTAACTTCCCACAATGTCCTAACTGGATTCATGATAATTGGCTAAGTATGTAAGTTATGGTGAGCGATGTAGTATGCCTCAGTTACCTAAAGTTAATAAGGAAAATGGGGAAAAAAAAGAGAGATTAGAGAAATAGGGATCACCAGTCCAGGTTCCTGTGTTGGTCTTGTCTGAGTTCATCAGGGTTCTTCCCTGAGTTCATCTGTCTTCTTCACTCTTTCTTTCTTTCTTTCTTTGTCTGCCTTTCACTCCTCGCCACCCCCTCAATTTATACACACTCTCCTTGGGTCCATCCCCTGGGTCGACCCACATACCTACGTATCCCGTGGATGGTAAGATGCTTCACGGGATGATGTCATTAGCATGACCTTGTTAATCTTCATTAACATATGCAGGGTGTCAACTTTAAAATGCATTTCATGGATAACAAAGCAAAGGTCATTCACCAGAACAAGCTGCCCCAGAGCAGAACCATCCTGCTCCCCACAGGGCTCCCCCCTGCAGCCCCTCCTGTGCTGTCCAGGCAGCCAAATGCCACATGATCGCCCCATGACCATCGATTTGTTACGAGTCTTGGAGATGTTCCTCGGCTCGCAGAGCCCCCACTCCCCCCATCCCTGATCTCTCACAGGCCTGTTCCTCTCAGGGCCTGTTTCAGGCAGTTACAAGTCGTCTCTCACACAGGCAAAGGGAGGTTTCAGCAGGAGCAGGATGTGGAGGGAAGATTCACAGCTCTCTGCGGTGTCTTTCAGATGGCAGGTCTGTGTTCCATACAGCAACAGACATCTCCCGTCAGGCAGGAAGAAGATTGCAAACATACCGATGTTATTTATTTCCAGAATAAAACGACAGCAACTTCACAGGAGAATGGGAACAGCAGGAGCTAACACCCCTCTCTGTGCTGGGGTGGGGACAGTCCACAGAAATTCCCTCTTCTGTTGTGCAGCTGCAGGATTTTTAATCCACGATTCATTTCAGAAACGTTAAGGAGCAGGAAGCAAAAGACAAGGCCTGAGGAATGCAGCAGTCTTCCCAGGAGCAGGTACAAACAGTTGGTAGAAGATAAACCTGCCCCGAATTAATGACTCCTGGGGAGGGCAAAAGCCTCCAGGATGAGGGCCATGGTTCATGTGTGCAATTACAGTTTCCCAAGGTCCCCTTCAAGGGTCCGCACCATCACATACAGCTCAGCCAAGCCAACCACCGAGGCCACAATTACTGCTGACAGGACACGCTGGGGACACAAAAAGAGAGAGAAGAGTCGAGCTGCTGCTCCTGCCTGGCCAGCACTGAGCGTGCTGCAAGCGTGCTCCGAGGCCACGGGCTCACTCACCGCCGCCGTCTCCACGAAAACGTACTGGCTGCCCAGGTAGGTGCAGGCGAAGGCAGCCACCACGGTGACAATGTAGTTGACTATGGTGATGACAACGGCTTTAACAGAGCGAACTGGAGAGAAGGAGGAAAAATGAGGTGCTTTTCGGTAGGGTTTGGAGAGGAGGGCTGGGGACAAGCTATAATCCTGCTATCAGAGGAATACTTGAGGATTTGCATCTTTTACACCTCCAGAAATATTTATAAGAACAACCAAGAGGCTACTCCTTTACTTGAGGAATGCTTTTGTGCATTCAAACCTTTTGGTGAGATACTCGGCGAGGCAAAGGCTGTCTGATGTCAACAGCTAGCGATGCGATGGTTCCTACCACTGACCTGTAGGTACACGCTGCCAGGTGTCAGCAGGACAGGCAGCCACTCACCTTGCCTCCCAAATTCAGCCAATGTTCCGTTCATCTCCTAAAAGAAGGGATTAAAACCAACTCGTGATTGGTCATATTTTAGTGTTAACTGCACAATAAAACCAACGCCATTGCACTGTCCTGTCCCTAAGACTCAGAAGTTCAGAGAGCTGCTGGGGGGCTCTGGCAGAGGTTGGGTGGGCTGTGGGGGAGCAGCAGTTCCACAGCACTCCAGTTTCTCTGGGTTTTTGCTTGTGGTCTGATTCAAAAACGTTGAGAAGGGATCACTTCTAATCAAATCACTTCTCAGAGCATGAGCATGTTCTTGCCTGTAGGTTCTCTGCTGCAGGTTTGTCTTCAGTAAAGACACTAAAGGGTCTCAGCTTGTCGTTCATGTTCATGCAGCTGGCAGGAATTAAATGTTGTAAAGCTCTGCATGCTCTTTGTCAAATCAGATGCGGTTACACAATTTCAAACACAAGATACTGGCGGGGAGGCAGGGAAGAATGGGATGAGCACAGAGATATAGGCATACTCCTCTGCTTCTCTGTTTGAAAGGCAGGCTGCTGTCACTACCCAGCTCTGCTAAAACCACTCTGGGTCATAGACAAAGCAGCTAAGCTTAACAGAGAGCAAAGCTGATCCTCCCATAAGAGTTTAACACAGCTGGAGGATACGTGCAGGGACTTAAACACAGAGAGACACCAATGTGGAGGAGCGATGGCAGAATGGGATCATGAGGAACACTGGTTTGTCCAAACAGACACTGTGCCAAAAGATCTCAGCTCTTCCTTGGAGAGAAAAAGTGCCCCAATATTACCCTCTTTTTTCAGCTTTTACCTTGACATGAATGATCTCATTTTAAAAATACGATGAAAAGGCAGGACAGATGCTCCCAGTAAAACATTTACCGTGAGTGCTCAGTCTCCCAGATCAAAACCTGAGATCTTTGGCACAATGAACTGTTCCCAAACATCAGTATCTCTTCTATTGTACGATCCCGATAGCCCTGCCCACCTCTGCCTTCAACACGATGTCTGTCATCCCTGTGCATTTACAGTGTGCACTCCTCAAGTCCCTGCCCACATTTCCTTTGTACTGCACCCAGTCTATAGGGCAGACTGCCTTTGCTCTCTATCATAACGGCCACGATTCCGAGGAATGAATCCTGACAGCAGCTACTGCAGTAGGCTCCTCACCTGGCCCGTGATGTTGCGGGTCATCCGCCGGTACTCCTCGTTGGCCAGCTTGGCCTTTATCCGCTCCAGCCGGGCCACCAGCTCGGGGTTCTGGGGAAAGGGGAAAGCCACCGTGAGGGCCGGGAGCCGCTGCCATCTCCCGCGGCTGGTGCCCGGCCCTCACCTACCCGCGGCGGCACCGGCACCTCGGGCAGGTCGATCTCGCAGCCTTCCAGGAGCTGGTGTAGGTACAGCGGGGACCCTGCGGGTAGGGGACGGGACGGTTAACGGCAGTCTGGCCGGTCGCGGCCTGTCGCGCCAGGGCCGGCGCGGCCTACCTGCTTCCCGCAGCGCGGCGTGCAGCCTCCGCAGCAGGCTGAAGGGCACCAGGGCGCCTTCGGAGGCCAGTGCGGCCTCCAGCTCGGCCCGCAGGCCGGCGGGCAGCCCCGCCAGCTCGCCACCCTCCGCCGCTTGCCGCAGCCGCCACCCGGCCCGCACCGCCGACGCCATCTTGCCCGTCAACCGTCGCCTAGGCGACACGGCGACCCATAGAGCGCGGCGGCAGGCTAGAGCGGCGCCGCCCGACTCGCGGGGGCCGCCGGGACGCGGGGGGGGTGGAGGCGGGCGCGCGGTGCATTGTGGGCTGGCGGCGGGGTCGGCCCGGCCGCGGGATGTCGGGCTGCGCGGCGCGGCGGTACGTGGCGGCGGCGCTGAGCCGGTGCCGGGCCCGCGGGCTGCCGCTCTGGGAACCGCCTCCGGCCCGCGGGCTGCGGCCTCTGGGCGCGGGGGGAGCTGCGGCCTTCCCACTGCTGCTGCTGCCGCCGCGGCGGCACCTCTCGTCGCGGTGAGGCCTGCGGAGGGAGGGCTGGGCCCGGGGGGAGGGCGGTTTAGGGGTGTTGAGTGGACGGTTGGGGTGAGGGTAGGGATGTGGGGGGGCTGTCAGGGAGTTGGGGAAGGGCGGGCGGTGGGGGACTGCCAGGGGGTGTTGGGGGGAGGTGGTGGTGGTGGTGGTGGAAGGGGTGTTTGGGTTGGGTGTGGGGTTTGGGGGGGTTGCTGGGTCATTGGGGGAAGACTGGGAGTTGGGAGGCTGTCGGGGGGGCTGAGGCAGCGGTATGGGATCGGGGGCGATTGGGCTAAAGAGGCAACTGGGCAGGGGGCTGTCCAGGGGAGTTGTGACTTGCAAAGTGGGGGGGGGGCGGCAGGGAAGGGAGGGCGACTGGGAAGTCTTGTGCGTAGTGGGACTCTCTGTGGGGGTACCCAAGGGAGGTACTAGGTGGGGGGGCCGTTCCTGGCCAGCGCCTGGGGCTCAGGTGTTGTGCGCTGCCTGGCGTGGAGAGTGTTTAGCCCCTGCACACCAACCAAGCTACCTCTCTGCTCCTAGGAACCGTCCAGAGGGCAAAGTGCTGGAGACTGTGGGGGTGTTTGAGGCACCGAAGCAGCATGGCAAATACGAGACGGGACAGGTAGGTGGTTCTGGGGAGCAGAGCTGACCCTGCAGGCCCAGAGATCGGGTAGCTGAGTGATTTACCTGTGAGGAGGCTGCTGTGTTGTAGCAGGCCAGAAGTTTCACAGTTCAGTGCTCCCTGTCTCTGCTGTGTCTGCAGTTTGTCAGTCATCTGACAGTAGCAAGTTGATAAGAATCTGCAGCATGACACAACTGTTCCTACAATGGCATTTGCTCTGCTGGTCTTATTGAAGGGTTTTCTCCCTCTAAGAGCGGAAGAGATAATCACTGTATTTGAGATATAACAACAAAACTTGTCATGTCTGTGCTTACGACTCACAGATCTGTTTCCATGCTCCTGAGTGGTCTCTCCAGGCTTTCCTTTCTGCACTTCTCCTGTTCTATTACTTTTATTACTGGTTTAGTCATTCACTTTTATGGAACAGAGATGACATGAATTTCTTCTTTCATCCCAGACTGTTTATATTCTGCTCTAACTTCACACAGTGGTGATTCTCCCTGTATTCCCATCTCACGCAGTTATACTCTTTGTAAATGTTTCTAGTTTTACTTTAGTTAAAAGACTTTTTAAAATACTATCAGAAAAGCTTTTGACCTCATGTTTTTTGTAGTATGTAATTGCTATGTATTCAAATGCAATTATTTGTTCCTTTCAGCTATTTCTTCACAGTGTGTTTGGCTATCGAGGAATAGTCCTGTTTCCCTGGCAAGCCAGGCTTTATGATCGAGATGTAGCTTCTCCTGTCACAGAAAAGTAAGGGTTTGTTCTGGTTTATATGTTGTTGTATTGTTACATTTTGTAGTGAGTTTCCTGGTTGGGCTAAACAAGTCTTTTTAAGGAGGACAATGGTATGGGTCTGTTTTGCTTGAATATAAACTAGAAGAGACATTGCATGAGTATTAATTTTGTGTTAATTAGAGGCAGGATGGAAGTATGAAGGATGAGAGTGTGTGTCTAGGAAATGTAAAAAAAAAAAAAATGTTCCTGACATTTTTTTATCATAAATAATCCCCTTGTATTGCTTTTTGAGTTAAGTACAGGCTCCTGTGTTAAAATTGCAGGCTGCTGCTTCTGTAGATTGCCAGGGAGTTGGATTTGGAGTCAGCTGCCTCCCCAGTTTCAGCCCACTAGGCCAAGTTCGTCCTTCCTGTGGACTGAGTCGCTGTTTGATTCTCTCTCCTCTTCCATCCATTTGCCCCCTGGCTTGTGTTGGAGGTGTGCTGGGAAAGAGTGAGGAGTAAGAGAGGGAATCAGAGAGCGTTAGAAATACCCACCCCAAATAGGAGACTGGACTGAGCAGGAAGAACTTCTGAGACATCTGAAAACAGCTGCTTTGCCTGTGACAATCACTGTTGATTGTCACCTCCGCTCCTCTGTTGTTGTATGGGTAGCTGATGTGAGTTTAATTTGGATGGAATTGAATGATTACAGACTGTGAAATTTATTTTTTAAAAAAAAATCATTGTTTATGAATGTGCTTGGTCCTGGTAACAGCAGTTTGCTGCCATCCTGCACCTGAGCTCAGCACTCTGCTTTTCTTTTTAGAAGTGAGAACGCAGCAGGCCATGGTTCCAAAGAGGTCAAGGGCAAAACGCATACTTACTATCAGGTGCTAATAGATGCCCGGGATTGTCCACATATAGTAAGTAACTGGTCAACTTGGTATTGAAACTGAAATATCTTCTCCTGTATGAATGCTTTACATAGGCACTGACAGAAAATGGCTGTGATCACTAACTTGATTGGACTTTTAAGACAATTTTTTTTCTCCAAGTCGTATTTTCCCTGAGAAAGATAATCTGGAATGTCATTTGACTGTTTTCTGGATCATGTGTCCCCTTTCCAACCTCACTTTCTCATCCTGTTGGCATTCTTATTCTTTTGCACACAGGACATTATGAATGTGGGTTGCAGCACTGAAAATGCTCTTCCCTTGTTTGAGTGAAGAACTAATCTAGAGGTATTAAAAGGAGAAATGTTCTAAGGTGAATTGGTGAAGTAAAATAAACATTACACACTTTAGAAACCACAAATAGTGAACTGAAATGCGGCTGGAAACTGGCCCGTGACAATCCACACAAAGACATAAACTTCCCTTTTTCTCAGTCCCAGAGATCACAGACGGAAGCAGTGACATTCCTGGCAAATCATGACGACAGCAGGGCCCTCTATGCCATACCAGGTGAGTAAAATACACCTTTAAACTCTGTGGAGATGTGGATTGTCATGAACTGAGGTCAGAAGAGTCACCAACAGTCACGTCCTGCCAGGGAAGCAGTGGTACCTACAGGGTGTTCCATGGAGGATCTGTCTGTAGTTTGGGGCCGTGCTAGAAACAACAGAATGACTAAAGTCCGTGAAGTCCTTTTGGATAGATGGAAGCTGGGCACACTCTGAGCAGACACAAGCATGCCTACTTTGTGCTCTTGAGACATAGATCCCATACACATAACCTGTTGGGTACAGGCCGTTCTACTTTGTTTCCAGGACAGCTAGATCTCTGCTGGCCCTGTATGTTTCCTGCCCCAAGTCCTTTTGTGGCAGTGCAGTCACTTCCCAGGCAGTGTGTCTTGGAGAAATCTTACAGGGGAATGCTGCCAAGGGTTATTACTGGCCTGTTTCCTCCGTTGCATGCAATTTTAGCTACTGCTGCCAGAATCTTAACATCTCGGTAGAGTAATCCATTTATCTTTTGGGAGACACTTGAGCTGCTTTTCACTGGGGAATTTCAGTGGCTTTTGTTGTTTTTTTTTTCAGGTTTAGACTATGTAAGCCATGAAGATATCCTCCCCTACAGCTCCACTGATCAAGTGCCCATCCAGCATGAGCTCTTTGAGAGGTTTCTTATGTACGACCAAACAAAAGGTAATTTCTGGCTTCAGAGGGAACTCTTCTGAGCCAGGTGCTTGAGGTACTCTATAACAAGTACCCAGAACACGTCATCTTAGATACAGTGTAAAAATCATGGTCTGGTCTGGGTTTTGTCACAGTAAAGCTTCCTCTAAATAATTTTTATAACTGTGAAAGGCATCCCTTTGTAGGGAGAGCACTCCAGATACAGTGTGCCTCTCCTCAGAAACCGTCATTTTTCCCTCCCTGCAGTTCCACCTTTTGTAGCGAGGGATACACTGTGTGCGTGGCAGGAGAAGAACCACCCTTGGCTAGAGCTCTCTGATGTGCACCGAGAAACCACAGAGAACATCCGCGTCACAGTCATCCCTTTCTATATGGGCATGAGGGTAGGTCTGTGTTGCATGTCTCTGTGTTCTTTCTGCTTAACTTGCATATTTTTCTAAGATTAGTGTACTGACTAAGGGTACCTGCTACTTACTGGTGAAATGACTTTAATCACAATTGTGATTTTCATTGTCATGATGTCCAGCAGAGGTATGAACGTGGAACTTTTGCCACACATTTTTGGAGAATGGCTACTGCAGGTTGACTTTTGCTTGTTATTTGTAGGATAGGAAATACCCTGGAGCGTTCTGCAGAACAGTGTCAGCAGGATATTTAAGAAGGCTTGTGAATCGGTCCTTCACTGCCTCAGTCACAGATGGGTGTGTGCATAAGGTGGCACCAAGGCCATCTGCCCTGTAACGACAAACATGTCTGTTGTCCTGCCCAGTGATGAGGTGCTGTGGGTGACTGCCCATTTCCTGGTTCTAACACGGGTTAGAGCATTTGGCTAAAGCTTTCTGGATTTAGCTGATAACCGTGTGTTCTTTATAGTATCACACCTTCATGTGGACCATCCAAAATGATGAGGCTCCGATAGATTTCTGAGTGGGAGGGCTGGGAATTTCTGCAGCAGTTTGATTTCCAAGTCCAGACAAGCACAGCTGCTGGGGAGCCTGTGCCATGGCAGGTGGACATTTTGGTGTGGATTTGCAGCTTCTGTGAAGCCCAAGTGATGTTTGTCCTAACATTGTCAGAAAAACAGGTGCCTGAAGGCACTGAAATGAGTGTTTCTAGATCTATAGAAAGTGCTTAATTAACATGGGGATCAACCCTCCGTAGTCACAAGATCCTTGAAAATCTCCCACCTCATGATTACCTGTCTAGAGCAGAGCCAGTGCCAGGCAGTAACCGATGCACTGCTTCGGAGAGCAGCTGGCCTTGTGCTCACACGACTTGTCTGCATCCATCTGGCATGGAGCAAGAGCCCCTGTGCTTTGTGCTGTGCTGACAGCTGAAGAGGTTTTGGCACTGAGCATTGAAGGGCAGCTGCTAACATCTTTTGTTTCTCTTGACAGGAAGCCCAGAATTCCCACGTCTACTGGGTAAGTGCCTTTTGTTTCAAGAAGCAGCTAAAGGGAAGGAGTTTATTTGCTGTGGCATCGTTGCTCTGTGATAAGCTCTGAGGGAGAATAATCCTCGCCTGGCAACTGTTTCCCAGTATCAGCTGTGGTTTATCAACTGTTTGCAGCTGATTCCAGTTCTTGATAACAGTCTTTCTCCTGTCCAGTGGCGCTACTGTATTCGCTTGGAGAACCTTGACAGCGAGGTGGTACAACTCAGAGAACGGCACTGGAGGATATTCAGCTTGTCTGGCACCTTGGAAACAGTCAGGGGCCGCGGCGTTGTAGGAAGGGTAAGTGTCGTGTAGCTTCTTCTGGGAAGTGCAGCCACTTGCTGGAGTCCTTTTGCTTGAGTTGATTTGCCAGTACATTGCTTACTGGGCAGTAGAAACAGATGGAATAGGAAACTGGCAATAAAAAAGAAATCACGAGCCTTTCATCTGTTGTTAGTGTGCATGAACCAGAATAAGATGGAGTTTTGGAGAGTTGATTTCCGTGTAATTGGTAGCGATGTTGAGGTGTGGATCTCGCTGTGTAAACTTCCTGTTGATGCTTGTCTGTGGAGAAACGTTAAGATCCGTTGTTGATGCAGAGTGGTCTCTTCTTGTCTTCTCAGGAGCCAGTTTTATCCAAAGAACAGCCGGCATTTCAGTACAGCAGTCACGTCTCCCTGCAGGCATCCAGTGGTCACATGTGGTAAGAAGCACTTATTACTGCAATAGTGGTTTAGGTGTAGGACCCCACAGTGCTGAGCTGGGATGCAGTTTGCAGTCTGGAGTTATGGCTGGAAGGTGGGTGGAAGTGGACTGGACGGAATGTATTAGTTAAAATTTTTATGAGCTTCTCTGTAGCAGTATCCCAGTTAGTGATAAGATGATCTGTTGATTCTCTGCATAAGGAGAGGTTCCAGGCTAATTTGTTTTCCTTCTGTGGTCTGTGCTAGACTGGATTTGAAAAGACATGAAGTGGGTTTCTGTCATCTTCTGCTGTATTTGATTTCTGTCCCTTTCAGTCCTTGGTGGAAGAGGCAAGGCTTCGTGCTGGTGTTTCTCTAGGCAGCAGGAATGTGTGCCCTGGTATCCCCTCTCTTTGGAGAGTACTGGGCTTTGATTCTATTCCTGAGTGAAACTGTGCAGTTCTGTGTCCACAAGGAACTGGCATGTGGGGTTATTCCCAGTTTAGGCCAGATAAGGCCTTTGGTCTCACTGGTGGTCAAGTCTCCTCTTCCCTGAGTGCAGGTAGGAAAGTGCTCAGCTGAGTTTTTGTTTTCCTGTGCCACAGGGTTAAAGCAGTTTCCATTGTTTTGTATTTTAGAAATGCACAGCCACCTCTTACCTTCCATATGACAGGTCTTTCTGGCTTGCATTTTTTAAGTGAATCTGTTTCATAGTTAAGCTGCCTTGGAACTGCCTTTGAGTTGGGAAAAGCAAGAGAGCAGCCCTTTGCCTAGAGGATACACCCTTGTTTGCCATGTTAAGCATTTTGAATTGCCTGAATGCATGCCTTGGGGAATAAACCTAGCTTGTTTAGGTTTTTTTCCCTCTCTGCCTGCATCCTGAAGAGAAAGAGACAAAGGTTCTGCAGCTCAAAAGCTGCTCAGCTTGACTTGGGTTGTTTGATTGTGTCCTCCCCATCATAAGAACCTGTTAGTTTGTCTCCGTGATCCTTGCCCAAGTCATGTTCTGCAGTACGGTCATCTGTAGTTCAGGGCAGTAAACAAATTCTTTGTTTGTACAAGGACAGGCAGATTCAGTTCCAAAATGCCCTTTCTGAAATGCAAAGCAGAAGCTATTCCAAATTACATCTGTGATGGGATTTCATATTGTTGTAGACTTCTTAACCAGTGGAGCTTCTGCCAAGAAATACAAATCTGAATTTACATGTAATCAGTTTGTAAAAATAGCTCAGATGGTTCTGTCTCCTGTGGAGTGGGAGTTAGGTAAACACTGCTGCAGATGCGTGGAGTGCACTTACCTCCTGGAGGCTCCAATTATGACATCTTTATTCAGGAAATGTATATTAGAGATGCAGTGTAAACCGCCCAGGAGTCTTCCAATAAATGAGTCATCTTGGCAGGCAGATGTCCTTGCTGCTGAACTGGTGTACTTGCTGCTGGATGAGCCTTGCAAATGCAGCCCTGGAGCCCCCACGCAGGATATGGAAAGAGCTCATGTCTTACTTTCTTGCTGACAGTTCCTAGCTGTGTTTGTCTCTGGCCTCAGCGTGATCTCTGCTATTATTTTGCAGGGGTACTTTTCGATTTGAGAGGCCTGATGGCTCCCACTTTGATGTCCGAATCCCACCCTTTTCTCTGGAAAGCAACAAAGACGAGAAGACCCCCCCCTCTGGCCTTCACTGGTAGAGCAGACCGAATGCTGAGACCCAGAGAGACCTGTGTGTGTTGTAGACCTTTGCCTCCCCATTATGCTGCAGTCAAGAACACAGAGCTTTTAAACATTTTAAACCATTTTTGTTTTAACTGTTGTCTAACGGGGAGGCTTTTTTTGAACTTTTAATACCAGCTTGTAAACATAAGCTGTGTTACAATTAACCCTTCCCTTTGTGGCACCTGCTGGAATTGGAGCTGGGGGACGTAGATCTGTGCTGCTGCAGAAGATTGGCCCCCTCAGCAGGCCTGGACCCTTTCCACTGTGTTGTGAATTCTCTGCAATGTGAGGTTTCTCTAATAAACTGGCCCTTCCAGTTGCAACCAGTCTTCCTTTATAAACCAAGGCCTAGGCTTTGCATCCAGCCTGCCCCGGCTTGTTGCTCCCCCCTCGCCCATATGCACAGCGGAGTCAGCCCAGACTTCTTGCTGCTTCAGAAGGCAGCAGTGAGGCTGTTTTAGGGAGCAGGAATGTGAGCTCAGCTTTCCTGCGATGCAGCTGCTTTCTGGGATGTAGCCAGTGCGTGGTGGAGCAGCCTGTGAGCTCCACTCGTTGCATTGCTTGTCTGGGCTGTGCGCTGGAGCGATGCGAAGCCTGTTTTGTTGGGGAAGGTGGGTTGGCAGGTGGTGCTGAGCAGGCTGCCGTGATGTCTTGTGTGAGTAGAGCACCGAGCTGTGTGTTGTGATAGTACAGGAGAGCTGAAGGAGGCCCTGCCCCTGCAAGGGTTTGCCTTGCTGCAGCGACCTGTGTCCAAACTGCTTGAGGATACTTCCCTGCTCATGCTGCAGCTGTAACTCTATTTCCTTGGTAGTTTCTGCTTTGGCAGGAAGAGCTTGTTCTGACCTGCAGTGTTGTCAGCTGCAGTGAGGTTGGTGCTTGACTTTCTGCTTCTGCTTGTTCATCTTGGCAGGTTGTGATTTTTTTTTTTTTTTTTTTGTGCTTTTTGGTAATCTGTGTGGAGGGCCCTGCAGAACTGCACAGGTCAGCAAAACAGCTGTAAGCTTAAGATGTGGATTTGTGGGAATTCTGCTTTTCATGTGAAGTGCAAATCAGGCGTTAGCTTTTCTTATAAGCCAGAGCAGCTCTCAGCAGCTCTGAGGAGTGCAGAGATCTGGAGAGACATCGGCCTCTGTGGTGGGACCCTTCTGGCTGTCTCTTGGTTTCCAGACTTCTGGGTGACACAGGGACAGAGGTAGTTGGCTTTGTGATCGGAACCCTGGGCAGAAAATTTCAAACCTTGCTTCTTTCCCTGGTCTTGCTTAAATGACAAGGTAGAACTAACTCATGGGAATATTGTTTTTCTTGATTTGGAAGTATCCTAGTTATTCCCTCCTCCCCAAGTCCCCTCTGAGCAGCCTCTTTGCATTTGGCTCTCCAAGGCTGTGCTACAAGCTGTCCTGGCTGATGGACAAACAGTCTTCAGAAATGACAGTGGGAGAGACTCGCATGGTGTCCTGCAGCCAGCACCTGTATAGAGAGACTTAATTACTACTGCTTAAACAGTGTTTATTTGCCTCTTGTCTCTTTTTTTGTCTTCCTTCCTGTCAGGTAGGACATGCTATCTACATTGCATTTAGTTTGAAAGGTTTAGCCAGCCAGCCTGCTTTTAGGGGCAGAAAAGGATCTAAAGAACAGTCCACAGCTGACAACCCCATGTTGCTGCTGTCATGCTGATTTCTTCACAGGAGGAAAAGGGAGAGACATTACCTCTAGTTCAGAGGAAGCAGGGATGTGTAGGAACCTGCTTTTTCCCTCCCATGCCGTTGTTCGGTTGGGATCGGAGTAGCAGCTGCTCTGCCTCTCCCTTGTAATTGCAACACTGCTGTAAATGTTTACCCTTATTGCTCACCTGCCTGTGTTTCTGGGGTGCTGTGGATCTAATGCTTCCAATAACCAGCAGAGAGGGTTGTACTCTGGAGCAATGGCGTGGTCCTGGAGCAGGGGCTCTGCCAGCACCAGGCAGAGCAGCTTTTGCAGCTGCAAGGTGCCTGTGGTGTGTTTGGTGTGATGTGCCACTGGGGCAGGGTATGGCCTGGGAAGAGACATTCTTGGCTGGAAAATGACTGGCAAGAACCGAGGTGACCAGTGCTGCCGGTAACGGAGCTGGGACGAAGGGTAGAAATGTTTTGGTTCCATCAGTCTTTGTGGAGGGGGGCAGAGAGGGGACCCCCCACCTCCTCCAGGGTGCGATGCTGAGAGGCCTGGGGCTCGGGGAAGGCCTTTCCTCAGGACTGTTTCCAGAGCGTGGGCGAGCCCTCTCTCTGCGGGCAGGCTGCTTTCCTCCCTTGTGTAAATACCTGTACAAAGAACTGATCAATAAAGCGCTGAAGGAACGGCTGTCGCTCCTGCCTCTCATTCCCCCTCGCCGCGGCGCTGACCGGCACCAGCCTCCCTCCCTGGGGCTCCCCCGCTCCTTTCCCGCCCTCTCCCCGGGGCCGGGCCGGCCGCTCCTCCCTCCTCCCGCCCCGTCCCTCCAGCCGCCATTTTAGTGTGTGCGCGGCGCGACGCTGCGCGCTCCCGGCGTGCCCCGCGGCGCGGAAGTGACGTCAGCGGAAGCGCCGAGGAGGGCAGCGAGGAGGCGGCATGGTGGCGGCGGCGGGCGCCCACCGGCCCGGGCCGCTGAAGCAGCAGAACAAGGCGCACAAAGGCGGGAAGCACAGCGGGTCGTCTCAGCGCCGCGCTGGAGGTGAGGCGGAGCGGGTCCCGCCGGGTTCCCCGCCGGCCCTGCGCGCCGCGGCCCGCCTGACCGATCTCTCCCCGCAGGCCGCGTCTCCGTTAAGGCCCAGCCCCGCC
Organism: Athene noctua; assembly: GCF_965140245.1. Lineage (NCBI taxonomy): Eukaryota > Metazoa > Chordata > Aves > Strigiformes > Strigidae > Athene > Athene noctua. The sequence continues at coordinate 5,903,618 of NC_134055.1, forward strand.
GGCGGCTCCGGGACCTCAGCAGGGTGGACCGGCGGCACCAGGCGCTGCAGCTCCGCCGGCAGCGCAAGGAGGCGGTGAGGGCCGCGGGGGGGAGCGGGAAACGGGGCGGTTCGGGGCTTTGCGAGGGGGCTGTGGTGAGCGGGAGTGGGGCCGGTGCGGGTGTGTGTCTGTGGGGATCGAGCCCCTTTGGGTCTTCGCGGGGGGATCAGGAGCTGGGCCGGGGAGAGGAATGGGCGGCTGGATCAGTTCAGTTTGGGGCATGCGAGGTGTTACTGTACCGAGTGGGTTCGGCTTGAGCTGCGGTGGGATCCGGCCTTGATGGGGGGGCGGGATTCATGCTCTGCACTTGTGCCCACAGGTGCTGGCAGAGAAGCGGAGCTTGGGCAGCAGGGATGGGCCCCCACACCTCGTGGTTCTGGTGCCGCTGCACAGCAGGGCTGCAGCCCACGACACGCTCCGTTTGCTGCAGAGCCAGGACTCGGCTGTTGTTCACTCGGATGAGGGGAGAGCTGGTGGCTTTGTGCTCCTCTGTCCCCGACTCAAGCAGCGCTGGCGCTTTGTGACAGCCCAGGCGGGTGAGGAAACGCTGTTGGTGTGTGGTTTTTGGCTCTGTACCCCTGGCAGCCCCAGTGACAGAGCTGTTTTGTGTGCAGGGGACCTTCATGCTGTCTTAGACCTGGCAAAAGTTGCTGATTCCCTGCTCTTCATCCTGGATCCTGCAGATGGCTGGGACAGTGCGGGGGAGCACTGCCTCTCCTGCCTCTTCGCACAGGGGCTCCCCAGTTATGGTGAGTGAGTGAGAAATGTTCACAGCTTCTAGTGGGGTATAAGTTGAGAGGGTGCTTGATGAGGATTTACCGTTGCAGTAATTAAAAGCTACTGATGTTAATAGGTGATCACAGAACTCTGACTGCTCTGTTTCTGAGCACAGATTGGCTGGGTGAATGTCATTCTCATGCTGCTTTGTTGTGTTGTGACCTGTTGTGATTTAAGCCCAGCCAGCAACTAAGTACCACATAGCTGCTTGCTTGCACTCTGCTTTTTGCATAAATAAAGTGAGAATAAAAATAAATAAATAAAATGACAATAAGAAAAAATAAAATGAGAATGGAAAAAAAAAAGTAAACCTCATGGGTTGAGATAAAGAGTTTGGAAAATAAAATGCAATAATAACAACAGTAATAATAAAAAATATAGTAATGAAAATTAATATAATAAAATACAGAGAGAAAAATAAAACCCAAGTAAAGATACGTGATGAACAACACAATTGCTCACTGCCTGCTGACCAAGCAGCAATCCGCTCCCCAGCCAACTTCTTCCAGTTTATATACGGAGTATGATGTCCTATGGTATGGAATAGCCCTGTGGCTAGTTGGGGTCAGGTCTCCTGGCCATGAGCCTTCCAGCTTCTTGTACACCTGCTTGCTGGCAGAGCTTGGGAAACTGAATAATCCTTAGCAACAACTAAAACATCAGTGTATTGCCAACATTGCTCTCCCACTAAATCCAAAACACAGCACTATACCAGCTACTAGAAAGAAAATTAACTCTATCCCAGCTGAAACGAGGACATTGACCTGTGGAGACTGTTGTAGGTTTTGACCTCTGGTGGTGTCAGTATTGGATTGGTTTTCAAGGCCTGGAGAGCGAAGGGATTCAGACACTTTCTTGCTAAATTCGGTTCCTGGATCCTTATCTCCATGGTCTCATTTAGTCTCAAAATCTTACCTCTGGAGACAGTTTTTTTTTGTCCAGAGTGTTCTTTTCGACACCTTTATAGTATGAATCTGGTTATTTGGGTTACTCATATTTGGGTGTTTGTCAGTGCTTGGTAAAAAGAGTACAAGAAGGTTTAATTTGATCCTGAACTCTGTTCTGTGCACTGCTTGGTAGCTCTTGCTGTCCCAGGGGGCACTGACTTGCCACCGAAGAAGCGGATAGACGCCAGGAAGAAACTTGCTAAAGCCGTTGAGAAGCGCTTTCCCGAGGCCAAGCTCTTCCCCCTGAACACGGAGCAGGAGTCCTCACTGCTGCTGAGGCACCTCGCCGCCCAGAAGCAGCGGCATCTCGCTTTTCGGGACAGGCGGGCTCACCTGCTCGCCTACGCTGCCGAGTTTGTGCCTGGTCAAGAGAGCGACCTGGTTGGCACCCTGAAGGTGTCTGGCTTTGTCCGGGGACAAACCCTCGATGTGAACAGCCTGGTGCATATTGTGGGGCATGGAGACTTCCAGATGAGCCAGGTGGATGCCCCCCCTGACCCCCTCTCTTTAAACCCCCGAGTGGTTAAAGGACAAAAGAGAAGTCAGGACATGGAGGTACAGGTGCGTGGGAGCTCAGGGCTTTGCTGGGCCTGTTAGAACATAATGTTTCTAAACTTTCATTGGGAAAATACAACTGGGAGTATGTGGTCAAGGGAAGGAGAAGGGGAGTTGTATCAGAGCCAGTAGGCCTGTGTTCTGCCACTGAGCTGAGATTCCTTGCCCACAGCATATAACGGGAACATTGCATTACAACACAACGTTCCTGATATCGAGGGGAGTTTGGCTTCAGACTGATGGCTAGCTTGAGTTAGATGCATTCACAGCTGGGAACTCTGTTCTTGGCCTTCAGGATGACTCTGTAAATGGTACCAATGAGATGGAGGAAGATGTTAAGGTCCTGATGAAGGCAGATCCAAGCAAGCAGGAGTCTTTGCAGTCAGAAGTGGTTCCTGATCCCATGGAAGGGGAGCAGACTTGGCCTACTGAAGAAGAATTGCAAGAAGCAGAGGGTGAGTAGCAGCGATACTTCTGTACCTTTACCTTGACCCTGTTAAGAGGGTTGTTAGAAATCTTCTGTCACTGGAATGGCTGAGGATGGCTGTGAGGAAACATGCTAGCTGGGTGCCTGGGGCTTCCATTCCCAGTCCCATCACCTGATGAGCAGGCTGCCTGGCTTGCCTGGCAGTTAGCAGGGTTACATTTTAGCTGCCTTTTCTGGGCCCTGGCAAATTATGTGCTGGGAAACACAGCTAGAGCTGATCTAGAGCTGATCTTGGCTCTGCTGGTATAAATGTGTAAATGGAGGAGGAGAATTGTTCCTGTATTAACCATTGATGGGAACCCTACAGCTTCTCTGAAGGAAAACAGGAGGGTGGTGAAAGTCCCCAAAGGCACATCAAAGTACCAGGCTGCCTGGATTGTGGATGATGGAGAAGGCAGTGAGAAAGATGAAGATGGTGACGAAGATGATGACATCTATGATGATGATGATATGATGGAAGAGGCAGTTTCCCAGGTACTTCTAAGAGCTGATACTGCAGGTGGTCTCCAGGGCATTATTGCGTATTCTAGCACAATCCTTCCGCCTTGCTCCATGCAAGGGCACAACGCAGAGCCAGGACTCGCCTGAATTTCCATTGTTAAATCCCTCACATGTATCATGTTCCTGCTTTGACCTGTTAGATACTGAACTGAGGGAGTGTGGTGTAGCTTGGGTCACGATTCACACGGTGTGAGTACATGCAGGGTTTGCAGTGCTTCAGGGGCACCAACAGAGTGTCTGTGCTCATGGGCTCTGTGCTGTCCTGTGTGTCAGGAGGGGGAAAGCAGCGAGGAGGAAGAGGAACCTGCAGAGGAGGAGTGTGAGACTATGACCGTTTCTGAGTGCTTGCGGGATGACCAGTACGACGAGAAGATGGAGGAAGATGAACAGATGCTGGAGAGATACAAACAGGAGAGAATGGATGAAATGTTTCCAGATGAGGTGGACACGCCACGTGACATACCTGCCAGAGTCCGGTAAGGAACAGGATGCTTTGCTGGGAGAGGAGCTGGAGGGTGCTTTTCTGGCTAGTTCGGTGAGATAGGGCAGGAAGCCTGTGATGTCTTAGCCGTGGTGTCTGAACCTGGCTGAAGGACTCTTCTGAAGACTCTCCTAGGCTCTGAGGCTTCCAGGGGAGGCGCTAGTTGGGGGAGCCATTGGTTGGGCCTGGGTAGCCCCCTGTGGCGGGGAGAGCTGGATCCTGACCTGGGAGAGAGGAGGATGGCAGAGCCCTGATGGAAAGGCAGGTTGTTTGGGGACTTGAATGCTGTTTTTAGTTCTCTCTGCACAAAGAGCTAACATTTGCTTTGCTCCCTTTGCTCTCTCTGAAGGAGTGAGTCCATGCAGACCACAGAAGGTGCTGCCCACACCCCTTGACTGGTGAAGTAGTTTGTCTTTCCTGTTCTCTGTTCTCTAGGTTCCAGAAGTACAGGGGGCTGAAGAGCTTCCGGACTTCTCCATGGGACCCCAAAGAGAATCTCCCAAGGGATTATGCCAGGATTTTCCAGTTCCAGCACTTCTCCCGAACCAGAAAGCACCTCTTCCGGCAAATAGAGAAAGAGGAGACTGAAGGAGCCTCGGTAACTCCCTCTTCTCTTTGGGATCAATTCCCCTGCTGTGTTCCCTTGCTCCTAGTCGGAAAGACTTGGGGTGGTGGCTGGGTGGATCTCTTCAGCCAGCTGGTTCATGAACTCATGAAAACCAGGAGTTCAGATGATAATTCTCCTGGATTCCCTCTCTAACCCAGGCACATGTAACTTGTGACTGTTGAGAGAAGTACTCACAACTGATCCTCTCTTCTTGGCAGGTTGGATGGTACGTTACACTTCACATCTGCAATGTCCCTGTCTCGGTGATGGAGAGCTTCAAAGAAGGGAAGCACCTAGTCCTGTTCTCGCTGCTTCCTCACGAACAAAAGGTGATTACGTGTGGCCCTGCCAATACCTTCTAGGTGTGCAGCTCCTTGTCTGATTCCCTCAGGCTGCATGGCTTGGAGAGGTTCTGCCTGCAGAGGGTTTGGGCTGAAATCTCCCTGCATTACTTGCATTTCAAAATACGGCCTTCCTTTTGGTCAGAGCAGGCTGAAGCTGCCAGGAGTGTTTAGGCTAGAGTGTCTGAGCCTGACTGAGGTGTCTACATTGGTGACCAGCAGTCCTTTGGGTAGCTGTTGTCAAGGGCATTCATCTCTGCTGCAACATCCCATTGCTTTCTGCTCTGTCTGCCCCTCACAGTGCTGCTTCTCTTGCAGATGTCCGTGTTGAATTTCCTGGTGCGTCGGCATCCGAGTAACAGCGAGCCAGTGAGGGCAAAGGAGGAGCTGATCTTTCACTGTGGGTTCAGACGCTTCCGAGCATCCCCCCTGTTCTCCCAGCACACCTCAGGTTTGTGAAGGACTTGTGGGTGGGCATGGGCATGCCAGAAGGTGGGGCTGGGGTTTCTAGGGCAGGAAGCCTGTGATGTTTTAGCCGTGGTGTCTGAACCTGGCTGAAGGACTCTTCTGAAGACTCAGTCTTAGGCTCTGAGGCTTCCAGGGAAGGCACTAAATAATGGGGAGTGGAAGAGCTTGGGCAAGGTGGCTTGCTGCTCCGGGCAAGGCGGTGGCAGGTTCCATGCAGTGAGCTGGTAGCTCAGAGGATCACCTTTGTTCCTGGCAGAGGAGGGATGTTTTTCACCCATTTTCCGTGCAGAGCCTGTTTGCCAGGCACAAATGGGCTCAGTGGAGCTTCCCAGAGCTTTGAGGAATGCTCTTGGCCTGATCTTGATCATTGCTGTTCTGTCCTAGCTGATAAGCACAAGCTGGAGCGTTTCCTGCGCCCGGATGCTGCCCTGGTGGTGACTGTTTACGCTCCCATCACTTTCCCTCCTGCCTCGGTGCTTCTTTTTAAACAGAGAAGTAATGGTAAGTTGATAATTGCTGAGGAGGTGGTGTCTGGGAAACAGACATTAGCAGGCCATTGCCATACCCCACTTAAAAGTGCATCTATGCAAGAAGTGTGACTTGAAAAAGCTGTCTCCTTCATGTTGCTTGAGGAGATTAACACATTTCTAACCCCAATATTACTGGCACCTTTGTCTGTCCCTGCTGTGGGGTTGCTCTGGGTCTGGAACCATTTGAGGAAAGGGGTTGTGGTGGGGAAAGAGGTGATGGAGGCACCTTCTGTGGCACTGTCCCATGCGTTAGTGACTCTGCCTTGCAGGAATACATGACCTCATTGCCACGGGTTCTCTGCTTTCCGTGGACCCGGACAGAATCGTCATCAAGCGGCTGGTGCTCAGTGGCCATCCTTTCAAAATCTTTACCAAGACAGCTGTCGTGCGATACATGTTCTTTAACAGAGGTACGGCTTGTCTCGGTGTGGTGGGAAGAGGGGACGTGGAAGCAGGACTCCTGTTCCTGCGGGAGCAGTTGTGTTAGTACAGCAAAGCCTGTTTTTTACCTGCCTTTCATGTTTTGATCTCCAGAGGATGTGATGTGGTTCAAGCCAGTGGAGCTGAGGACAAAGTGGGGTCGTAGAGGACACATCAAGGAGCCGTTAGGTAGGTTTGATTTGATATTTGTCTCTGATGCTGGGCAGGATGTGGACCTCCTGGGCAGGAGACAGATAATGGCCTCTTATGCTCTCTGCCTAGGGACCCATGGTCACATGAAGTGCCATTTTGATGGACAGCTCAAGTCCCAGGACACGGTACTGCTGAACCTCTACAAGAGAGTTTTTCCTAAATGGACTTACGACCCTCACATTCCAGAGCCCGTGCTGTGGGTGAGGAGCGAGAGCGCGCTGCCAGTGCAGGAGGTGGAAATGGAGTAAGTCTCCAGCGTGGCAGTTTTCCCTGGATGCTGTTCTTGTCCCGTGTGCTGTGAGGGCAGCACCGGTATCTTGGACGTATTACTGCTGGGGTCTGTACAGGGGCAGTTGTCTCACCAGCTGCTGCTCAGGTATCAAGCTATAGCTATTTATTTTAATGGAAAATGTTTTAAAAAATATCTTGGTGCCTCTGTCTTAGTGGTGGCCAGCTGTGAAGGCCAAAGGGCACTGTGTGCACCCCTTGTCTAGTGAACCCCTTGGCCCACTCAGGCTGTTGTCTTTTCCATGTGCCCTGCCACAGTGGTGTGTGTGAGGATTTTGCTTTGTCAAGGGCAAGAGTTTGCTGGAAGTTACTGTGATGATAAGAAAGGTGAAGTAGCAGCTGGGGAGAGTGAGTGCAGCTCACTGGAGGCCTGTCCCAGAGTAGGGCAGCTGGGGAGAACAGACAGTGCTTTGTTTCCAGGCCTCCCACTAACAACCCGTTGCTGTGGAACCAAGTGACTCTACAGCACAGAGACTAATGCCAGCATCCCTTGTCCCTCCACACAAACTTTTGAACGTTTGGGGTTGTTCATCTGTTTTTAGTAGTGCACAAACTAGACCCTACAAATGCAGAGTGAGGTTTCCGTTGCTTGAGACGCTGCTCTGTTCTCATTCAGCTTTCCCAGGGAGGTCTGTGAGCCAGGTCAGGGAGCTCAGGTCCACGTTTCCCCCACACAGCACGATGCAAACATTCTCCACATCCCGGGGGACTGCCTGGAATTGCTCCGAGAGCACGGCCGCCACTCCCACGCCCGCTGTTGGCTCAATCAGCAGCTTCATCCTTTCCCACACCAGCCGCGTGGCTCGCTGTCGGGACAGAACAGCAGTTGTCATCCCAGCAGCAAGTACAGGCTGCTCCGGGGCTGCGGGGGGCACAGCGTGTGCACATCTCTCCGCAGCACTCTGGGAAGGGAGAGCAGAGCTTCCGCCAGCCCTTTCCAGCTGGAGACATTGTGGGTGTTGCACAGCTGCAGTGGTGTGCAGGGGCTTGTGCTGCCCTGGGAGAGTGGAGGGGTGAGAATGGAAGGGCAGAGCATGGATGGAGGCAGCTGCCTGCTGGCAGCTACCGTGAGAAGGCAGCTGGGAGCGTTTACCTTGATTTCTTCCTCTGAGACTGTCAGGACGTCATCAACCAAATCCCTGATGATGGGCCATGTGTTTGGTCCAATGCTGGTTTTAACTGCATCTGCGATGGTATCTGGCGGGTGAAGGTTGGGGGTCAGTTCCCCTCTCACCTTGGACTGGTAACAGTCATCCGCGTTGCGTGGCTCAGCAGCAAACACTTTCACATCTGGTCTCAGAGCCTGCGGGGAGAAGAAGGAGCCACTTGGTTGAGACTAGTGTGTGCCTGTCCATGCCCAGGGGGCCAAGCAGGCCCTGCTGCTGTGCAGAGCCCAGGCACCCAGAGATTGTCAGAGCAGGGTCTCATATTCTAAACAGAAAAGGTGCTGCCTGTCCTGGGAACCCTGCTCTTCCCTCAAGGAGATGCGGCCACTATTTCCTGGATGAGCTGTTGCCTACCTTGATGGCAACTGCTATTCCTGCAATCATTCCTCCGCCTCCAACGGGAACCACCACTGCATTTACTTCAGGGGCCTGTGCAGAAAAGGAAGCATGAGTGCTTCTGGCACCTCAGGTACACCTTTTTACTGTGCCCCTGCCTACAAGGAGCAGAACTCACCTGCTCCAACACCTCCAGGGCGATTGTGCCTTGCCCCGCGATCACTGCCGGCTCCTGGTTGGGGTGCACCATGACGCCTCCTGTCTCCTGGACTACACGAGATGCTGTCTCGGCTCTGGACTAAGGGAAAGTGCAGATGGTCACCTCTGGGTCTGGCTGGGCCATGTCCCTGGCTGCTCTCCCCTGTACCTTACCTTGTCGCTGGGCTCACACAGCACCAGCGTGGCACCGTAGGTGCGGATGGCGGCTTGCTTACAGTGTGGGGCTGTCTGAGGCACCACGACATAGGCAGGAATCCCTGTGTGACAAAAGAGGAGGGAAATCCAACAGCCAGAAAGCTGCAAGGAGCTAGTTAGCGCTGCAGGAGCAGGCTCTGTCTTGTCTATGCCAGCTCCTGCAGGAGTTCAGGAGAGGGACACCCCTGCTTATCTCCAGGACTGGCAGAGCCTCTGCCCAGGAACCAGCTCTGCGTTTACCCCAGCTGGGGCTGGAAGTTGGGGTATGTGTTACCTTCAGCCTGGGCAGCACAGGCAAGCGCCTGGCCGTGGTTCCCGCTGCTGTGTGTCACGACAGCCCGGGGCAGCTCCGCTCCATCGCGCTCGCTTTCCTCAACGAGACTCCTGACTGCGTTCAGAGCACCACGGATCTGGAAGGAGAGCGCAGGTGGGGAATCTTCTTCCTTGGAGCCTCCCCCGTGCCCTGGGAAGTGCTTTAGCCCCGTGCAGGGTGGCAGAAGCCACGTCTGCTTCGAGGGCTGGGGGCTGCAGACGGAAAGTGAGTTTCTCCGGTGGAAGAAGCGACCTTCGTCCCGAGGCCGGCCCGGGCGGGGGAGGGGGGGGCCGGCCGTGCCGCCGTCCCCGCGCACCTTGAAGGAACCGGTCTTCTGGAAGAGCTCGCACTTGAAGAGCAGCCGTCGGCCGGCCAGGCGGTCCAGGCCCGCGCTGGTGAGCAGCGGCGTGCGGTGCAGCCGGCCGCGGAGCCGCGCCTCGGCCGCCCGGACATCGCGCAGCGCCAGGCCGGGCGGCGCGGCCATGGGCTGGGCGCTGAGCCGCTCCAACGCGCATGCGCGCGGCGGCCCGGGCCCGGCGCTGCCCGCTGGGTGAACGCGCATGCGCGCCGGCGCAACGTTAACCCTTCGTGGCGCTAACGCGCATGTGCGCGCGGCGGCTTTTTGGCTCTGCGCGGCCGCCGTCCGCTCGTCCGTCCCCCCCTCCCCACCAGCCCCCCGGTGCAGGGAAGATGGCGGAGGGGCTGGAGCGCGTCCGCGTCTCGGCCGCTGAGCTACGGGGCATGGTGGCGGCGCAGGCCTGCGCTGCGGCGGGCGGCGGACGAGGTGAGGGGGTGGCGGGGACCGGCGGGGCGGCGGTGGTGGCGTCCCTCAAACGGAGTTCGTCGCCCGGTGTGCAACAGCCAGTCTCGCACCCAGAGCCGAGATAGCCGTTTATTCCCTGGTTGCGCAAAGATGGGTGCTGGGGGGTAATTCCACAAAGCTAGCACGCTACACAAAGGAACCATAGCTTATTTCTCCTATTACATGATTAGGAAAAACCTGTCTTAAGTTTACCCTCGTTGCTCCGTAATTACTATTCTACTTGCTGTTGGTGAGCTATATTTAAATTAGCCTCGCTTGCTGTGTAAATTAGGACGCATGCTCCTTGCAGGGGTGTGTGTGTATGTGTTTACGGGGGGGCAGCAAGTTTTTTGGTCTTGAATTGAATCTGTGGTTGCGATCTCCTCCCCCACCCCCCCCCCCCCTCCCCCCACTACCTTTACTTCTCCCCCAGTTTCCACAGCTCATGCTTTTTTGGTTAATCATCCAGCTTCTGGGGCAGGATGCTCCCCTCTTATCAATCCTTTATCACCTCTTCAATGGTGAAGTCGTTCGCAAGTCCTGGATCCTATCAGGCTTACACAACAGAGCCACAAAACTGGAGCTTACACAATGGAGCCAGTGATTAGTGGTCCTTGTGCTTGATAGATACGGGGAGCCGCTTTTTGGGCCTTTCCCTTCTCTTCAGCTCAGCTGCACCCCCCGGCTGGGGACACGTTGGTCCCCAGTGTGAGAGTACATAGAGAACAGAGGCCGCGGGGCCTGCCCCCCTCAGGGACCTTTCTGCCACCTCCAGGGCTGAGCCTCTGATAGTGGTGGCCTTCACCTGGCTGAGGTGTGGTGGTATAGGCTGGGGCAAGTTCCTGATGGAAGAAGGTGAGAAAATGCAGCACATAACTGCCCAGCTTTGGTGCAGTGTTTAATTGTGGTGTGTTCTGGAATGAGTTTTTATGTAAGTACAGTTACAGAGAAGAGGAGAGAAACATTAGTGGGTTGTGAGCAGGTGGGGGAAATGTATCTTTGACTCAAAATGATCTGTTGGCGGAGCAGGAGGGCTGTCAGAAGGCAGCACATTCAGACAGAAAGGCTTCTGAACCAGCAGCAGGCAGGCAACTACTCCTGAGGCCTGTGAAAACTTTATGCCTGGTGCTTGAATATGTGTGCTCAGGTCTTGCGTTGTGCATGATCTTTTTCTCAGCTTGGTACTTTGAGGCAAAACCTGTTGCAGGATGTGTTTTCGAAGTGAATCAGGCCAAGGATTTGCTCAGCTTTATTATACTTTCTCGTATTCTACTCTTACTGCATGATTTCCTGTAAACCTTGACAGGGATTTTCAGATCTGTCCTCTTGGACCTGCCCTGAGGGTAGTAGGCCCTTTGTCTTTACTTAATATTTCTCCTTGAGTATTTGTCATGATTTTTTTTTTTAACCGTGGCAGGTTTGTGGTGGGAATAACTTTCTTCTGCCTATTTTTCTCCAGAAAATATGAAGGACGTGAAGGAGCCGAGGCATCGCAAAGACAACAGGCGCCCAGACCTAGAGATTTACAAGCCTGGCCTCTCCCGACTGAGAAACAAACTTGTGTCACCAAAGCACGAGGCCTCGGAGGAGAGTCTCAGTGACAAGGGCTCTTTGGGAGGAGCAGCTCCAGTCATGGAGGATTTTGGCAAAGGTGATAGCCCCAAGCAGAATGGTCCTTTGGAGGAAGATGAAGAGACAGACACTAAAGATGGTTTTCAGAGCCAGGAGAGCTTGTTCAAGCAGCCTGCTCCAGATGAGTGGTGTCCCAAGACCACCAGGAGAACCAAGAAGCCGGACCAGCAGATCTACCAGCCTGGGAAACGCCTGCATTCAGCTGCTAAAGAACCGTCCGTGCGGTCAGCTACCGAGGAGGTCACCAGCAAGATGGAGCAGCTGCAAGTTGAGAGAGATGAAGAGACTGAGAAAGGTACTGGAAAAGAAAGTAACAGGAAAATGAAATCAAGCAAGGAGGATAGAGAGGGGAGCCAGGCATGGGAAGGAGTGAAAGCCTCAAGGGGAGAAAAAGGAAGACAAATAGAACGAAGCAACAGGATAAGGAGAACGAGTGACGAGGTGATGCAGGAGAAGCTGGGCTCTGCCAAATGGTACTCCTACACGGACAAGCGGCGGAGCCGGTACCGCACCTGCAGCACAAGCTCAGCCGGAAGCAACAACAGTGTAGATGAAGCCCCACTCATGGATGGAGTGGAGAGGCGTCAGGAGCGTGCCAGAGAAAGAATACGTCCTAGGAAGCAGCTCTCTACGTCCTCCACTGACTCCTTGGACGATGACAGAACTGATGAGGCAGAAGCATATGTTTCCAGCAGGAATTTGGACAAGAAAAAGCACTCAGGGCAGAGTCGAGCTTCTAGGAGCGAGAGTGAATGGAGCAGCAATGGCAAGGAAGTCAAGGGATCCTTTCGAGTCACATTTGACAGCAAGACTATGAACAGGGATATCAGTCTGGCAGACACAGATAAAAAAAAGCCCCTGAAGGCAGCGAGGAGCCAGAGCAGAGAGCCCCAAGGGAAGGGCCGCGGGATTCTGTTCCTGCCTGCCAACACGGACCTCTCTGCCAGCACTGCCAGCTCCCCTGAACCTAGTCACCCTGGGCCGAGGCTCCTGCTCACCGGGGCTGGGGGTAAAGGCCCCCGGAGCAGGGGCCGAGGCGGCACTGCTCGCAGGCTGTGGGACCCAAATAACCCGGACCAAAAACCCACCCCAAAAAGCCAGACTGCTCAGCTTCATTTTCTAGACACAGATGATGAAGTGAGCCCCACCTCCTGGGGAGAAGCCCGCCAGGCCCAGACACCCTACTATAAGTTCCAAAACTCCGACAACCCCTACTATTACCCTCAGGCCTCCGGTCAAGGGCCCCAGTATCCATATGGTGGGTACTCCCTGCAGTATCCTATGGGTCCAAGCAATGGTGTGTACCCAGGAGCTTATTACCCTTGGTACCCCGGCCAGGCAGGGCAGTACATGTGCAGTCCACTCCCCCCGACTCCTCTGAGTCCCAAAATGGAGCAGCAGATGCGGAACATGAAGCAGCAGGAGCTCAGCAAACTCCTCCGTGAGGCTGGGAACCAGGAGCAGCAGCTCAGCAATCTGCTTTCCAGAGACCGCATCAGCCCGGAGGGGCTGGAGAAGATGGCTCAGCTGAGGTTTGTGGCTGTGCTGTAGAGGGGTGTGTGACCAAGTCATTTCCAGGGTGAACAACCGAAACTATTATCTGGAGAATGGTGTGTCCTTGGGATCTGGTATACTGGAGATTTCAGTGTCTCAGACTGGGGGATGGGGCAGTGGCTCACTAGCTTTTGATGTGCTGGGTCTGTTCGTCATGTGCCAGTTGTGTGTGGGTATCAGAAGGAAACTGTGGGTGAAGATATCATTTGCCTGGGCTGGGAGCTAAGCTGTGGCTTCTTGTGGTTGTGGAATGCTTTGCTCTATTGCAGGGACGCAGAAGAACAGGAAAAGCACCCACTGCTTGGGTTCTTCTTGCTCTTGCTGGAGCTGATCTCTCTCAGTTCCAGTGCTCTCATGCTTCTACTAGTTGCTGGTGGACTTCTGCTTTCTTACCTGTCCTCGGTTATCTGCCGTCTAATTTGCGTTATGGCCTTCAGGGGTGGCGACTGCCAGCTTGTCCTCACGCGATGTTTGTGGGTTCCCGCTGTGTCTCAGCCTCTCCGGTGCTGGGTAGTTTTGCTCTTGACACTGCTCAACCCTGTGACACGGGGCAGTCCAGTGAGACTGGCCTGGTGACTCCAGCTAGCGAGAGGGAAGTGACACCAGTGCTCTGGAGAGAAGTTAACATGGCTGTAGCAAGTTTCTACTTGGCATCTTTAACATTTACTTGTGACCTCCATGTCTCCAGGGCTTCTCTGGAGACTTTATTTTCAGAGCTGACTGGCAGCATATCTAGCAGGTGAGCTCGCTTCAGGGCTTGTTGTGTGTTTTGGGGACTTGTGCTATAGACCACAGGGTGGGATATGTCTGCTCTTGAAGCAGCCCTGGAAGTTTCAGATTTTCTTAAGGTGTCAAGGTCACTCAGAGCTGTTATCTGGAGGGAGAGGAAAGACTGTGCAGTGCTGCTGTGGCCTGTGTGAAGCCCACCCTGCCCTGGGAGTGTAGGCACAGTTGGCCCTGTCCCTGCCATCAGCGTCCCTCTGTCTCACTGTGTGTCCTGCCTGTGTCCGAGCGTGCTGCCAGCCTGTCTGCGGAGCTGGGGCTCTGGAACTCAGGTGCTGCTTATCAGATGTCTGTCTGCAGAAACATCTAATTCTCTTGATTGGTGTTTGTGCTGTCCAAGTGTATGTGTGCAGGGTTTGGGGACTGTTTGGGGGAGGACAGCAGAACCATTCTCTGTGCTTTGCACTGGAACCTGCCAGCATCCTTCTCTTATTCTGTCAGGCTCTTACAGGCATTGCCATCTGGCTTTGCTCTAGGCTTTACCATCTTTGCTGTTTACTGTTTTTTGTAGAGCTTGAATCATTATAAGGGATAAGGGGCTGCCAAGGTGCTAACACCTGAGGATTCCCTTTACCATAAATGTGCCCCACATACACGGAGCTGATTTTAGCTTGCAACTATTTTATTAAATTCAGAGGAGGAATCCTGCTGCAGCGTCCAGGCAAGGCTGTAGGTAGCTGGTGATTTCTGGGGACTCCCAGGCTTTATTTCCTTTAGTTGTGGATGTTCCCAGCTCTCATTTGTTTATGAGGAAGCAGGGTCTTTGTTTCTGCTGTGTATTTTGGTTGAATAGAAGGGAGGTGGGGATCATTTTAATGACAAGATGTCTCTTGTCCTCTGGTTCTTTGCGTGTTTGTTCCTAGCCTGTAGTAGCCAGTCTCTGTGCTCAGAAGGAGCAGAGACTGGCACTGCACACGTTCTCTGTGTTAGTATCAGGAGGTGCTTGTGCCTTGCTCTTCCTGGTGGCAGAACTGTAGCAGAGCTCCTTGCTCTTTGCCAGACCCTGATCCGTTCTGTTGCAAGAGAGAGGGTCCTTTCAGATTTGCCCTCTTGGAGCGGGAAGGGTGTTTGATTGCAGCCAGCTCCAATCTCCCTCTGGGATGTGTGTGGAAGCATCAATTTGCCATAGCATGTGAGCCAGCGGAACTGCTGACATCTCGTGCTGGCTGGATGAAAGCAGCGGGTGGCTCAGCACGTGTTCCCTGGCAGCTCAGGCCTAGGCTGGGCAGTTGCTGTTGTATTGACCACAAATTGTGTTTTGCTGTAGGGTGGAGATGCTGCAGCTGTATGAATGGTGCATCCTGATGGATATTGAGTTCTCTGATACCCAGAATGTGGACCAGTTGCTGTGGAAAAATGCGTTTTACCAGGTGATTGAGAAATTCCGACAGCTCCTCAAGGACCCTCAGGGGGAAAATGCCCAAGAAATTCGGAACAAACTGCTCCAGCTTCTAGATGAGGTAAGAAGAGAGAAACATCCCCAGACTCCTTAAACCTTTGGGCAGGATTGGCTGGTGTTTAGAATGGGATGGTGTAAGTGGGCAGCTAGCCTTCTTGATCCTGTTCATATCTCTGTGTGCCTTAGGCCATCCTTGTGCAAGGAGAATGCTCACACATTTTATGGTTTAGTGTTGCAGGTGCAGGTCCAGGTGGACATTTGTTATAATTTAAACTGGGCTTGTTTTGGTGTGGTTTATGTTAATTAGACATTGATTTAAGCTAAAATGAAATAAATGCCCTGAAACGGAAATAAACAGAAGCATTCTTGGAGGTGTTTGTGCCATCTTTATCGAATTTGCTTAGAATTCATTCTGTTAAACTACAGCTCAGTTTACTCTTCGTAGAAGGTAGGCTGACAGATCCGAGAGGATGTGTTTTATAGAATTAGGTTGGTGGGAAGGGACTTCTGGAAGGCTTTAGTCCAACCTCCTGCTCCAAGCAGGACTTCTCAAATGCTAGATCAGGTCAGTCTTGATTTTGTTTATCTTAGTCTTGAAAATCTCTGAGGCTGGAGATCCCTTGACTTCCTTGTTTTCTGAAGAGAAACAGCCCAAACCTCAGGGACAGGGACCTTCTTTCTTGCACGTGTCAGTGATGGTGTGGTGATTTTTGTGCTTGTCATCAGAAAGATTTTAACATCCAAGTGTGTGTGTGTGTTTTGCAGGGCACTTCTTTTTTTGACAGCCTACTCCAAAAGCTGCAGGTGTCGTACCAGTTCAAGCTGGAGGACTATATGGATGGGATGGCCATCCGCAGTAAGCCTCTGAGGAAAATGGTAGGTTGGCTTTCTCCTGGAGACTTCTCATCCTGTGAATCGTATGGCGCATGCTGAACTCAGCGTGCTGCCCTTGCCAAGAGGTAGGCAGCTGTACTCTGAACAGATGTCAGTATGTTTGTAGGGACTCCTTCTCAGCTGCTAGAGAACTTGTTGAACCAACTCTAGTGCATTAACATTTCTTAGATTCCTTTGCAAAGAACTTTTTTTGTACCAGCTCTGTGACCAGGGCTAATAAAAGAAGTGTCCAAAAGTGCCCTGGCTTTGCATTAGATATTGAACATCTCTTATTTCTGTCCATGGAATCCAGAATAATGAACAAGAAGAGCTAACAGTTGTACTCCCTCCCTGATACCTGACAGCGTGTTGCCCTGAGCTGTGAGTGCAACTGCAAGGGACAGCTGGGAAAGCATCTTTTAGTCCAGCTCCATTCCCAGAGATGCGTTTGTCTAACAGCTGTCCTCAAATTGGTCATGGACTGAACAACTCTCTTCTGGAGAGAGATGGGATGTTGTAAGAGAGGAGGTGTTTAGGGGATTGGCTTGCCCCTACAAATTCTGAACCAGTGCCATGAAGCCTTGTCATTTCGTTCTGCTGCCCTTTTGTGAGACCTTCAGTGTGTCAGCGACCTCCTCTCAGATCTGTGCAGTCCCTGTGTGCTCGCTGGCTCTGCAGGTGAGCCAGGGCTGTGGAGGTCCCACATGATGTTCTGAATCCTTCTTTCCAGGTGAAGTATGCGCTGATCAGTGCCCAGAGGTGTATGATTTGTCAAGGGGACATTTGCCGATACAGAGAACAAGCAAACGACACCACAAACTACGGGAAGGCACGCAGGTATTGTGTTCTTCACTGCAGCGCTAAGCGCAGCTTTTCTTCTGTCTACAAGGGATGTATCTCGTTTCATGCTTAAATTTGCCTCTAACCAAAGAAATCTTTCCACTCCTCTTTATTGTACTGCTGTCCTGTGAAGCTGAAAGATCTCTAGACTGTTTTGCTGTCCCAGAAAGCAAGCCAGCAGATCTAGTCGTCCTCCAGCTGTCTTAGTGTGGAAGTTGTCCTTTGCTGCTCCTGCAGCTGGGAGGGTTTATGCTGTTGAGGCTGGCAGAATGGCTGTTGTATTTTCTGGGAGCTTTTCAGCTAGGAGAGGTTCCCATATGTGTCTGTATGTTCTGATTGCATCAGGAGTTACTGGTACTTGTTGTTTCCTGTCACTCTTGTTTTTCTGATGTTTTTTTCTGGAGCAAAGACTTGAGGTGGGGGTGGGGGGCAAGTGAGCCCAGCGTGGGATATGGAGCACTAAAATCTGAGGGGGTTTGGAGAACAGGGCAGGGAAAACTACTGATTTTGGGGTCTGTGGACATTGTGGAGTATGCTGATATCTCGGGGAGACTGGGGGGAACATAGCAGGTTCATGATGTGTCTGAATGCTGTTGATGGATCCGTGTGGCATGATGAAAGCTGGAGAGGAGATAACACAATTGAGGGAAAATAGAGAGGAGAATTGGGGGATGAATGGTCTGCCACTGAATGGATACCTCTTGGGATGATTAGGTATCTTGAAAATATATGGGGAATGAGCTGAGGAATGTGGAGGGTTTGGTCCCAGCTGCTCTGGAGCTAAAAAGGGGACTGAGAAAGAAATGTTCCTTGAATAGCCTGTTCTCTGTGCCTGAGGCTGCACGGGGGACAGCACCTGCTGGCTCTGACTAAACAGTCCTCTTCCAGCTGAGCCAAGAACATATCTTTCTGCAGCTGTATCTGCCCTGTCTTTTGTCCTGTGCCCCAACTGCCTCTCCAGGCCAGGCACAGGCCCGCTGCCTGTGCGCACTCTTGCAGGCAGAGGGCACTTGTGCAAAGGGCCTGTTCCCTGCAGGACTGCCAAAGCTGTGCTGCGAGGGGAATTCTGTATCCTTAACAGCAAGGAAGGCAACCTGATGTCCTTTCAGTAAATCTTTCTCTCTGGTTCTTCCCTTCCTCAGCTGGTACCTGAAGGCTCAGCAAATTGCCCCCAAAAACGGCCGCCCGTACAACCAGCTGGCACTTCTGGCCATCTACACGGTAAGGTGCTCATCAAGGACGTAGCAAGTGTAAGGAGAGCCTCTGGGATGGCTGTGAGCTTCCATCTGGTGGAGAAAGGCATTGTTTAGGGCAGTGGTCCCAGATGAATTTTTTTAAAAAAAAAAGAAAAAAGCTGAAGCAGGATGTGCTGTGTGGATTCCAGCTGCTGTGGCTTCAGGCAGCTTTGTTAGATACATGCTACTCCCTCAGGCTATCGGCATTTTAGGGACTGTTCTGTGGGCTGTTGAGAGTGCAAATGTTTTAAAAGTGGGTTGTATTTAAAATTTCGCTTGAGATTTTTGTGCTCAAGGCCATGCTGTCATGAGGATGCTGTTCCTGTTTGCTATGTCTTCATTGAACTTGTGGGCACTGGTCTAAGCGACTTCCTTAGGTTTCTGTTTTGCTGGTTACTCCAGCAAGAAAACTTACTTAAGGAATGTGTGACAGCAGATAATGGGAACATCAGGTTGGGACAGAGGCATCTGTAAGGATCTGCCGACACTGAAAGATACGGGTTTAAAGCAGATCAGTTCAGAACTGCATGGTTCAGAAGCATGTTTCCTTCATGGCTGGGAATGACCTGTCTGCCTCCCTGTGTGGGTCTTGCAGCAATAAAGTGTCCTGCCCTCTGTGGAGGTGTGTAAAGCCAGCAGCATGTGTGCAAAATGCTAAATGGCTGTGTGTCTTAGTAGCATAAAGACTTTGGAGGTGCCTTATCACGGTATTCCCTGTGGGAGAAAAGATGTGAGGGGATTATCCTAGCAGCAGGCTGAAATGAGGGTGGAGTCCTGCCCCCAGCACTGGCAGGAGTCTGGCAAACCCTCCAGTTTTCCTGGGCCTCTCTGCTCTTTGTAAAACTCTGCTGGAGTTGTTTTCATATTCATAGTAATGTTGAAAAGAGTTATTTCCTGAATTGTCAGGAATTCAGTAGTTATACCTTTGCCCTTTACCATGGTGTCTGGTGAGAGACTGTTCTGTGTGAGCCTCCAGGTTGATGGCTTCTGTAGGAGCCTTGAGACTTAGAGCAGGCGAGTCCCCAGGCTGTGGTGTCATCTGCACTCCCTAACTCTGGCAATGGGCTTGTGCTTTGTGCTGGTCATTGTAGGTAGCTGTGGATATGGGTAAAGAGTTCGAGGTCCTACTTATTTCGAGGTCCTACTTATCACAGTGCTTGTCAACAAGTCTGTCTGTCCCAGGCAGCGTTGAGAGCAAGGGTGTGTGTACTGAGGGACAGGGAAGACAAAGTATGTGGGAGCTTGGCTCTGAATGCCCCAGAGCGAGTGGCAGCTCTGAGTCTCTGGTTGTGTTTTTGCAGAGGAGAAAGCTGGATGCTGTCTACTATTATATGCGCAGTCTGGCTGCTAGCAACCCCATCCTCACAGCCAAGGAGAGCCTCATGAGTCTGTTTGAAGAGACAAAACGCAAGGTGAGTCTTGGAACTGGGCTGTGGGATGCTACAGCTGCCTGTGCTAACTCTCCTGTGCTGGAGAGCTGTGATCCAGAGAGGAGGGTCATGGTGGCTTTTGGACTTGGAATCACCACTTACCTGCTTCTAGGAAATTCCATGTTGGGAGTCAGATGAAAGGGGCAACCTTCAGAATGATGGTGTCCATCCTGCCTCTCCTCAGAGTGCTTTTGGCGTTGTTTGGGTTGCTGAATCCCTTGTTTCTGGGTCACAAACTGTAAAACAGCCAAGCTGAGCAAGGACTGCAGGTTGCTGTGGTTTGCAGCATGGCCTTGGCATCCAGCATGATAACTGCCTTATCCCATAGGTTCCCCACACCTATGGGGGTGGACAAGAGAGGCTGCAGTCCCTTTGTGCCCCAGAGGGTCACCCCAAGTCAAAGGTAGAGCACATTGTGTAGGACTGGACACAGCTTTTCTTGTTGCAGGGCAGTTGGAGTTGAAAACCTCTCCTCTGCACTGTCCTGTAGTCTCAGAAACCAAATTCTGGACCTGTCAATGCATTAGTGTGGTTCTGAAGCAGGGGAGAGGGCTAATTTCTCCATATAAATGGAATTACGCACTTCTGAACTTTGATTCCCTGGATGATCCAAATCTGTCCTGTCTGCCCAGGCTGAGCAGATGGAGCAGAGGAAACATCAGGTGCTGGATCTGAGCCCCAGCCGCTGGGGGAAGGGCAAGAAGTCCACACTGCGACAAGTTGGAGATGATGCCACACGGCTGGAGATCTGGATCCATCCCTCCCACCCCCGCTCCTCCCAGGGCCACGAGTCCGGCAGGGATTCTGAGCAGGACAACGGTCTTGGGAACCTCAGCCCCAGCGACGTGAGTACTGCAGGAGGCAGCAGTTGGCTTTGGTGTCATGTGTTTGGAATGCAGTGGAATGACACTGGATCTGTTTTGCTTTCCTGTTGCTAAATTTTCCAGTGTTTTGGCTTCCCCTATGGGAGCTGTGCCTGGGTCAGGCTGAGGAGCTGGTGACCTTGTGCCTCTCATGTTTAAGGCATGTTGTTACCATCCATTTCTTGGCAGAGTGTGCTGGCGTGGCTGATCCGGAATAGGAGAGGCACAAACAGAAGATGCTGTAAAATGCCTCTGACATGCTGAGGGCTCTAACTTGGGTGAGGTTGCCGGTGGAAAATAAGGTCAGATGCTGAAGACCAGGGTTAACGGTGACCCTGTAGGTTCTGAGGCTTGTTCTGGAAGTGGGTCACTTGTCCCAGTGCCAGATGATCCGAAGTTTGCACTGGGAATGTGGAAACAGTGGTTTTAATTTCTAGTATAGGTGTTATATTTGCATTACTCGTTCTGCTGAGAGGCCAGACTAGTACCTTTCTTTTGCAAGGATAGAAAAATAATTGACTAAGGGTATCTCTTGTCAGTCTGAGCTGTGTACCTTGCACGAGGAGCTCGAGTGAACTCTGTTTGTCAGGCACAGGAATGCAGGCGAAGGCAGTGGTGGTTGGGAGCTCATCCTCCAGGAATCCTCACACTGCTTTGGCACATGCGGCTTGCAGGAGAACTTGCCAGGGAGCTCTGGGCTGCCTGTCCTAAAATGGCTGTTAAGGATGTGAGTTTAGCAGAACTGGGAAGACCTTCCCCACATACTGCGGGGCCCAGAGCTCCTCAGATACGATTGCACTTTTGTAACTAGTTTGTGACTTCAGCTGGGTGGAACTGGGGCGAAGTCTTGAAGCTTTGAAAGATAAGCTCTGGCACATAGCTGCAGCATTTTTAAGACATTACTGCCCTTGGTTGTTTTCCCTCTCCTTGGCTTTTCTTCTGGAGACCTCTGCTTCCTCAGCATCATTGAAAGGAACGTACCAAGCCTTACCCTCTCCATAAATCATTGATGAAGATGCTTTGACATAAGATGCTGTGAGTGTTTTTGAGGCACTAGGGGTTTCTCTTTTGCAGTGCTTCCATGTGAGGTAGTGTAACCGCTAGCAAAGCGGGAGGCAGTGATGTCTTGTTGTTTATAGTGCAGTGCTGTTTGCTAGAGCTTGCTCTTGGTCTGTTCGATGGGGGGGCTGTGCTCTCTGAAGTGCAGGTTGCTGGCAATGCCTCTACAGATTGTGTGTCTGATTACTACCATCAGTCTTGATTTCTTCATCTGTTTGAAATGTTGGCTCGTGGAAAGCACGAGCTTTCTGATCGTGGAGAGGCCACACGATCAGAAATACAATGGCAAAAGGGCAAGGGGAGCTGAGGGTGCAGGTTCAAGTACTCCTGGCTTTGGCAGCCAAGATATTTGTACTTGGGCTGCCTGTGCCTGCTGCAGTGCAGCTCTCCGCTTGTGTTGGCACAACTGCTTATGGGGCTGTGCTGTGGCTGTGTTGCCGAACTGATCCAGATTAAAAATAGGTGAAAAGGAAACCTTAAGTCTGTGTCACTGCCAGAGCTCCTGAGCTGTGAAGCTGTGGGCTGGATAGAGGTGGCAGCTCTTCAGAAACCTCTGGTCTCCTTGTTCTTGAAGCTATAGCTTTTTACCCTCTTCCTCACAGTATCTCTCCATGGTTTGCAGCTCCTTCTCCGGAAAGGAGCAGAGCAACCTGTGTGTTGCCACTGTGTGGCACTGTTTGGCCTCGGAAGGGCCCTGCCTGCACCAGGGGCAGGCAGCAGCCCTTATCCTGGCAGCACCTCTGCCCCACATCCCCCAGCTCTTCTCCCAGGGGATATGTGCCAGTGCTTACGCGTCATTTTGAGGAAATGAGTCTAAATGTATCATCGCCTCCTTGGTCCCTTCCTTGCCAGCTTCAGCCCTTGAAAAGGCTGAGGCAAGCCGTGTTCTTTCGTTTGTACTGACAGCTGTGCTCCGCAGGTAGCTCCTCAGGCGTCAGGCTTTATGGCAGCTGTTTCTGGGCCAGAGAAGGGAGTTTTACAGGGTAGAATGGGAAAGTGTTCAGCTTCCAGAAGCAGATACAACACTGCAAGTGTAAAGCCTAACAGCTCTGGATGTGTACTGTGTGGGAGAGAGGCTGCTCGCACCCTTCAGGCAGAGGCTGTTGCTTCAAACCCAGCCCAAGCCAAAGGCGACTGGTGGTTTTGCTATGAAGATGCTGGCTGCTTCACAGGTGACAAGAAATTGATTTGGGATGTTTTCTGTCCTTAATGGTTACTTTCTTCCTTGTGCAGGCAGTTAGGTGCCAGTCCTGTCACGTGGCACATTTGGCAGGGAGATGCTGCATGATTATTCTCCCAGGACCTGCTGATGTGCGCGCTGTCCTCGTCAGCGAGCAGAGTCTGCTCAGCACATGCTTGTGTGCCTCTTCGCAGTGCTGACTTTATTTTTCCTTATGCAGCCCTATACAAAGACACAAACATCATTACTTTATTTCAGGGTTAGGAGCCAACTGAATAGAGTTAGTAAAGCGTGATGGCAAGTCTGCAGAAAGCCAGCTCACACTGCAGCTTTTGCTGTGACAAGGGAAGGTGGCGTGCAGAGCTGGAGATTTGCCTCGGCACTGTGTGTTTAGGTAGAGGCTTGGCATAGCTGCTTTCCTTCACAGTTTGCTACATTATCTTTTCTAGGAAGATGCAGAACTGGAAGAACGTACCATCTGTCTGCACTGAGGGGCATACATCTCCGTTTGGCCCCTTCCTCAGTAACTGGCATGGGGGGTGTGGGACTGTTTCAGAGCAAGCTGAAGAAGTGTTTGAGTTGCAGCCTGGCTGTTTTATTTGTAGAGTTTTGTCCGTTAATGCCTGAGCCTTTTGGGGTTTCATTCTGTGAATGGCTGCTCTCTGTGGTCTCTTGTACGTTGCATGTTCTAGGTGTGCGGTGGCCGGAGAGACCAGGCTGATGCAGTGCCCTGTTTACCTGACAATATCAGGCCACTTCATGTGGGATTCCAATCAGAAATGCAAAAAAGGAGGATGAACTGAGGAGCAGTTGTGTTGCTTTTTTTAAAAACAACTGGATAGGGCAAAGGGAGCTGAAGAGCTCAGTCTCTGCCGTTTCTTCTCTGCCACTGGTTTCATTTGCAGTGGGTCTGTATTGATGTAAAATCTGATAGTACTGTATGCAGCTTACTGAGTAGACTGTGAATTGGTAAAGTAAACAGGGCAAATGTGCTGTCAGTCTCTTGAGAAAGTGTTAATATTACACTGGGTTTGAGATTTTAATCACTCCTGTCAGGAAATGCTGAGTTAAGGTTCCCACAGTTGCTATTGCCTGCTGCCTGTGCTCTGCAGTAGATATTTCCTTGTGTTACCACGCAGCATGCATGCATTAATAAAGATTACTCCATAGCTGCAGCTAAGATTAGGGAAGAGAGGTTTTCCCTTGGCAAGACAGTAATTGAATAATACTTCTCTCCAGATGTCTGAATATTTTAGCTTCATTAAAGAATTAAGTCTCCTAGCCTCTTTGTGAGAGGTCAATCTTGTAGAGCCATCAAAAGTTTGGTAGGGCCACCCAAAAGCTCTTAGGAAAGCTAAGGCCAGAGTCAAGATCTGTTGTCTCAGCCCTGTGTGTCAACTGCAGGAACTTTTCCCATTTCCCCCTAGCCTGCTGGTTAGGGACAGAGTTTTGCATTTGCCTAGTGCTGGGTGCCCATGGAGCAACAACCCCTTTGCACTAGCACAGAAACTGTGGTGGAATCATTAGCTCTGAAGTTCAGAGCATGTTTTAACTTCCATTTCTCTACACAGGCTTTCTTCTCATCAGCAGGGAGTATGGACAGTGCATCAGGGTTTCCTCAAGCGAGCAGTAATTATCACCAGGAGGTCTACCAAAAAGAAAAAAGGAGGTCAAAGTTCTCTCACTAGACTGAATATAGAGGGCTGCTTACTTTTGTGTTTCTTATTTGTTACCTACTGTACTTGTCTTGGAAGCTTATTATACACATACAGGTGTCACTCTGTGCTGGTAAGGGGTGAGAGTACCAGGGGACAGAGCAGCGATGTCAGAGCTGGAAGCAGCATGTATCTTTGGGTGATTGTTTGTATTTTCTTTCCGATGAGTAGTGCTGGTGTCTTTTGGACCCTTTCATCTCCTTCCATCTCCCAAGTCCTAGAAAAATCAGATGAGTGCCAAGCACGCAGGGAAATGTTCCTCTGCAGCTGGAGGAGGGCACTGTCTTCTCCAAGCAGCGGAGGCTGTGAAAGCTATGTTGCTTTTTTCCCTTTAGGTCAGGATTGAGCTAACTGGGAATTTACCCAGCAATGCCTGGTTGGGGCTATCTTCACAACTTACTGTGATTTGTTTCCTTCTGAGATGAGGCATCTCTAAGGATTCTCACCTTCTGTCTTTCTCAGTAGTTCTTGCCTGCTTAGTTTTATTTCTGACTTTGCCTGCCTCGCCTGTGCACCGTGATGCTGCATCCACTTCCACCTTTGCAGCCCAGCTGCAGTCCAAGGCTGGAGGAGGCACTTTTGGGAATGCCTTTGCATTCGGGAGCACTGAGGAGTCCTCAGGGCTGCCCACATCTCTGCCTCAGCAGAGGCCATGTGTCCTTAGTGAAAAGGGTCACTGTCCTACTGTCCTAGTCAGCTCCTGCATGTTTCACATCCATTTTTCCTTGGTGGTGTTTGTTTCTGCTCTGTGCACTTGTTCCTCTTGGGCAGCAGCCACTCGGGTGACTGGGCTGGCGGCTCCTGGCTGATTTTGGTCAGTGCAGTGTTTTGTCTGAGGGAGCTGTCTCTTGGGCTCTTCATCTGGAGAGTGGTGCTTCTAGAGAGCAGTGGGATAAAACCTCAAGGTAGTCTGGCAGCAGTTTTGGTGGGGATTTTCTGGCCATTTTGCTCCATCCGTTGCCTGTCCTTTGCTTGGACCGGTCGCATATGGGAGTGGTAGTGACCTGTACTGAGAGTTGGGGTTGCCTTGGTGTCACTACCTGTGGTCTCCTGGAGCATCTGGATTGTTAAAAGACTGTTGTGGTATGAGCTGGGTGTCTGTGAGTATGTCCCAACTTTGCTTGTGCAAATACACCACAGAGGCACCCCTGTTTACTAGCAGCTCCCTTCACTCTCAGCTCTTTTCTCACCTTGTAACTCTTTTCCATTACACATGACTAGAAATAAGTGGCAGGCAAAAGTGGAAATGATGTATTGCTATAATGATGGCTGTTCTTCTGTACAAATGCATGGATAAGAGACTGCTTGGGGAACTTGTTGTTTCTAGGGTGTCTGCTGCCAGGTTGGTGGGAGCATTTCTCCTCACTGCCAGCATGGCTGGGTGGTTTTTCTCAGGCCAGTGAAAGATTGATTTATTTATTTTTTTTTCTCTTCCATGCAGGCTCTTCTGAGTAATCCCTGCTAGCTGAAGTACAGGGCTCCCTCATTTGTTACCTCCATGGTGTCTGGTGAGCAGAATGCTCAGAATGGCCCTTTTCTAAGAGCCTCTGATCTGGAAAATAAGTCTAGACAACTGGGCCTGTGCCTCTGGTTTAGATGGGCAGCATGAAAGCACAGGCATGCCTGCCTTTCCCCCACTGCCAGGACACCACTCCCCAAAAGTGTAAACCTGCAGGCTGCACACGATGCCTTGGAAGCCCCTGCTGACTCTTGCATGCTTTTAGGGCTTTTTTTAAACCCACCTTTATACATAGTGGGCACAGGCCTATAGTGGTTGATACAATACTGTCTGCCTGTGCAGGGAGTGGAGGGAACTGAAACCACCAGACCAGCAGTGCCTGGCGATGCCCAGCGGGCTGTCTGCTGAAACCATTTCTCACACCTGTTAAACATCTGAGCTGCACCAGAGTGGTGGCATACGTGTGTCCCCACAAAGGGAGGGGACACACGAGGGAGCGTCCCCTCATTTTTTTTCTCAGTGCCTGAGCCCATAGTAGGATATACATGAGATCTTACAGCAAGGCCTTGGGTCAGGCTGCCTGTCAGCGGCTCGTCGCAGGAAGGTGACTTGTGTTAAGTCAGGAAGTTTGTCTCTGCTACGGTTAGGTGCTCTCTAGTATTTAATGTGAGCAATCCCATCTGTGGTCTGTTGCATTATGGTCTGCCCTTGCTGTCAAGGGAAGGCAGTGCTTCCTCTCCAGCCTGCTCCTTGTTGCTGTATTTGATCCACACCTCTGCAGTGCTGTGAGCCTCTGCCAAGCCTCCCCCGTGGCACAAAAACAAGCAGAGAAGCTGTCCGGGGCAGGAATGCTAGGCACTAGCAATCAGCTAAAGGCTGCCCTTCCTTATTTCTGTCTGTTATCCACCACCCACAAGAGAAAGCAGCAAGAGATGTTGCATCCTTAATTTTTGTACCCAAAGCAGAACTTGAGAGGGAGAAACCTGGAGTTCCCTCTGTCCTGCCCAGGCAACATCCTTCCCTCACCCCCACAAGCTTGCAGGAAGCTGTTGGGTTTGGTTACTCATTTGTGGAGGTCAGGACTAGGTCTGGGTTTTTTTTCCTTTGTGTTTAGGAAACAGTTTACAAACTGTTTTGAGCATGGGGGAGCTGGTGGCGTGTGAAAGAGACTTTTCAGCATCTTTACTGCTGGACTCATGCTAATTCTCTGCCCTGCCTCGTCTTCTGTAATCTCTTTCTTGGTTGGCAGCATGAGTATTTCTGAGTGCTTTCCCCAGCCTGCAACCCCGCCACCTCCTAATATGACCTCGGTCACCAAACCACCTTGGGACTTTATTTTTACTCTAGCTGTTTTGTTTCACATGTTAAAGTTGGTTTCTTTCCCCTAGCAGTGAGAAGACTTCTCTGCAGAGGAAGTAAAAGAGTGCCAGGCTGCAGTTGAAACTGGTTAAACACTAAAACCACACTCCTAGCCTCTCTGGGTTTGAGACGTGACATTCAGCCATGAAGCTTAGCGCTGGCTTTTTTTGCTTGCCAGTTGTGCACCCTCCCTGCTTGCATTTAACTTTTTTTTTTTACAAACTGTTTTTTCACTTTAAATTGCTAGTAAAAACCTTGGCTGCAGTTCCTACGTTAGTGAACCAACCAGAAACGCGGTTGCACCTTGCCCAGGCTCGTCATCTTCCGTGGATGCTCAGTGCTGCTCTGCTAAAGCTCCCAGAGCTCGGCAGAGCCTGGTTACTGATTTAGTCTCTGCACACATGTCATGTAGAACCCACATGTTGCTTTCCAGCACAACTTGACCTTTTGTCACTACCCAGAAAGTGAAGCCTAAGCTATCAGTAAGAGTTTCCAGAAGTTGGTGTTGATCTTGTTTTTTTCCTTTTCTTTTTAGACCACGTTGGTGGTTTTATTTTACTGTGAAGAACAAGGCAGGGACTAATGTTACTTGAATGGGAGAGACACCGACATGGTCTCCTTCCGGTACCACGCATCTGGTGCTAATGTGTGTAGAAGTATCGTGGTGGATCAGAGGTGGGAGCACTACAAGGACATCAATGAGTTATGCCTGTGTGAGGGGCTCCACTCTATCCCAGTGCTCAGAGAGGCTGTGGTGAGGGGAGCAAGACTTCAAGTTCCAACAGGCTTCTCATACTCTAAAACCGAGTACAATCATCCAGAAACCGCCTTTCCCTGTCAGTCACTCTTTCCTCATTTCCTCTCCTGCTGGTGCTGATCAGCCAGGGATTTGTGTGTAACCAAACCCCCTCCTGCTGCTGCACATTAGTCCTTTCTCGTGGCAGCAGATTTGATGATCCAGGCACTGCAGAGTGCTGTTGGGAGGGAGACTTTGCACTTCAGACAAGAACACTGCCAGAATTGGCATTACTGGTAAAGGAAGTAAAATGCCCAATAGTAAGGTTGGGAAATTTCCCAGAGCAGAGTGAAGGCTGTAGACAGTGATTTCTCTTCAGCTTTTTTTTTTTTTCTTAGTCTGTGATCTTTGTCTGAAGTTGGCCCAGGCCAACTTTTCCTGCTGTCTGTTGTACACTTTGGGATGGGCACCTCATATTCCACAGCCAAACCTCTTAATTCTGCCATGGGGAATGTTTATTTCTCTTCAGTATTGAATGAGCCATTTCCAGATGGGCTTCGTATCCACTGTGGAGGTGGGTATTAGGAAAGAAACTTCCTTCCGGAGGTTCAGGGAGTGGAACCTGCTGGAATCTGTGTCATTTCCTCTGTCCTTGGCTCTACTCTTTCTCTCCAGCAGGTTTCATTGCTGCATAATTCAAAGTGGAGAGGGAGATGCTTCATGCCCTGTGTTATACTGCCCAGGTAGAAGCAAAGGCCCCAGAAATACTCCAGGAATGCAGCAGGGTGAACAAGTACCCCCAGGTTGTGGGAGCCCAGGGCACAAGCTGGCTGTGAGCAGCTCCCCTTATCCCTGGCAGTGAGCATGGCTGGGAGAGCGGGAGCGTGAAGGTTGCGTGCAATAATGCTGTCATCCTTCTGGAAGGCTCTGTCTCTGCTCAGCCTGTTGTCCAAATGTCTTCTCTGTTGGCCTAACTCCATCTTAAGCCTTTCAAGGTTAGATCTCTTCAGTCTTCATCCTTCTTAATTTCTTATATTGTCTCCCTGCTTAGTGCTTTAACCCCACAAGTAATCTACTCTCTGACAACACCCTGAGCTACATTCACAGATCTCTAACCAGAGCTCATCACATGTTTCCCAGTGTCAGTTTTCTATTGCAGGAAGGGGATGCTGTTTACTTCTGGCAAACAGTATAAGCTGCTTTTTGCTGGTTAGAGCTGCTTCAGTGCACAGCACGTGGCCTTTCCCTTACCTGCTGGACGAAGAATGGCTCTGCCTAGGTCATCTCGCTTTCAGTGCTTAATCAGATGCAGCCTTGAAGAGCTGAGCTTGTATCCTAAACGACCTGCAGCACCAGAGCCAATTTGTGAAAAGTTTTGTGTTGAAAGTTAACTTGATATCTCAGCTGAGGACTCTGGCATGTTTGCATAGATTCATAGAGTTTATGGCCAGCAGGGACCATTAGATCATCTAGTCTGATCTCCTGTATATCACAGGTCCTTAAATTTCACCCTGCTACTCCTGTATGAAGCCAAATAACTTGTGTTTGGCGAAAGCAAAACTTCCAGAAAGATATCCAGTCTTGAGAATCCACCCTTTTCCTGGGGAGTTTGTTCCAGTGATAATTGCACTGGTTCTGAAACACTTATACCTTATTTCCAGAGAGATTGTTTCCAGTTTGTTCTTGTGCTTTGCTATTCTGCGAGTGTAAAGAGCCCTTAAGTACCATGGAGGCACTTCGCACCCTGCAATCAAATTGCCTCCCAGTCTTTTTTGATACACTAAACAGATTGAGCTGTTTAAGTTTTTCACTGCAAGACATCATTTCTAGCCTTTGAATCACTTTTATGGCTGTTTTTTGGACCCTTTCCAATTTTTCAGCATCCTTTTAAGAATAAGGGCACTAGAACTGGATGCAATATTTCAGTGTCAACCTCGCCAGTGCCGTATATAGATGTAAATGTGCTGTCCAGTGCCTGCTCTCTGCTTACATCTAAAGGACAAGTTAACCCTTTTTACTGGACAGTGCATGGGGAACTTGGCCGCTGTAGTCCCTAGAGCCTTTCTGGAGAAGCTGCCTCAGGCACGGTCTCCCGGAGACGTAATTTTACATGATCCCAGATGCATAACATGACATTTGATTCTGGAAAACCCCAGATTTTGAAGCGATTATAATAACCTTGTGTGAATGCCCTGTAGCCATCGTTACTTACTGATCCATTGGCCTTTGTGGCACATGCAGTTTGACAGCAGAATTTGCTCTCAGTTTGTTGATTAAAAACGTTGCTAGTGAGTCTCTACCAACCTCTTTCCATCCAGTTCAGTCAGAGTCTCTGAAGACCACTGCTTTTTAAGAGGTTGCATAAACATTTTTAAATCTATTTAAGGCTAGTATTTTTTTCAAGGATGTTGTAATGTATATTTTCAAGAATGTTCTAATGTATAGAAAGCAAACTGAGATAAAAGTTTGGTTGAAAAGGAAATAACATGTATATAAATGTTCTATTTGACCTGTTTTCCTTAAATTAAAAGTTGTCCTAGTGAATTCGTTATTAATTAATGTTAAATTTATTTATAGTTCAGGTGTTTGGTTTGGAGCCAGTGAAGTTACCATTGCTTGATTTTTTTATCTTACTAAAATGCAGAATTTTCTTGCTTATGTTTCTCATCTCACTTTCTCCCTGTAGTGATGAAGGGGAAAATCAAAAGCTCATTGGTTTTGCTGGGGGGCTTCCTAAATGCCTCTTCTTCTTGTGCTGGGTTGCTGACTTGCAACTCTTACAGCCGTGAGATGTGTCCTGGAGCTGTAGCCGCTGCAGTCCAAAAGATCAGGAAGCTGCAGGAGTGTCTCAAAGTCTCTTTGCCTGGAAATTAATTTTGTATGCATGCCTCAAGGCCACAATACATCAGGGTTCCCTCTTTCTTCCATGTCATAGCAAATTGGATTTTACGTTTGTGCAGTGTCTGATGTTAAGTATCAGGATTCTTACTGGAATGGCTTCTAATGCTGCAGAAATTAATCCATTTCAGGGCAGGACATTGCGACTGCTAAACAGAAACCTGCATTAGAACACGTGGCAAGAAGAAGCCAAGGCAAGCTCTGTATCCGTTTGTGGTTGCAGGTGGTATATGAAGAGGAATGATTATGGTAATTAGCCCAGCTGGAATTTGCCCACAGCTCTGTGGGTACCTTGTAAATAGTGCAAAAATGCCAGACAATCTTAATAGGCCTTTCGTCTCGTCTCCTTTATATAGGTAGCCATTTGCACAAAACACTTTCCACCAGCACTTTGTTGCGATTGCACCTGTAACAGTAAAAACCTCCTCTTGGTATCTTGCCAGTTGAGCCCACTGCAGCATCTTGGAATTTTCAGGAAGCTCTGTATCGAGTGCTTGGTGTTATTTCTGTGAGAATATGCCATGAAAGACACCAGCCAGAGCTGTGCCTTGCAGCTTTGGGATGGTGTGGGATAAAGGCTCAGGCTCATATTTGTGAGGCCATCTCCAGGGGAGGTAGCAGGCTCACTGCTGCTGTTGGACTGGGTGGTAAAACTCTGAAGGAGCTGCCTGTGGAAGAGAGGAATAATCTTAATAGTTAACGTGGTGTATCTAGCCCTTGAGCTGGGAGGGAGAATATGGCATGGTTCGGGTGACTGGATGTTATTTCACACAGTTCTCAGCAAGGAAGCTGTGCCTGGAAAAGCCTGGCTGCCCAAGAAACCCTGAAAATATTTGGGATGAGTGTGGTACGTGTTTTGGAGCAGAGCTGTGTGGCTCTGTGGTCTGTATCCCAACCCCTTGTCACTGAGGAGACCCCTAGACTCAGGAGAACGTCCCGCTGTGCTCCAGTCCCTTCCACTCCGGTGGAGACAGCACATTTGTTACAGGCAGTTTTGCATCTGGTCTCTTGATTAATGGACTTGTCTTTTGCAGCCTATTTTGACTCTGACACTGCGTTCTGCTCCACAGATGCTTTGCTGATGTTGAAGAAAGTTTGCCTCGCTTGATAAAGACCAGATCCTGAAATTTACTTCCAAACCTGAAGTAACAATTTTTAACTTGAAATGCTTTTTCCCCAGGAGTCGCTGCTCCAGAATCCTTCCCTTATTTGGTGCCTCCTTCACAGCTGGGACTGATGCTCAGGTGCCAAAGCTCTGTGCACTCCTTGCCGTGAGCCAAATGGGTCCGTGCTGGGTTCGAGCGCGGCAGCTCTGCTTCCCGGCCCGGACCGTGGCACTCCCTTTCCCTGCACACCCCGGTGACATTCCCAGTGTTTCTTTGCTGGGGCGGGAGACACCGTTTTCAACCCTTTTTGGTCGGTGCACAGTCTCTTGAGGTTGGGTCTTGCGTTCTTCTTTTCTGGCTCTTTTTCATGACAAACCTTTCCTGAAGCTGTCTGACTGCCCCTGTTCTGTGTGTTGTCAGGACGTACTCCTTGTGGCCTCTCGGTGATCTGAGCTGGCTGTTCCAGGACTGTTGCTATCTCTGCACTTAGCTGCTCCGTGAGAAGTTAGTTGTTAGTCACTGTTGATTTCTTCCATGGTAACAAATCCAGTTTGGTTGGCGGTGCGGTGTGTGAATGCTCCCCAAGCAGCAGTGGGCTGCTTCCTCTGGTGAGGTTGCCTCTTCCCAGGTGGATTTAGTCTGTCTGCACATGCTGACTCATGACAGCCAAAACAGCTGTTTTCAGCTTCAGGCACTACTGTGTGCAGGGACCCCTTCTTCTTCTTGACAGCTGGTTTGTTTTTATAACTAATGCCTTCACTATATGCTCATAACTTCCATATCTGTGATGCCCGTTTTTCAACTGGAAGGGCCAAAAATCTATTTTTTGACCTAATTTTGTTGTTGTATAAGCCTTACTTGGTGGGCTCTTCCCAAGCAACCAACTGGGACCAGCTAGATTTGCTTCCCTGTCCCAAGAAGCAAAGCTGTCTGCAGAGGGCAGTGATGTTAGTGTGCAGGGAGCCCTGTCTTCCCCTGGCATCCTGACATTGGTACAGGGACCATTTTCAGGAAACTTTGGAGGTGGCCACCCTTGGAGTGCACAGGGAGAAAGCTGAAGTCAAGGAGTTGTTGCAGGTCTTGTGCTAGCCCTGTCAGGGTAGTGAGCACACTGGCAGGGCTTTGGGGAAGTGTTCCTCTCCACCCTGCAAATGCAGAACAGCAGGTGACGGGGGGGTTCCTCCTCCCTGCCCCAAAGCCAGTGGAAGTCACTGTTTCCCTCTTGCTGTGAGAAGCAGCGTTGGATGGGAGGAGCAGGGAGGGCTCCCAGAGACAGGGACAGGTGAGTCACTAGAGAAAGACTCATTCAGAGAAAAGCCCAGTCAAAGCAGCCTGTGGCCTTAGCGTGAACTTGGAGATGAAAGGTCCAAAGTTAAGTGATGAGCTCATCAAAACCTCGAGGCTGTGAGAGAAAAAGATGAAAGAAGCATGAGAGGTGCCTGCTTGAGATGCCACAGTGCTGGGGCACACAGGTCTCTGCCTGGGCTTGCTGGGTTCGTGCTTAAGTTGGCAAGAGGTATGAAACACTTTGTAGAGGCAGGTATCCTGATTCCTTTTGAATAAAATTATAAATATATATATTTATTTCTGCACATATCTATGTCCCAGTTCAGCACTGGTTCCTGTGGAATGTGACTGCTTAGTCCTTGGAATTGGGAGCGAAAAGGCTGAGTGTGAGGCTTGCTCTGAGAAGGTGGGGGTGAAGCTGAGCCCTGGCGAGCCCCCCCAGAGCTGTATCTCTGCGGGAGCACTCTGGGCATGTCCCTGCTGGGCGCGGGCGTCACTTTCCATTCAAGGTGGGGAGTTTTGGTACTCCCCTGCTGCCAGTAAAGTGGTGTGGAGATTGCAGGGTGAGTGCTCCCACGGCTGCACGTGAAGGTAGGCCTTGGAGAAAAACTTCTGCCCCAATTTCTTCTTTCCCCCACATGCAGCCTGCTAATCAGCGTTGTGACAGGCTTTCCAGTAGAGAAGGCTCAGGCCATGAGCTCCTCCTCTTTTCCGTATCATCAAGATATGGAAAAACATCAAAGGACACAGAGCTTGGACCCCCTCCTCCAGCTCTTGCAGGCAGCAGAAGCATGTGGGCTTGCTGTGGGGCAGAGTGCTGCCCACTGCCCCAAAGGCTCTTGCACCTGAGCTAGGAGCTCAGATTTGTTAGCCTGTGTCTGTCAGGGTATGCGGTTGCAGCCAGAGCCATGGAGCTAGTCACAGACCAGCTTTCTACCTCCACAAGCTGTTGCCTGAAAAAAAATGTGTTTAAAGGTTTCAAGCTCTGAGTTACCTTGGTGTCCTAAGGAGGATGGCGGAGAAGCAGCTATATGCAAACTTAGCTGGCAGAGCAAAGAAGGGCTTTGCTGTGCTGTCCCAGTATTCCCCAGTCTCTTCTGGGTTTCATCTGCAGAGTTAATAAAATGGTGGCAAATAAAGTTGAGTTCCAGTGGAAAGGGCTCTTTAGGGCAGCAGTAAAATAGTGAGTAAGCAAGAACCCCTTGCTGCGGGGGCCAGTTTAATTGGTCTGGCTTGTTTTATGAGACAGGTTTTATGTTTAAACTCGCACATGGCCCAGGAGCGACTCTGCAGCAGGGCATCATTCTCCTGCATGGGTCCTCCGGGAATGCAGCCCGGGTTAATTACACCTACCCGAGCAATCGCACCTCGCGCAGCAGCTGGCATAAGTCACGGCGTGAGCCGAGGGGTTCAGAAAATGCGGGTGGGAGGTGGTGCCAGAGGTAGGACTGCTCGCGATAACCATCCCCTGAGCCAGGCCTGGCTGGGGCTCGGTGCTGCCTGGAGGCGCGGGGTGGTGGCTGTCTTGTCCCCTCTCACGTGTACCTGGCTGGGATTGCTGCAGCCCTGCCTGGTAACCTCGTCCTCCCTCTGCGCCTCTGATCCCGCTGTAAATGGAAGTGGCGTCGCTGACCTTCACGGCAGGGGTTTAAGATACAAAAATCTTGTGCAAATAGGAGCAGAGCAGTGGTGCTCTGGGTCGCTCCTGGTCAGCATCTCCCCGCACGGTGCTCGGAGCCTGGCTTTTCTCACCGCGCTGAGGCTGTGCAGGCGTGCGGTGTGAGAGGAAAGCCTCTGGCTGTGGAGAAGGTGAGGAGGAGGCCAGTCCACTCCTAGTGTGACATAGCCATCTCCGGGGCCAGGCAGAATGACTCCTTACCCATCCACAGCCTTCTTCAAAGCTGTTTAGATAAGGACTGGGAAAGCGCTGAGCTGGCAGAGGTGACTTAGAGCACAAGTAATTATTCAAGGTGGGTTTTTGTGCTGCTGGACCTGAGCAGGGCAGGAAGCTGCCTTCAGGCCAGCTCCCCCTGTATCCCCTTAGCTCTGTCTTGCTCTGGTCATTTAATAGCAGCACTGCTGCTGCAGGCTTTCCTCATACATCTGAACACTGGCTCCCTCTCTGTAATTGCTTAAGGGTGGGGTTAAATGAAGGGGTGCAGCACCACCCCAATGCCCCTTTGCTTCTGACAGTTGCTCCTGGCTTTGTCACTGAACTCGCCATGTTGGCCTCTCTGCAGAAGAGCGTCGCTGAGGGCATCCCGCTCCCTCTCCACATTGACCAGATTCCGCTCATCCTCCTCTGCAGAGCACCGAACAAGTTGCTTCTGTTGGTCGTTAGTTTGCTGTTGTTTTTTTCCCGTTGGTGGGACAGGCTGCCTTTGGGGACTCCCTTTTCCATAACCCCTCAGACTGCGCTTTGAGCTTACGGGGCGTGGAGGAGGAGCCCTTCGGCCGAGTGGCTGCCGGGGCTGCGGGTCCCGGGGCCGGTGCCCGCCGGGCAGGCACCCTGCGAGGCAGCCTGGGACCCGCAGAGGGTGCTGTGTCTCCATCGCCTCTCCCGGCTCCAGCTGTTTGGCACTTGCCCGTGCCTGTGTGCATGATGTTTGTAAGAGTTTGGGCATGTCCATTTGGTTCCCATCTCCAGTGCCACCCCCAGCATCCAGGCCAGGTTCTTCTGTCACTAGGGACATTCTTAATTCACAGGAAATCGGAGAGAGTTTAATTGTTTTCTCCTCTCTTTTTTTTTTTTTTTTTTTCCCATGCAGCTGAACAAAAGGTTCATCCTCAGTTTTCTCCATGCCCATGGGAAGCTGTTTACCAGGATTGGGTAAGTGTGCAGGATGTTTATTTTATTTTCCTACATTACAAGTCTTTTTGGAATTTAATATTGTTAGCAACTAAGCTGTGTTTGGAGCTGAGGGCACAGGGTGTGAATTCTTGCAGGCCTAGCCTCCTGGTTCTTATTCTCCTTACCCGCCCTCTGATCCACACTGGTTATTCTTTGGGCTTTTTCTTCCCTCACCTCAATGCCCAGTCCTGCCCGTGCACTGGGACCCTCTGGCCGAGGCTGAGCTTGGATGGCTGATACATGGGAGGGACTAGAGGCTGTATTCCCTCTCTCACATCACCTAACTGTGCTCCCTTCCCTTGAATTTCTGGTTTTATCCCCCCCCCCTCTTCCATTCCCCCCTGCTCTTAGCCAGTGGAGAGGTGGCTCTGGATGACTTGCAGTGGCTGCTGCCTGCAAGGAGCACAAAGCCATCGAGGCAGAGAACCGTGCAGTGGCTGAAAGCTGCCATCCGGAGCATGTCAAGACAAGCCTTGCCCTTCATCTCCTTGCTGCCATGTCAGTGAAAGCCTCATAGCTGAGAGCTGCCCTGGCTGTGGGAACGGGTTTATACAAAGTGCCCTTGGCAATGTCTGTCAGAAACTGGTTTCAAGTAACTGAACAGCTACCCTTGAAGCAAAGCAAGCCTGATGCAGGCCTGGGCTGAGATCCCAGCTTCGAGGACATCCTTATGACCCACAGAGCAAAGCTCAGCCTTGCAGCTGATGGGCTTCCCATGGAGCTCTCCCCGCTCTGGGCCTGGACTGGCCCTCGCTCTCGAGTGATGGGGTGGCTGTGTGGGGGCGGCTGTTGGAGAGAGACCTCGCGTGGGTCCAGAGAGTCTCTGGCAACAGTGGTCTCTGCTTGAGCCTGCCAGTACCTCGTAAGTAAATGGAGTCTCATGAGCTCTCTTGGCTCCTTCAGTCTCTCATGGAACTGCTGGTTACAAGATACAGGGCTGAGAGACCTTTTCCAGGCCACGTAGGTAAAGGTAGTGTGGCTGCAAAGTGGCATCTTGTCCCTACTGTTGGTTTTTTTGACTCAGATGTACAGTTCCCTGCCTCTGGGCCTGTAACCTTTCCCTCCTGGAGCGAGGAAGCACAGTGCAGGACACAGCACTGATCCTGCCATGCAGACTGAAACCTCAGCGCTTGCTCCATCCAGCGTGCTTTCTAAGGTGACCAGTCAGGCGTGACGTGCTTGGCTTTGGACCTTTCATAAAGCAGTGGGAAGTAGGAGCTGTGCTGGCCACTTTGCTGGAGATCCGAGTGTCTGAGGGCAAGGGGGAGAGCAATCTGCTTGCTGCTGGTGCTGTTGATCTCTCCCCGAGTCACAAGGCACTGATGATCTGCTTGTGGGCAGCAGGCTGGCCTGCAGTGAGGAGGCAGAACTGGATGTCCTCCTGCCTGCAGGAAGAGAGGAGGAAAGCTGCGAGAGCCCATGAAAAGTTTGGTAACTGCAACGTGTCTGTGCCAGAGGGCAGAGCACCCAGGGAGCTGCTGGTCCTCGGCTCTGTGGGGCTGTGCTCGCAGCCGAGCTCTGGTTGAATGCATGCCAGCAAGGGGATTAATGGGGATGTTGCAGAGATTGCTTGCACATTTGGCTCCTGAGACTTTTGTGAAATTAAGATGCAGCATTTGAGGCAGTTGCTTCCCAGGACAGTCATTTAGAAAACCCAAGTATGTTTAATGGTAGAATATCCCCTGAAGTACTTAGAAGAGAACTAGAAAGTAATACCATGACACAGGAAGAGAAAATCGTCCAGCCCTGCTAAACAGCTTCCGTGCTTAAAATAGGTAAAAGGTGAGGAATAGTTGAGTCCTCTTTGGGCAGGATTTTAAGTGATTTATCTGTAAAAAATACGGAAAAGATGATGTTGCCCTAATTGGACTCTTTTGCTCCTAAAACCACAGGTAAGCAATTTATTAAAAGCTTCCGCTCTGCTGCTGACCTGCTGGTTCTGAGCTCAGTGGGGTTGCTGCATGCCATTCCAGATGTGCTGCAGTATCAAAGCACAGCTGGCGGCGCTGAGGAAGCCCTCACTCCTCCTTGTTGTTATTCCATGGCAATAATCTTCATCTCCTCTCCAACAGCCCATCCTGCAAAGGACTCCTCCATCCCCAGTGTCCTGTCTACTCTAGGAGGATGTTGCTGGATATGCTGGATGTGGTCTGAGATTTCTCAAAATTAGGAAGTCTTTAGAAGCAATCAGTTTGCTCTAATTCCCTGGCTGTGCCCCAAATCCAGGAAAGTTGCCTCTTCCGGGGGGTGCAGTGCTTTTGTAGTGGCGGAGCTGCTCCATTCTGCACAGCTACAAAGTACAAGGGGCCTGTTTGTTACAGCCCATGTTTGTGGGCAGGTAACAGAGACAACTGCTTCAGCAAACAGTGCCTGGGGAGGGGGTACCCCCGCTGCTAGGCAGAACCAGTTGTTGAAAGGCATCTGTGAAATATGGTTAAGAAAGCAGCCATTTCAGTCTTTAAAAATAGAGCTTATTACTGGCCTTAAAGTCTGTTGGGGAAGCCCAGCAGAATTGCCCATGTGGGTTACCAGAAGTGGCTTGCTAATCCAGCCTGTAGCATGCTGATATCACAAGATCTCAATCTCTCGGGGGAAGATAGAGGAAATTGCTATGGAGGCCCCTGAGTTTGCCTGCCCCAGCTCCAGATGCCTCGCCCACTGCGGATTTTGGCTCCCTCGCTCCCATGTGGACATGCTGGTACAGTGTCCCTGATAACTGGAGTGGACACTTGCTGCGAGACAGATGCTCATTCTTGCTGGGTCTGGCTGTGGCTCTTTCTAGTTTAGGATCAAGAAGTAACCCAGCTCAGCAGAAGAGGCAATGGGACAGGAGGACCTGCCCTCTCAATAGTTTCCAAGGTTTTTGGCAGCTTCTCGGTTATAGAGTTGTCTTTACGGGGTACCAGGTGAGGACTCTCTTTGGGAGAGCTGTTGTGGGCAACCAGTCATTTTTGTGAACTGGCTGTGCTCTTCTTTGCAGTCAGTTCAGTTTTTGACCCCATTTCAGCTGGGAGGTTGCTGAGGATCCAACAGCTCTTGATAAGTAACCTCAGCTAATTCCCTTAGCGATGCCAGATGAAGAGTGGGATAAACGTGTCAGATTTCCGTGGGTGCTTGTGAACGGTGTTGAAAGCACACCCCATCCCCAGCCGTGGCACTGCAGCCGCTGGCTGCTGTGTCCTGATGAGCGACAGCAGTGCTGTGTGCTGCAGGGACCAGCTCCAGCTTTGACATTTCCAGCAGCTAGACGAGGCCAGTCGTTAGTCTGCGAGTCCCTGTCCTGTGGGGCTCTAAGTGATGAAGTTTAGGGGCTCAGTCACAGTGCTGGGGAGTGTGTAACCTGGGGGGACAGGGCTCAGTGCCATGGGATCCGATCCTGCCGTGCGGAGCCCGGGGACAGGCACCATTCTTCTGGAGGAAGCATGCTCTGGCCAACGTTCAATGCACTGGAATTGCCACATCCGCAATGTGGCACCAGTGTGTGCAGTTTGCTGCAGCCTGGGTTTCTCGGGAGTCCCATGGGCTGCTCCTGGTCCAAGAGAGCTGCTGGCCTCTTGGCACCCTTCCCAGATTGGTAGAAGTCAGTAGAAAAAAATGGTTGGTCAGAAATGACTCATAAAGGCCGTGTTTTCCTGCCAAAGGAATGCTGCCTGTTGGTCACAGAGCGATCCCTCGCTAAGGAAGGCTTCAGCTGCCTCTG
Source organism: Athene noctua (assembly GCF_965140245.1). Taxonomy (NCBI): domain Eukaryota; kingdom Metazoa; phylum Chordata; class Aves; order Strigiformes; family Strigidae; genus Athene; species Athene noctua. The sequence goes on from NC_134055.1 coordinate 5,943,262, forward strand.
TCGCAGCCTGCACCTTCATTCCCTACGGCTCCTGGATGGGAGACAGCACCCCAGGGGGTCCCCCTTCCCCAGGAGACGTGACACTGAGCGAGCTGTGGACTGACCGCCCTGCACCCTGGGCATAGCCTGCGCTCTACAGACTCTCTCTCTGTCTGCAGGATGGAGACTTTCCCTGCGGTGGCCGAGGAGGTCCTGAGGGAGTTCCAGGTCCTGCTGCAGCACAGCCCCCCTCCCATCGGAAGCACCCGCATGCTCCAGCTTGTGGCCATCAACATGTTTGCAGTGTACAACTCCCAGCCCAAAGGTACCATGTGCTGCTTTAGGGGAACCAGGCTGAGGATCAGCCGCTCTTTGTATGGCCGAGTTGTTCATGTGGAGAAAGGGGAGGGGGGGGGACTCACCAGCTGAAGACTGATGGGGAAGCGAAGTGGTGGTTGGATGCCCGGGGGTGTCGGTGTGTGTAGGGACAGCAAAGGGACCTTGGCTGGGCCTCGGTGGAGCTGGCTGAGGTGTCTGAGGCATGTGGAGGCATCGCATCTCCCTGGGGCCTGAGTCATCAAGCACAGAAGGCAGGCACTGCTTGATGGCTCTGCCTTCCCAGCGTTTAGCCTGGGCCCTGCTCAGTGCCTGTGCTGGCGCCAGAGGGGCTGAGAGGATCTCAGAGACTTTGGCTGTTGGGAGAGTGGCTTTGCCTGTGACTGCTCGTGTCTGTGCAGGTGGCTGCATGATGCGATGCTGCTCTCTGAAAGGCCAGGCTGGAGGCTGCGCCCCGTATTAAGGCACCTAGAGAGTAAAGCAGATCTGGTATTACTCATCCTCCTCTCCTCGCCTCCTCCATCCACCCAGGAGGCTGTATGTGGTCTCTACCGTTGTCAAGTTTAATGTATTGGTCAGCAGAGATGCCACCAAACTAGAGTCCCTTCCACTGAGTTTGAAATGGTGCTTCCAGGGAATGTGTTTTTCCCTGTGGCTCCCCAGTATGTACCCAGTGGCAGGTACCCAGGACTGCCTGAGCCCTGTGTTTGGGAGCAGGGATGGGGCTGCACTCCCTGGGTGGTAGTAAGCAGCATTTCACATGCCAGTGGCTTGGGATTTACATCCCAAAGATGGAGGCCTCCAGCTGATGGATTTCAGTCAAAGCCACCATGTGGTGGGTGATCAGGCTGAGCCCCAGAGAGCTGCTGGTGGAAGATTTCTCCCTCGTGAACCAGTTGGCCACCTGTCAGACTGGTGGTTAGTGGCCAGGGTCAGCTGATGGAGTGAACCGGCGTCGGCCGGAGGGCTGGGAAGCAGCTCCCGTGTGCCGTGCCTGCTGCCCCGCCAATCTTGTAGGCACCTTCCTCTCCCAGGGGAAGCACTGGGGGAGCTGTCAGCCCCACTGGTGAGGCAACCTTGCCCTCCTGCCTGCGAGATGCCAACCAGTGACAGTGTGTTTATCTTTGAACTGCAAAGTACTTTATGATTATGAGCAAATGCCTCTGCTCAGCCCCCCCGGTAGGTATATTAATAGCGGTGTCCATGCCACAGACAGCAGTGGGTGGTAAAGAGAGGAAGAGATTTGTCTGGGCTGTACAGCAAGCCCCTGTGGCAGAACTGGAAGCAATCCCAGCTCGTGGACCACTGGACTCTGCTCTTCTATCCGTAGCTGAGCTGTGGATGTGTGTGAGTGACAGAAAGGCAGTGCTTTTTATCTCCTGTGAAAAATAAGTATTCTCGGAGTTTTCTGCCTCCTGTGTGAGTAGCTGCCAGCTGCTCCCAGCTTTTAGATCTCTGGAGAAAGCAAACCTGTTCCTGCTGGGGACTGCAGGCTGTGCGCAGAGCAGGTGGCAGCGTGCATGAAATGCCTGCAGGTCGGATGGCACTACGGCTGCCATCTGATGCCTGGTGCCCTTCAGGGATTTCCCTGAGGGCTTCTTGCTCTGGTGACCCTAAAATATCGCTGAGAATATTGTTGGCAAAGCAAATCCTGTTGTCAGCACAAATGCCCTGGTGGTCTCCGAGCGCTTGTGTGCTGAGTGCTGGCACAGCGCGGGTTGGGCTCGGTGCCGACACTGTGATACTGAGAAGAGCTGGGTGCAGAGGGGGCGGGGGGGAGCAAAGGGCCTGAAGTTTAAAAGGCAAGCAAGAATGTTTGCTGAATTATTACCAAGTGCCCAGCACGGAGCGAGGGTGTTGGCTCCTTCCCCCGGTGTGTGGGTTGCTGTGGGCAGAGGGCTGGCTGGAGCATACGGCAGAAACGGCTGTCGGGAAGGTGCGGGTTTCCATTTCCCAGCACATGAGTCACCTCCCTGGGTTGTAGTAGCATGGGCAGCGGCAGGAGCGGGTGCGAGGGGACCGATCCACCCCTGTGGGTGGGTGGGAGGCTGGGAGGGCGCAGGGAGCCGTCCCACCCTGCCTGCATCCCAGTTGCCAGGAAGCATTACTGGGGAGCTGCGAGCCCGGCTCGCCGTAGCGAGAGCTTGGCTGCGTCAGCTCTGTAGAGCTGGATCTAACTTTGCAGTTGGACCGAATGACCTCTAGAGATCTCCTCCTACTGAAATCCTTCTGCAAATCTGGGATCAGAGCGTGTCTGTGTCCTTCCCATCGCAAGGGCCTGTCTGACCTTCAGCTGGAGCTCTCAGTAGCAGGAGGAGATCTGTGGGTTGGGGGCTGGGGAGGGAGGTCGGTCTGTCTGAGAGCCGCTGTTCCTTGTTGTCCCGGGGTAGTTCTCTCTGGGGATTGCTGCTCCCTCCATCTCCCGCCATGTATTTCCAGGTCTCGAGAGCCCCAGCTACTCCTGAGAAACTTGTAAACTCGCTTGCTTGCCCTGTGTCTGGTGTCTAATGAATCCCTCGTGCTGGGATCCAGTGGTGCTAGCAGTTGTGGGGCGGCGTCGCCAGCAAAACAGTCTTGATGTGGGGAACTTTTACAAAATTTTATGCCCATGAACACAAACTTTTAATCACATATTCAGGTATTAAGAAAAAGGAGACTTGAACAATCAAATGCTTTAATAAACACCTTTCCTCTCTCTTCCTCCAGCTTACACCAAAGACCTATCCTGCCCCATCTGTGAGTCTCAGCTTCCCCTGTTTTCGTGCCAGATTATGCTTGGTCTGTCCCAATTCCTTCGGAGGCAGCAGGCACTGCAGGAGGTTGAGGACTCATGCTTAATGGTTTATATCTGCCACTCTTTCCTTTTTACTTGTTTTCTTTTGCTGTGGTGTGGGTTGGCCGTGGTCTCTCAGGGCTGTCCCTGCCCTGGCGTGGGTCCCCGTATAGCAGTTGTGATGTGTCCTCCTGCACACCTCTGGCTCCTAGCAGCTGCCACCCTTTCGTAAATCAGTTTGTGTGAGGTCACCATGTGCTCTTCTGACAAGCTGCCTTTTTGGGGTGCAATGGGGTGTTTAAACTGGTTTCAGAGCCAGCCAGCTGCGAGCGACATGTGGTGTTTCACAGCCTCCTCCCACGCAGGTCGCTGGTGCAGCCCCCGGCTACCCGGACCCTGCAGCCTGTGCCCAAGGCAGGGCTTGGCTGTGTGCAGGCAGAGCCACACGGTCTGTGCCCAGTGCAGGCAGCTGAGCCTGTGCTTGTCCCCCAGGGGCAGCACCAGGCGCGCCGGAGCTGGTCTCAGCTGCCTGTGCAGCCAGGCAGCACTGGGAAGACCCTGGGAGATGGATTTGGTCTGTTGTTTTCTCTGACAGAAGAAGCCAAAGAATTCCCACATGAAGTGCTTCCCCTGCTGTTCGGCATCAAACAGCATATTGCTCTGAGTGAGCCACTCTCCCGATTGTCCAGGGAGGTGTGCAGCCACCAAGGATCCCTCTGACCTCCTGGCTGCCTCCTGGCAGGAGCATTCAAGGTGTGGAAAAAGCTTTTTGTAGACCTCAAACCTGTGGGGCAAGGAGGGCCCACCGAGGGGAGGGAGGCAGAGAGAGATGGGCATCTACGTGGCAGACACATGCAGTTGCTGGAGCTTCCCATGATGGGATGTAGGTGACTACCAATGTTTTGGGCCATCCTGGGCTCTGGCTGGGGTGGGACCTTTGTGGGGTGGCCCGTTTAACAGTTTGGTAGCCATCTGCGCAACCAACTTACAGAGAAGCTTGGATCCCTTTATCCCAACCACAAACACTCCAAGAATTTTAATTTTTTTTTAATTCTGTAATTTGGGGAAATAAAACTCTGGTTTCTGAAAAGACTAATTGAAGCCGTGCTTGCGGCAGGGGCATCTCGGTGAGGGGAGAGAGAGAAACCCCCTCCCAGCCCATCTGTGCCCAATTTACTCCGATCTGGCCTCTCTGAGGCTTTTTTTCTTTCTCTCTCTCTCTTTAATAATTTGTTTTATAATTCCTGGAATCAAACCCATCTCAGACACACTGTTTTATTTTACTGTATTATTGGATTATACTTCCTATAAATCACTGGATGTTATTCATAGGCCACCACCAGAATAACTTCCCCTCTCCCCCCCCGACGGCCCCGCATTCCAAACAAGCGCGCACCAAAGTGGGGGTGCAGCAGCGCGGGGCACCCTAGAGACACTTCCCGGAAATCCCAGCAAATTTGCCTGGCTGCGGGTGTGAAGCATCAGGCTGCAGCACCTGGATGCCTTCTGGCACTCTCGGGCCGGTTGCATTGTGCCGTGTGGAGGTTGTTAGGAGGTCGGGCTTAGGTGGAAGTGGAGAGGGGAGGGGGCTGCCATATGTGCATCCTCAGCACATGTAGGGAATGAAGTTGCATCCCCCGGGGCTGAGCAGAGTCAGGGCATAGAGGCACGGGGAGGTTCTAGCCAAGCACAGCTTTAGCTGAGGATTGGGAAAGTGGCTTGTGTTTCAACCAGAGGAAAGTTCGGGCAGGGCAGGGTGACCAGCCTGTAGGGCATCTGCTCTGCCGAGGCCCATGGGTGAGGAGGAAGGCCTGCTGCTTGCGCTTGGGCAGTGGAACTGGAAGAGGGTTCAAGAGGGCAGCCAATGTGGCAGGGTCAGGCTGGGCTTTGGTTCACAACCCTCCCGCCTCTGTCTTCTCGAGTGGAACATGGTCGGGTTTTCTGTGCGAGATAGGTTTGGCTGGGAAACCTTGAAGGCTTGTGCAGAAAGGAAGGATTCACATTCCGCTCCCTGCAGCACATTCAGAGCAGCATCTGTCCCCTTCACGCTGCCACACTGGTGTCCTCAGAGCAGTATAGAGGAGGTCAATACTGCACAGGCCCCTGGGTGTAAAGGTGCTCTGCCTGGCTCACAGAGAACTGCTCTTCCGCAGTGAGTGCTGCTAACTACAGCCCTTGCAAGGGTTTGCTAACATGCACGGTCCTGCTTGCTCCTGTACCAGCTTCTGAGATGCTGATTTTGCCTAAGTCTCCTTGATAGATACAACAAAGGATCTGTAGGTTAGTGCACGTCAACTTCAGTGTCTAAGCAGGTACAGGACCTGCCCTTTTGCACATGTACTTGGCACCCCAGCCTGGCTGGAGAGGATGCATCAAACCTAGAGGACCCCCTGAAATCAGCCTGTGCCTGTGTAACCAGCAGCCTGCTCCACTGTTGTCCTGCCACTGCGCACGGCCTGGTGCTGGATGGAGCGTGTTTCGCTTTGCTGACCGCAGCTGCTGGCTTGCAAGCTAAAGCGTGAACCCCTAAAATATCCCCAGAGTTGCTGTAGAGGCTGGTGGTGTCTGCCCTCAGCAGAACCTCAGCTCTGACCATCTTCACGGTTCTTGCTTGGTTTCCGATGCTTGGACCCAACTTTGCTGAAAGACCTAACTGCAGCATCAGAAAAAGGCTCAGCAGAAGCATGTGCTGCTCGCCCATCTCAATGGCTTCTCATGAAGCTCTAACCACATCTTGCACACTGGAGCAGACAAAGAGTGCTGGGAGTTGAACACAAAGGGGTCCAGTGCATTTGACTGAGTTTAAAAATAAAGTGGTGTTGTGGGACGGCTGACTTGGTTTGGTAGAGATTTAAAATTAGGCATAAAACAAAGCTTAATAAACCTCAGGCGGTAGATAGCAGAAGCAGCAACTTGATCTTTCCCTGTCTGGGGAGCAGAACTGAGCCTTTTTCTGCTATTTCCCCTCTTTGCATGGTAAATACGTGCTTCACTAGAGTCCAGCCAGTACCTTCGAGCAGGTGCCTCTGTGGGCCGTGACAGCTTTGGGCACAACATGTTGATGATGATGTTGTACCATGGGGCTGTGTCTCGGGGAGGCTGAGCATCTGGGGTCCTGTGCCCCAGTGAGAGCGGAGCCTGAGGTCCCTCCGCCTGCCTGGGGGACTCGGGTTTGTGATGCAAACACAGCCCGCTTGATGTGAGGAGGATGGAGTTGCACGGTTTCATAACGGGCTTTCTCTGGGGTGCTAGGGCTTCGGTTGTCATACAGCAAGTGTGGACTGACGTGTCTATACTGGGATCACCAGCATGCACCTGGCAGCTGCTGTGTGCTGTTTCCCTGTGAGACTGGGTAGCGCTGTCTTTAGAGAGATGGTGTTAAGACGTAACACCTCCCAAGGCCTTAAGTTTGGGGGAACTGGACATTAAATTCATCCTTCCCCTCCCTTCATGTTGCTGCTGTTACTCGCTTTGGGGCTGAGTTGTAATCAGGAGAGGAGGGCTGGCTGGTACTGGTGTCCACCCTTCCCCGTGCTGCCTGGCTTGCACGGAGGCTCTAGAGCGAGCTGATGCCGAGATGTGGCTGCCTGGGAAAAGGGCTTTTCTTTTTAACCTGTTTTGTTGTGTAATGCCTGCTGCTCGCTGTGCCCAGGGGCAGCCCAGACCTTGGCCTTGTGAGCAGGATGAAGGGTTGAAATGGTGCGGGGGGCGATACCTGCATTGCTCATCTCAGGAGCCACACGGTTTCCTGTGCTGAGCTGCTTGCTCATGCTGAGCCTCCCGAGGGACACATCCATGTCTGGAGGTGGCAGCCCACCCTCTAGAGTCTCTCCTCTGAGCACTTGGGAGTGTTGGAGGTTGGCACAGTTGCTGGGAACTTCAGCGCCTTTCCTTTCAGGGAAGGAAGCTGTCTCGGACTTGAGACACATCAGCAAAGTTCAGGTAAAATACTTTTGGCCCAGATGTGTCTTCAGAGTCTCGCTCTTGGGCTCTTGAGGCTGGTGGCAGCAATGTTTAGACCAAAGTCTTCCTTTGCTTATTCCCCTCTGTTTCCTGTTTAAAAGGCAGATTGTCACATATTTGGGGATTTATTTACCGTAATTGGAGTTATTTTCCTGGCTGCTGGCTTCTGCCCTCTGATGCAAGACTCCCTAGCAAAACGTGTGTCCAGAAAGCCATGTGACGTTTTTTTCCCCTTGCCACAAGTGCCAGCAGGAGATGCAATAATCAACGCGCTGCAGGGAATTTCCACTTGCAGTTCAGGTTTCTTGAAATCTAGACGTTGGCTTTGGAGGTAAAAGATTGAGCAGGGCTTTGTGGCAGGGAAGAAAAAGGTTTCCAGCAAAACTGAGTGCTTGCTGGTGTGTCAGACTGATTCTCCAGTCCTGCCCTCCAACCAAAGTGCAGGAAAAGTCCTCTCCAGTGGTGTCGGATGAGCTCGCTGGGGGCTTCTGCCCGGTCGGCATGTCACATGAGCACATCCTTACGTCTGCCCTTGAAGCTGTTCCACCAAACACAGGGTGATGCCGAGATCTCATTTCAGAGCAACAAGTAGAGGGGAAATGATTTGTAATCACAAAGCTCGAGTCTGCTTTACAGCCAAGCTTCGGCAGCCTGAGCAGCAAGTCAGGACAGAGCCAGTGACCGGTGAGGTCAGGTTGAAGGGGCTTTCATGCTGCTGTACCACCAAGGCATGGGCCAGCTCTGCAAATGCTGAAGCAAAATGACTATTTCGACGAATAAGTAGCATCGATGTATAAAATAAAAGGCAGGAAATGGACTGCTGGCACGCAGTGTCCATACGTCCTTCTGTAAAATGAGAAAGAAGGTGCCTGAGGCAGCTGTCCTGGGGCTCTGCCTCACCCCTGCTTTGGTGGTGGAGAAAGAGGGGTGCCAGGGAGCCAGAGTGGGGTTGCACCAGGTGCAGCGGCTTTGGTGAAGCTTTAGATGTTTGCAGCATGACAGGAAATCCTCTCGCTTTTAAAGAGATGTTTCTACTCTTTATTGTGCATTGTGCCTTTGATTTCCTCGCGCTTCTAAGCAGCACCAAGTCAATTACTGTATTTCTATTTAATTCTCTGAGAGAACATTGTATAATTAGGCTAATTATCGTGCTTTGTGAAGTTGTAAAACTCTTGATTGAGCTTGTGAGGCTGTTTTATAGCCTGCCAGGTGTAGGCAGGGAGGGCTGCCTGCCCCATGCCCTGTGCAGGTTTGGGTGCAGCCTGCCAGCTCGGTGAGGGTAGCTTCCATCCCGGGGGCTGCCCCGCAGGCCCGTCCCCTGCCGGCTCCATCCTGCCTCTGTCTGCTCGCAGGCTGCAGTCCCTCAGTGAATTGGGTGCCTGGTGCTGGGGGGGCTTCATCTGGGAGCAGGCATCCTTAGGGGCTTGGGGTTGGGATCTCTTCTTGCCTTAATGCTGACATTAGGAACGGCAGTGTAACCAAGGCTCTGTTTCTACTCCCCAGTGCCTCTGCAGTAAGGAGGTGACCCCACACAGGTTTATGTACGGAGACCTTTTATTTTCCCTGATTAGGGTTTGCCCAAGCTGCATGTGCCCGTGCAGCAGGTTCTTAGCAGCATGGTACTGGCTCTGCCTGTGCTAATTAATGGTCAGGAGGAAGGTGAGGACTTGTTGAGCGTGACCTTCAGGTGTCACCCTGGCTAACGTGATGCTCAGTCCAGGATAGTCTAACCCTGGCTGGGTGACAGCACCGAAGGTATGTGGCCCTTCTCTTAATGGAAGGGTCATTTTTAATTCTGATTGATGTGGCTTGTGATGGCTGTGGTTAACGTGACCATAGGGCGTAGGTCACACGGAGAGGGCACGAGTGATTTGCCTGTCCCTGAGGTTGGCACAGGGCTCTGGTGCGCGCTCTCAGGTCCCCCAGCTTGCGGGGTGGGATGAGAGGCAGACAGGAGTGTGTCACTGTGGGCTGGGAGGGAGATGCCCTGGAGGGGGTGTCACCGTTGGCTGCGGGGATTCTTCGTTCTCCCTTCTCCCGTCCCTCCCAGCAGCGTGTGGTCCCCTGACCCTGCCTCGGTGAACACCCGGTGCTTCTCCGCCAGACCCAGGAGCGGAGCAGGGGTGTCTTGCGTAAGCAAGCGCCTGCTCTCTGGGTAATGGCACAGAGACGGAGAAGGAGGCGCCGGCTGCCAAAGGCGGGTTGGGAACAGCATAAACCCTTCAGAGCGGGGTCCGAGGAGCCAAGGTCTGACAAGACCTCATGCCTGGTGCTGGGAGCGGGGCTCGTCCTGCCCAGGGGGCCCCAACCGCTTACGGGGCCGTGGCGGGGAGCGACGAAACGCTGCCACATGGGCTCGTGTGTCTTTAAAAGCAGGCGAAGCGGAAGTGATGCTCTCGGGCCCATCTGCACGGGGCTGCGCGGGGAGCGGGAGACGCGCCCCAGCTGGTGCGAGGCCCTGGCAGCCCCGGGAGCTGCCGTCTGTTGGGGTTTACGGCTGTCTACGTTGAAACACGGCTTGGGAAGTGTGTGGAGGGGGGGGGGGGTGTCGGTGGCACGGTGCCAGTCCCGGTTCGCCTGGCCTTCTCGTTCCTCTCTCCTCCTCCTCCTCCCCGCTCCCTCCAATGCTTTAAAGTCACATTTCCAGGCCAGACATAGAATTAATCTCTGGGCACTTCACATTGCTGGCAGCGCAAAGCAGGATGTGGGATCTTTTTTTCTCTCTCTCTGCGTCTTGGCTGACTTTTTTACCTCTCGAAGAATTTGGAAGGGCCGTGAGATTCCCCCCGCCCCCCCTCGCCTCGGTGCCGTGCAGTTTTTCAGCACGCTGATCACCCTGCTGTGGCTTCACCCTAATAGATTTCATATGCTGACACAGTTGACATCAGTACCAAACTATTTTACATGTGATCTGGTGTATTTCCTGAGGAAATCTGCAAGATATTTATTAAGAACTAATAAAATAAACCTCTCCATGAGCTTTTAGGTAGTTTTCAATTTTTCATGTCTCTCTCGTTTCCTCTTATCAATGAGTTTCTATTTTCTCCCTCCTCTCTGACCATTGCAAAAGGAAACAAAAATAAATGTTTTAAACCGTTCCTGAATGGACACTGGGAATATTTCTGTAGTGATGTATTAGCAAAGTCGTATTTTTAGTGCTGTATTGTCAAGACTAAAAATATCCCGCTGCAGTGCATCCTTTTTATAGGGCTTTGTGTGTGTGTGCATGCGTGTGTGTGTGTGCGCCGAATGTTGTACAAGTTTGCACCAGTGTGTAAAGGTCTGTCTTTGTACTACTGCAGCGTTGCCTCCCCATCGCAGCTGGACTCCATTAGACCTCGAAAATTAAAGTAATCCTGCTTAAGAAAGAAAAAAAAAAAATTAATCAATCTCACAGAGCCGCGTTTCCCCGGCTGGCCTGGATACCTGCGTGGCAGCCCCGCTTTGAAAGACTCCAGCAGCCCGGGCTTGCGTGGGCCGGCAGCGCGCCGTGGGCCGGTGGTTTCGCCGCTGCGTTCCTGCCACCGAGGGTGTTCCCTGCCGCTGAGCAGCGGCTCCCCTTCCCCTGCCGCCACGCAGGGCTGAGGGCAAGCTCGCTACCCGGGAGGGCCTGGCTGCAGGGTGCAGTCACCAGGCGGGTTCCTGCTCATTTTTCATGTGCAGGAAGCCCTTTGGGGCCGCGCTGTGCTGGCAGGCGGGAGCATGTGTGTAGCTGGGAGCAGGCTGGGTATTTCACCTTTTCAGAGAATTTTTCTATCTTTCTGCTATTTCTGTCTCTTTCAATTAACTTTGTAATGGAAGGAGCCAAAGGTGGGAGCTAGGCTGAGAAGCTCCCTTCCCTCCCCCGCAGCCCGCATGAGGGGACCCCAGCTCCGAGGGTCGGTCCCCTCAGCCGCAAGGGGAGGCAGCTCCATCTCTCTGCCGCGCGTGATTGATGCAGCCGTTTCCAAATATAATTTGCTTGGCGGTTCGCGGTCACCGCTCCCCAGCAGAGCACTGCGGCTGTCGCTCTGGTCCCCAGGAACAGCCTTGCGTCACAGGTAGCGGGTGCTGCGACTGACGGGGGACCTGGCGGCCGGCCCCGGAGCACCGTGCGCACGACATGCAGCGTTTTATGAACTGATGTGTCTCACGCTCCAGCCAGGCGCTCGCTCCCCCTCTGCCCGCCCCTCCAGCGGCTTGTCTCCTCTGAGTCACTCTCCGCTTTACTCGCGGGTGCCTCGCTTTACTGTCTGCTGCCGTCTGGAGAGCCGCAGCCTTTCGGCTTCCTGTAGAGCAGTTCAGCGAAAGCAGTAATTAGGGCCCGTAAAAATTTATTTTATTAGCGAGAAGTGTTGGTGGGTAATTGGCCATAATTTGAACCCAGCCAGATTGGAGATTAATAAAAAAAAAAAATAAAAGTCACAGGGATCTTTTTACCAGAAACACCAGGGCTGTTACTTGCAAACCCTTCCCGAGGCGGGTGGGACGGGATGGGATGGCGGCTGCTGCGGAGAGGGCGGCCGGCAGCGAGCGCCTGTGCTGTACCCGTCCTTGAGGGTGTTTGACACTGGCATGGGAAGAAAGGAAACCTTGTTTTCCAAGAACTCTGCTCTTTCTCAGCTTGATAAGCATTTAAAATAAAAGCTGCACAATTGGAATTGGCAGAGCATCCTCATTCTTTTGTCTGTCTGTTTATTTTTTTCCCCTCATCCCTCGACATGTGTGCTACAGCCCACGGTTACTACACCCCGCAGAACCACAGGCCTGGAGCTCTGCAGGCGTGCGCCGAGCTCTGCCCACCCCCAGCCTGGCTCTTTGAAGCCTGGCAGAGCAGCAGAGATCCGGCTCCATCCCCACTCGGGCCCCGACCCTGGCAGCCTCCTGATGTCCAGGGCACTGAAGTATTTGACAAAATGTATGTTTTCAGCCCTTTTCAGTTCCCCCTTTGCTTGCGGGGCAGCAAACCCAGGGCTCTGCCTGGAGCTGGAGCGGTGGTTTTGGACCTGGGTCGTGACTGCGCTATACGGACCCGATCGCTTTAGTATTTTTAGACTTCGTTAGAGTAGCTTGAATGTGGCCAACACGTCGGAGCGGGAGCGATCTGAGGCCGATGCCTGCATCCTGCACGCTCATCGCGACGGCTGGTGTCAGCGATTGGAGAATTAACTGCTCCACTCAGGGAGTAAGGAAGAGCCAAGCCCCTGCGCACATGTCACGCTCGGTTACTGCTGGTTGAATCAGACCAGGGAGTTACTTCAGGTTACTAGTCCTGGTTGTTGCTTTGGTGTAAGGGATGGGGGTGTTACTTCAGGTTAGTAGTGCTTGTTTTTTGCTTGGCAGCCGGGGCTGGAACCTAGTGTAACTGTTTCCCAAAGAATATTTTTGGTTTTAAAACTGAAGGTCAGCAGTTCGCAAGTGCTGCACTTGCAGCCAACTCTGTGGTTCTCCTTGTGCCACCGGGCCAGCAGCACTTGAAATCCTGATCAATTGATCTGCAACAATATGAAACCACGAAGGGTGACTGCCAGTTAAAACTCCCCGTCTCGCCCCATTTTCTCCACCCAAAGTGTCTTTCTGCCCATATCCCCTTTCTTGCTGCCTGTCTCCCTCCCTCCCTTTCGGCTGTGTATTGGAGTTTTTGTCTATCTTTTTCCATCTCTCTGTCTCTTTTCATAACAGTTTTTAATAATGTTTTAGTTAGTTCCAGCCTTTTCCCTCAATGGATCCCATTGGAAAATGCATTTGAAAGGAAACAGTTATACACTTCCCTTCCTTTGAAACTCTGTTGGCACCTTTTCCAGTGCAGTAAACCATACAACATGGATTTTCAAAGTTTCCAAACACAGACATGCTGGCGTTAAATTTATGAAAAAATATTTTATTCGGCTGTATAGTAACTATGAGTCTCTGAGCTGCTGGTCACAGTGAAATCGAAGCCCACTTTGGAACTGCAACAGGTTTTCAAATCTCTGCAGGAAACGTAGCAGCGCTGGCTGTACGGGAGCCTGCAGCTCCCTCGTGCCCTCCCGGCAGGAGATGTAGCAGCAAATGAGAGGGGTGCTGGAGCACCCCGGGGCTGAGCCCACCCCCCTCCAGCGCAGCCTTTCCCTGCGGACGGCCCTGCTGGGAACAGCGCAGCAACGGTAGCTGCAGGGAACTTCACGGTCATGCCAATCTTATCTCAAATCACAGGGGAAAAGAGGAATTTGGCATAAAACCGTTATGTCTTATGCTTGTTAATGAATGTAGAAGGTTAGGGCTTTTTAGTTACTGAGCCCCGTGGCGGGGGAGCTCAATAGCTGGTGTGAGTGTGTGCTTGCTGCAGTCTGCGCAGGGGTTTGGGACCTGAGGCTCTGGCTACATGTAAGTTGTTGGAGCACTGAGATCATATTTTCTAATATGGGGGCTCGGATGTTAGACTTCCTGGAATGGTTTCTCTGCATGCTGTGGGTTTGCGCCTGCGGTCGCAGCCCTTCCCGTAGGGAATTGCTCACTTGACACCTGAGAACCTCCCTTTGCATGGCACCGCTCAGAGCAGATTTTTTCTGAATTTCCACGGCCCCCATTCACCACGAGAGGTTGGGTGGGTGAATCTGGCCATATCCTCGTGAGTACTGTTGTGAGGTGTTGTTCCCAGGCAAAGCGAGCCTCGAAGCCTGTGCTCAACAGCACTTCCATGTGCTTGAGGTGTGGTGTGATGCAGATAAGACCTCCTGTGATTGACGAGATGATGACGTGGCAGAGATCCTGGCCTCAATTTTCCTGTTGTCCTTTACTTGTAAAATTCCTTTCCCTTCACATGGGAGTTTTCCAGAGAAGTCACTGATTAAGTGTTATCATCATGCTCGGTGCTGCATGGAGCATAGGAAGAGCTAGAAGGTTCGGGTTCCAATAATTGGATTGCGTAAACTCACTGGCTTCTGTCTTAAAGCATCTCGGGTTTGGACGTCTTTCTGCATGGTATCTCTAGTGCATACAGATGAGGAACTGAGCTTAAGGAAAATAACAGGTTTTCTAGTTTTTTTGACTGTTCACCTTTAAATGCAGAGATGGAGTTCTAAAAACACAGTCCTTTAGGAACTGCCTTTGTTCCTATTCAAAGCAGAACTGCCCAGCATCTGCAGATTTCATCCTCTCTGTGTCACCGTGACCAGCCAACAAGTGAGGGACACACAAATGCTGACCACATGTGTTGAGAGTGGTTAAGGTGACTTCTGGATCCTCCTGGAAGTTTGTGACGAAGGCAAAGACAGAATCTAGTTCTCCAGCATAGCGCTGAACCATCTTAATGCCCAGAACATTACTGTGTCCTGCAGCCCTGAGCCTTACTGACTATGTGCATGTTTCAGCACACGAGCTCTGCAGGAGGGTCTCTACTGACTGTTAATTTTCTGTGTCAACTGAAAATGGTAACCCGAGAGGAGAAAAAGTGATATGTCATTAGGACTACCTTGTAATGTGTAAGTGTGATGGAGTTAATTTGAAGTTGCATGGATGGCTCTAAGTCTGGTGTTGTTGACCTTCGAGCGCTCAACTGTGTGGTCATGTAACGGTTTTTGTATGTGTAATTCCCATTGTTTTTAGAAAAGCGAGCCCCCCCGTTGAACAGGACTGACCTCATCTGGGATCCTCAGCTGGCGCGTAAATCTAGATTCACCACACAAGCCCCTGCCACGGCAGGAATGCTGGAAGCGGGGCTGTTATCCTCCGCGTGCACCAGGCGCTGAGGGTGAACAGCCGCTGGCGGTGCCAGCAAAGCAGCGTGGGGGCCTGGGGAACAGACCTCTATGCTATCACCTAGCTTGTGCTGCTTCAGCCTCCTTTTCCACTTCTCCACGGTCTCACCCAGCTTGGTTTCTTCTTCCCTCGCCTATCCAAGCAGATGAACTAGTGGGTGCTTTGGTTGGAGTGACACGTGAGAGCTGTCTGATAAAAGCACCCGGATTTCCATAGGCCCCCGCCTTAGCGAAGCAGGGGTGGATGGAGGGGGCAAAAGGCACACCCAGATCCTGTCGCCAGCCTCTGCCAGACTTCTGGTTCTTGCTCCAGAGTGTGAAGGTGCTAGGGATTTCACTGAAACAGTCAAAGAATTTTTAACTTGAGAAGAACAATATATTTTCCCTAACCTCATTCTGGCAAATGGCTGAACCTTTGTAGGTGAAATTTTCCCAATAAATTTAGCTCAAAGAAAGCTTTTGGCATGAAAGATTGCAACCTAAATGGTTAAATTTTGGCAAAGTTGTCAGGAACTAAAATCAGGGTCTCATAATGGAAAGTGTTAGGTAAGCTGCTCTGTAGGCACAGCGGCTGGGCTGTGGGATGTCCTGGTGCTGGAGGTGCCACAGGCATCAGCTGGGGAGGTGGCCAGGGGCTGGAGCAGGAGGTGAGGAGGTTCAGGCCTGCAGACATCTGATGAGGACCCCCGGGATTTACTGTCTCCCTGGAGTTGGGGGGCTGGGGGCATGGGTTTTGCTTTAGGTTTTGGCATTTGCTTTGCAGACTGACACACTGGCGCTCTGGTCCCTCAGGAAGCTGTAAAAAGAAGAGCAGCAAATGAGAGAATGTGTTGAAACGGAAGCTCCGCACTTTGCTGTTCCTGCCCCATCAAAGGCTGCTTTCTCCAAATGTGCCTGTCTGCAGGCGCTTTCTCTCATTAACTTTTACTCCAGGCTTGAAGCGCTCACCAAGGTTCACACCAGAGGAGGCATGTTCCAGGCTGTCTGTTTGCATTTGCTGCCAAAGACATGCCCACCTCCAGCATGGCGGGGGGTGGGTGGAAAAGGCTGCCTTTTATTTGCTGCAATTGTCCTGGTAAAACTTCACTCAAGGCTGGAGTAAATCTCTTGGGAAGCCCTGTTCACACCTCCTCCCCCGTTGTAAATAACATCTGACACAATTATGGTTGGGCGCACGCAGCTCCTGGGTGGGATGCTAGTAGCAGCTTGCCATGCCTGCTGCGGAGCACCGAGCCAGGCTCCCATGGCAGCGTGTTCCCCCAAGCACACGTGCTGAGGAGCCCGCTTTCCTCGCCGGCCCTTCCAGGGTGAGGTTCAGGGCTCTGGCTCTGCAGCTGGCTCCTTCAAGGAGGGATGAAAGATCTGTGCAGGCAGAGGGTACGCTGCCAGGGATTTCCTTGCATTGGGCTGCATCGTCCTGCCTTACTGCAATGCCCCTAATGTCTTTTTACATTTTCATCACCCATGATTTTTCTTCTTTCAGTGCAGCGTTCCCTGTTTTGTCCAGATTCCCTCTACGCATCCTGAGCCCTGCTTGCCCTTGGACCCATTCACCCTTGCAGCCACCTCAGTCCTGTCCAGCTCATGCATCCTATAGCAATATTCCCTCCGCAGCAAGAGACAGCTGGTGCCAGGCTGGTCTGGAGCTATATACATGCTGATGAGGTGGCTTGCCAGCTTGGAGGGACATACTTTCTTAGGAGCTAGCCAGGAGTTATGTACATTTGGGTTTGCCAGCCTTTTAGCTGCCAGACAGGTCAAATTTGTGTAGCTGTCAGTTTTTGGCAGCAGAACCAGTGACTCCGGGGATCACGCAGAGCCTTGAGGCTAGTGAAGATTTTACTGTGCCTATGTTGTAAGTCCTAGCGTCAGCTCACCCGCTTGGAGCAGCTCTGGTGAAGGCAGTGCTAAGAATCTGTTGCAATTCTCCAGGCTTTGCCAGTGTGGGTGATGCTTTAGGGTGTCTGTGCTGTGGGTGCCTTTGTCCCAGCTGTGACAATCTGGGACTGGTGTGTTTTGATGTAAATGTGGCTCGTGAAAACTGGGATGTATGTGCCTTCCTGGGCAGGAGGAGCGTTTCTGACACTGCGTGGGGTGTTGCACATCCAAAACTGACTCCTGCAGCCTTGTTGGGGCCAGGGGTGCAGAGGAGGATCCCAGCCCTGCCAGCTGGGTCAGGCACCCCAAGCGCAGAGGGAGAGCTCCGAAGTGCTGCTTAGTGCAAGTGGAAATGGCTTCAATCTGTGTTTTGACTGATGGGTCTTTTCAGGAAATTTCTGAGAATAACATTTCTAAAAATGGCTGCTTCTTTCCACTGATATTTCCTGGAAAAGGCTGCAGTTAATTTTAAACCACTATCCTTTTCCCTTTTCAAGTGGAAATGGCTCTGTGCTTGTCCTCAGGGCTAATGTCATTCATTCTCTCCTAGCCCCAGGTTGCGTCATGGGGAGGGACAGTGTGCCAGTGCCCTGGCCTCTTGCAGGACCTGTTGGTCTTCCACAGCTGCAGAAATTGGGGTGTTGGGGGCACTCTGTGCACGTGTCTGCGTTCCCCATGGAAATTAATAACGAACTCTCTAGGACTCACCTCACAGTGTTCTTTGTCGGTTATTCCTTGGTCAGTCCCAAGTACACAAGAAAACCATCTCTAAAGTCATTCCCTTGCTCAGCCTAAAGCTCTGTTTGTCGGGGTCAGGAAGGATATACTGAGCTGGTTATCGCACCCCAGGTGCAAGGATCCAGCCCTGTGTGTGGATCCTGGGATTGGGGCTGGTCAGAGCCAGAGGTGAGCTCCTGACTCAGCTGGAGGGAGCTGGCAGCACAGAGCTGTCCTGGGCAGGCAGCCCCTTTGTGTCGGGCAGAGCATGGCTTCCCCTGAGGCTCTCGGGCAGGCTTGCTGCTTCGGGTGGGAATATGTCATTAATTTTTATACCTTCCCCTGTAAACCATCGACCCTTTTTATGATGTCATGAGGGATTCCTTAATTTTGCAGCTGCTTCCTGGTTACGTCAGAGAAGAGCCTCCCGTCCTAGAGCCCAGCGCTGCAGTCCAGAACGGCTGGAAACAAATGAAGTGTTGAATATCTAATGGCTTCCACAGGGAGAGCTGCTCCATCCTCCCCAGGCCCCCAGCATTCCTCACCTCCTAGGCCTCCCTCCTTCCCTCCCTCGGACAAGACGAGGTTTCAGCATGGAGCAGAGGGAGCTGTGGGGTCCTGGGTGGCCCCAGCTGCTTTGGGAACACGTGCAGCGAGTTCCCCAGTGCTGCTGCCTGTCTGGGTGCTGTGGCTGAGACCCCCCCCTTCCCTGGGGCCTTCCTGCCTCTCTGCAGGATGGGGAGGTGGATTGGGGGCATCCAGGTTATTACTGCAATCCCAAGGTTGCTTTGGGAGGATTCAGCCCTGTGTGCTGCAGGTGGTGGTTGTGCGCTGTGCCGGGAGGGCCAGAGCTGCCCGCCTGTCTGTTGCCTGCAAATTCAGAGTCGAGGAGCATCTTTCCAGGAAAGCTGCCCATCATTCCCAGGCTCTTTGCAGGGAATCAGCCAGGGCTGAGCAAGTGCCTCCAGGTTCCCAGGCTCTTTCAGGAGCAGATGAGTGTGTGTGTGACTCGGCGGTTCCCAGCGGAAAGCTGGGAGTGCCCGTGACTCACAGGTCCTCTGCGAGGGGGTGTCAGGGAAATGCCCGGCAGCTGTGAGCATCCCCCTCGCTTTGCTGTTTTATATTCCTGCCGGTTGCGTGCGGTCTCCAGCATGGGCAAGTGATGCTGGGACCAGCTGCCTGGGCCGGCAGCGTGGCTCTCCTTACCCGCTTCCTGCAGACAGCCCCATCCCGGTGGGCTGCCCCGCCGCCCTGCCAACGCTGCGTCTGGCAGAGGGTGACTCACGGGGAAAAACGCTCTTAGGTCTGAGCGGTAAGAGAGCAAACGAATTGTCTTCAGGTGGTGTCAGCTTGGAGGTGACCAGCCTCTGTCTTCTTCCCCGCAGGGCAGCAGCCGGCTGGTGAATCAGTTGTCTGTGCCGCCGAGCTGCTGACACATCAGCCGGGTGCCTTGCGCCCGCAGCCCCGCGCTCACCAGGCTCCTCCACCTCCTGCCTCCCCTGGCCAGGCCATTATGTCATCCTCAGGGTTGTGTCCAGAGACTCGTTCGTTCCTTTGATTGCCTTCACATGTGGTCCTTAACAGTGTCACTGGGGAAGGTGGGTTCAGCTCTGGCTCCCCGGGAGCAAAGCACATCCCTGCTGCTCTCTCTGCCTGCGCTGGGGCTGCCTGCTGCCGGCACTGCTCCAGGCTCCCCAGCCCGCAGCTCAGGTTAGGACAGGGAGGCCGGCATGGAAACTGGCTCGCTGGAGTCCTCCTGACCCTTGGCTTAGAGCAGTCCGCTTGCCTGAATCAAAGGAATCTGGTCTCCTTCGAGACTCTAATGCTTGTTGGCTGATGTTGTTTTAACTGCGAAAGGTCCAGCGCTCCCTGTGTTGTGTTAGCTGGGATGGATGGAGGAGCATGCCTGCTGCTTGCTCCTGAGCTCAGGGTTGCTGTAGCTCGCTTCCACCGCTGCCCAGAGCGTGCTCGGAGCGGAGCAGCTGGGAGCCCTCACTCGCAGCCCTGCTGCCCCATCCCCGCAAGCACCCCCCTGGCCGAGGCCACGTGGCTGGCGCTCGCTCTGCCCTGATTGTCCCTCGCAGGATTTCCTTCGGCACATGGCACTCGAGCAGCCGCGAGAAGCTTCCTCCAGCAAATCCCTCTCCTCGGAGGCGGCTGTCCCTTGCATCGCCTTCTCTTTTCCCATTCCCATTTCCTGTGGCTGGTGGCGTTGCCCTAATAGAGGTTTGGCATTGCTGTTTTGCACACCCTAGTGGGAGAGGGGATGTGTTTATCACTTTTCCTGGAGATTATCTGTTTAAGCAGTCTCTGACAGTTACAATAACAAGGGCAGCGCGTTGTGTTTCCCAGCAAAAGGACACTCGCTGCTGAAAGATGTATAGCACTAATTAGAAATACATAACATCCGGCCACATGGCAGCCTTCTCCCGGCCGCTCCATTTCCTGAGCTCAGACGACTTTGACGACAGTTGGTTTATGTTTTCCATGAATATAATGTTCTCAGAGAAACACAAATTTCTCCCCGTTATAAAAGTCCCCTTTCTCTCCGTCTCTCTCCCCCCTCCCCATGCACTCTTTCCCCTGCAAAGCAGGTAGATTTATGACTGCAGAAAGCCCGGATCAGATCCTGCTGCCGGCTGGGTCGGAGCAAAGCTCACAGCCCCTGCGTGGAGGCAGCTGAGAGCCCAGGTAGATGCTTGCAGAGGGCGCAGCCGCAGCCGTGCTGGCTGACCCGCCCCGCTCCCCAGGCTCTCTGCAAAGGAAACTGCCTCCTGATAGAAAAACAGTGCTCTTCGCACAGACCAGTACCCAGCTGGAGAAAAAAAAAGGCTTTCATACATGTGAAGAAGCAGGAGGACTCTTCTGCAGCTCAGAGAGTTTTCGTGATCTTCAGAAAAAACACCCCTCCCTAGTTCCGTTGCTTTTTCTTTGCGCTCGCTGTCTGATGCTCAACAGCTCCCATTTTTTCCATCCCATCCCCTCTCCCTCCTCTCGCTCTTGGGCTCTGCTTCAGAGCAGATAGCCTGGGCGCCAGTTGGAGGAGTCTGGGTCCAATCTCCAGCTCGCAGCAAGTGACTAGTACAAGGACATGTTTTTGGAGGTCCCCACGTGCTGAATGGGAGCAGGGCAGTTTCTCTGCTGAGTGTAACACAGGTTAGGTGTAAGGGCGGTTAGATGTAAGGGCAGTAGGAAGATGGAGCATGCTCAGGGAGGTGAAATCTTAGAAGGTTTTAGCTGCTGAAATAAATTCCTATTGAATATGGAAAAACTGCTGTATTTCAGATGTTTATAGCTTGGCCAAGTGTGGACAGATTTCTAGTAGGACAGGAAAACTCTCTGTTAAAAAGGTTATTCTGCAGCAAAATCTCAGATCCCCTTTCCAGGATTTACAGTTGCTAGATTAGCTCAAGGAAAAGGTTGTAAGTGTTTTTTCTAACAAGGGTAAGCCACTATCTTGTTTCCTAGCTTCATTCTCACAAGTAGCCGAACTGTTTTGGCTAAAGATTTCCGGAAGAAACCGGGCTGAGACAGGCACCCAGCATGGAAACTTCAGCTCCGATAGTTAAAGTCTGAGCCAACTGGAAAAGGGGTCTTATGAGTGGCTATTGTCAGGCAGGCTTAATAACACAGTGCTCAAATCCCTGCCTGCAAAAGAGACTGTCAGAGCTCATGTCCCACTGGCCCGTCCAGCATCTGGAGTCCTAACCTCTGCGGAGGGTTTGCAGAGGGCTGCAGGGCTCTTGCTTATTTTTGGGTGCAGAAAGACAGATCTTCAAGGTAAATTCAGCCTTTGAAGTGTGGGGTAATGCAAATTACCCAGGCTGTTGGTTCAGACTGCAAAGCATTTGATGACATTCCTGCTTTAAAATACTCTGCCTGCTCCTTTCTAGCCCTGTGCAGCATTGCACGTACCTCAGAGTTTTGCTGGCATAGCTGATGTGGGGCTACAAGTGACCGAGAAACAGATCCAGTTTGAGAGAGCTCCCAGAGGGTGGGTTTTTTGGCCCGCTCAGCTCCCTGCCATGACTGCAGCATGGCTCTGTGGGCCGTGTGTCGGTACGGCAGGTGGTGGTGCAGCATGAGGTGAGGGTACAGTATTACCCTGAGTCAGTCTTGGCTGCAAATGCTGCGAGTCCTCAAGCCCCGACCTTAGGCTGTGGTTTAACAAGCAGTTATTGAGGGAGCGGTGCCAGCTTTACCCACCCTCTGCTCCCCCCACGCAGCACCTTTGATGGCAGTTGCACAGCTGAAAGGTGACATTTCTAACCCCGATGAGCCGCGCGATCTGGTTCACAGGGTGGCTGCACAGGCGAGAGCTGAGAGGTGACGTGGTGACAGGAGCTGTTTAACTGATGCTGGCATTAACAGGGATGTTTGCTGGTTGCAAGGGCAGAAGGTGGAGGGAGAATGTGTGTGGTTGTTGGTACACAACCTGGCCTCGTGCTGGATGTCTTCCTGCAGAGCATCAGTGCTGAGGCTACTGGTGGCACAGAGGAGCCACGTCTCTGACCACCTTGGGGCCCATGACCTCGTGGCAGCTTTTTTAGCGTGTGATTTCTGTTTGTAGTCTGCCTGACCACCTCCTCACCATTGCCCGGCTGCGTGGCGTGGCTGGGTGTGAGTACAGGAGGGTTATCTGATCAAAGCCGAACTTGGGGTTTCAGGGGAGGAAGTGGAGTGCAGGTTTGGGGCAGCTTTAGCTGATGAGATGCCATCGATACCATCTGAAAATGTCTCTGGCACCAAGCTTTAGGTGACTGCTTGTGGGGATAGGATGCAGGATTGCCTGTGGACCTGATGCTTCTCCGGCACCCAGTGTGGATCCTTGGAAACAGATCTGGGAATTACAGCGTTTACCCTGACCTGGGCAGTCAGGTTCTCTCTGCCTGCTCTCGTTGGTCTGTGGCAGCGGGTGTCCCCAGGTTGTACTAGTGCTGTTCAGCTGCAGGGACAGGAATCACCTAAGTGTCACTCCAGCCTCCAAGAACATCTCTTTCCGTGAAGTTTGTGTCTTAGTGCATCATGCATGACTAGCAGCACAGACCATTGCTCATCCCAGAGGTAATGATGCCCTCTGGGCTCCAGAGCAGATCTGTTTTCAGTGTATCTTCTACATAGTATTTTTCTTTTAGTGCCAGGGTAGGCTCAGACACTTCATGCTGTGGGTGTGGAGAGCGAGTTTCCTTACTGCCTATCACTCAAAATACCACAAGTTTCTGTCTAAACATTCCCATTCCGTGAGCACTCTGCCCTTTAACTGTACCCTTACCTTGACTGACCTCTGTGGCATGGACAGCCAGGGGTAGCCTGGGGTCTGTCACCCCACAGCCTCTGCATCACGCAGTTGTGACCGCTGGCTCTGAACTCCCAGCTCAGTGAAAGCTCCCAGCCTCCTGAGGAAAGTGGTGAAAAGGCACAAAGAGAAAGTTTCTCCTGATTTATGGTGCTTTCCACTTTTGTCTTACAATTAAGCTCTTAAGAGGCTTTGCTGGCAGGGCTGGGAGCTGGAATGCTGGTGTGTGTTCAGGGGTCTTGAATAAGCACCTACCTGGATATTTGTCCTTCCCTGCAAGGTTGTTGGGCTGGGGGAGCCTCCCTGAAATGGGGCTGAGAAGCTTGGCCGGGGAATGAACTTTCAGGACCGGGGGAGTTTTGTGTAATTTAATGATGAGATGACAATGCCCACAGTAGCTGAGCTGGAACTGGGGGGAAACGACCCTTAAATTTGGGTGACTTGTTCCTCTTTACCTGTATCGTGGCAGCTTTGCAGGCTGTACTGGGACTGAGCGTCGTTACGGTACATCGAAGCACCATGGCTTTATGTAAACTGGGTGTGAACCAGTGCACACATTGTTCATGTCTGTAGCAATACAAAATGTTTGATGGAGCTTTGGCTGTAGTACTCAGCTTGAGTGAGTGGGTCACAGATGGCTGTACCTGTGACGGCTCAAGCACAAGAAACATTTTTACTCTCTTTTGGTTGTTCAGTGTTGTATGGGGAACTTCTAGCCTGCAACAAGAGCTGCTGGTGGCAGTGGGAAGGGCTGAGGCCCTGGTTCCAAGCCTGGCCATGGCCCCTGCAGAGATTGCTCGAACACTTGGAGCCAGTCTCTAAAATACATCGGGGCTGTGCAGTGCTTGTGACCCTCAGCATCATGAAAGCCTATAAGCTGTGCCTTTTTCGCATAGGGAGGACTTAGCTTTTGTACCAGCCCAGTTTGGGGGTCACTGTGAGTCTAAGCTTGAGCACAGTGCCCAGAGTCCCAGGGATGCTGCCTCCTCAAAGTGCAGGGGTGCTTGCTGGAATGCCTAGAGCTTTTTACCTGTCCCAGGGACTCGCTAGACTCAGGTAGGGCAGCACAACAGCCATGGTCTTGCCATGTGCCTGTTTAAGACGAGAAGTGAAGAGAGTCCAGCATCTCGCCCAAGCGCGGGAGGAGGGAGCGCAGGGAAGATGACTGTAACTTCTTGAACTGGACTGTGGCCAGAGCGCTGGGACTAACACTCTTAATTGTGGGAAAGGCTTCATGAAAGAGATTTACTGTCCCAGAGTGGTCACATCTTTAGTTTTATGTTTCCTCCAAAAGTTGACAGCCCCTGCAGTACGGCACTTCCTACCATCGCTCTGCGGCACCGGCTCAGCCCTGGCTCCAGGAGCAGAGCACCCTCGTTGGGCTCCAAGGCACCTCTGGTGCCACCCTGGTCTCCCCACTGAGTGCTGAACATTGGCAGCTGTAAGAGCTGGCCAAATCAAGCCTGCAGATCTTCCTCCCATTTTTTCCTGTATTTTCTAGATGTGTTTTAGTCGTTTTCTGGTTGTTTATAACCTCCCACCCCATCACTCTGAAATAATTTGCACTTAAATCCCAATGTTTGTTCTCTACACCTCAGGCGTTTTGCTAGCCCCAGCTGAAACAGGGTCTCAATGTCTTGTTTTAATCCTCTTGCCCTTTGCTCAAAATCCCTGATCTGCCACATTAGGGCAGTTCAACTTCCAACACCTTCTCCTTGCCTGCACACAGGTGATGCTCACATCTGTGGCGGAGGTGCCTGGGAGCTGGGGCTCTGCGGGGACTTTCCCAACCCATCCCAGCGCTGGGGCTGTGCTCACACGAGCACCCAGTTGGAGTCGGTACCTACGTGTTTGCAGTCACTGCGCAAATCCTTTGCCTGGTTTGCGGCAGCTTTTCTCGCGGTGGCAGCCTGTCTGCAGGGTGAGGCCTGGAAATCCTGGTCCTGCAGCAGGGGATGTGCAAGCCGGTGAGGTGCTGAGGCAGAGCAGCCTGCACAAAGCAAATGGCATGGGCTGGTAGGAGACCCCCAGGCAGCATGGGTGCATCCCATCCCGCTGGGCAGCGGCTCCGTTCCCCACCGCAGCGCTTCCCTGCCTCCCTCCGGGCAAGCCCCCGGCCACCCGCTCTCCACACATCTCAAGAGAGGGTATGAACTGGAGGCAGAGGGGATTCAGGGGGCAGAGGGGATTCAGAGGGCAGAGGCTGCCCGTAAGGCTTAAAAATCTGTGAGCAGGCAGCACGGTGCCTGAGCGAGCACGGGCAGCCTGGTGTGCCCCACGGTGCTCTCGGCCTCCCTAAATGTAACCCACGCTCAGCTCCAGGCAGTTCCCTCGAGCCAGCTCCTCACTGCTCTCAGCAGCCTCAGAAGTGGTTTCTGGCTGGGTGTAGATGTGCCGGGGGGGGATTTGCTCTCGCTCTGAGCCGGCTCTGTTTGGAGGAGCTGTGGTCGTGTGGCATCTACTTGAGTAACAGCTTCAATTAAGCTCTCTTGACAAGCTGTTGTATGACTGGTGAACTAATGGGAGGAGCCCCCTCCTCAGCTGCTGAGGTTAAAACTCCAGCAGGGACAGAGATCAAATATGCAGCTAATTACCCTTTTAACACTTAAACATACCCCCCTCCTTCAGGGGAAGGCATCAGCTCCAAGCAGCAGCTTCTGTGCTGGGAGCCCTGAGTGCCGCCTCAGGCTGGGCTGGCTCAGCACACGAGTTGGGGTTGGGCACGATGTGGGCAGTGTCACTGCAGCCTCTTCCCCTCCAGAGCAGCTTCTCACCACGTTTTTTCCCCCCCTTACATGGAGCAATTGGGTCCAGCACAGGTGTGAGCTGGGAAATCGTCCATCCCTGCAGAGATCCCTGCCCTGTGTGGGATGCAGAAAGGGAGGCTGTGAAGGCAAAGAGGGAGCATTTGACCTGCTCCCCGCTGAACCTTCTCTCTGTTTTCTAGAGTGCATCTCTGAAGACTGCCGCTCTGTCATCCAGGAACAGGCCACAGCCCTGGGGCTCTCCATGTTTGCACTCCTGGTGAGGAGGTGCACCAGCCTGCTGAGGGAATGCGTGCAAGGTAAGGGTTTACTGTCAGGATCCATGCAGCTGCCCATGAGGCAGCCTGGTGGGGTTCAGGCCCTCATTCCCTGTGATTTTGTACACCCCTTCCCCTCTGTTGGGGCCCTTGGATTCTCCCCCAGCATCCCAAGCTCTGCCCAGGTTTTGGCTGGATCACCTGGAAAACCCCTGATGTGTACAGGCAGAAACATCTGGAAGAAAGGGATGGACGCAGGGCATGCTTTCTGACAGCTATTGGGAAAATTCCCAAAACTGGGACCGCGGAATCCTATCTCTGGTGCAGTGGCACCCCACTGCCCTCAATAAAAGGGATCACATACATCCTGGCTTGTCCCTCAGGCCAGTCCGTGTAGGGAGAACACATCTGTCTTTTCACTTGCTGTGCGTTTTGGCTGTTCCCTTGCATGTCCAAGACTGGGATGTTGGGGTCTGTGTCATACATGCCCAGTCCCTGCCTGAGCCTGGCTCCTGGCTGCAGTGAGCTGCCTCAGCTCTCACATCTTGTATTTGCAGTTCAGCCACAAGAGGTGGACCCAGAGGATGAGGAGGATGACATCAAGGTATCTGCCTTGCCCCAGGACCTGAAAGAGCTGCTCCCCAGTGTGAAGGTCTGGTCAGACTGGATGCTTGGCCACCCGGACACCTGGAATCCTCCTCCGACCTCTCTCGAGCTCCCCAAACAGTACGTGCATCCTCTGGTCTGTCTTCTGGTGTCCGCTCCCTCACTGAGGTCCTTGTGCCACCTTTCCCCCTTGCTCACGCTTACTCCTGGCTGCGGCACTCTGATCTGAGCACCCAGGAGAGAATCACTGCGCAGGGGTTTTTTGGGGGGACGTACCACCCTTGGTGACACAGTGACTTCGTCACTGATGCTTGAGTGGGACTGAAGTGTCTCTGAGGGGGCCTGGTGGGTGCCCGTTGCTTCTGTGTGTTAGAAGACGGCCCATAAGCTGGACTTTTACTTTCTGCTTAGGATGTGTGTCTGCTTTTGTTGGGATACGTCTCCTTTACATGCTCTGCTGGCCCAGCCAGCTGAACAGGCAGGGCCTTCCTCTCTGCAAGAGGAAAGTCCATTTCCAGCACAAGCATTTTGTTGCCTTTTGTTGACTGAATCAGGCCAACCTTGGTTGGGCTGGGCTGGCCTGGAGCAGCCTGTCTGATCTTGGAGCTCCGAAAGTCACCTCCCTTTTGCTTCAGAAACAGCTTGTTTCTACCCCTGCAACTCACAGAAGGGTTAATTTTCTAAACTGCCTGATTCCAGCCCATTAGTCCATAATGCGGACTAGGCAATTTGCATATTTTTGGACAGAAAATCGAGTGAAGGGGCCAAGTATGGAGTATGCGAAACAGTGTCTGAGCATGCTCTGTAGCTGCTTTCCCGCAGGATTTTCCATCTGCCTCCGGTACTCCGGATCCAGAGCCTGAAATCACGTCTTATTGTTAATCCAAAGGAGCCAGAACCCAGGGTGATGGGAAGGCGCATTAAGAGTAATCCAGCAAAGTGGCTTAACCATTAATGGGTCCCCGCTCCGTGCGTCAGGTCCAGTCCTGCTCTCCTAGTTTATTGCCTCTTACTCCAGTTCTTTTTCATTTGGCTGAGGAAATGGAAATCTCACACAGGAAGTTCTGGGCCTCATTTTGTGGAGATGGAGTCTGTTTTCTGTTTGTCGGCTGCTCGGTGTGGGACCGCTGCCTGCTCATGTGAACTGCTGCCCATCTTTGGGCAGGAACTCAAACTGGGATCTGTCACGTGAGCCCACATGCACCAATCCCCCCTTCCCCTCGCGCTGCCTGCACAGGGAGCCGCTGAGCCCTTGGCGACGGGCAGCCTCGAGATGGAATTTCTGATTGGGTTCACACAGCCAGCGCTCGGCGCCTTCCCCGGGATGAGCTGCCTCCCCCTCCTGCGGGGCGCGGGGCTGTGTCCCCCCTGGGCTGCGGGAGCAGGTGCCGGCTCCCGCTCGTCCATGGAGGCGGGAGAAGGTAGCGGTGGCAGCCCACCCCGTGGCATGGTGGCGTGGGGCTCTTTGGGGAGCGGTGGGTATGGATTGGGGGGCTCCTCTCCGCAAGGTCCTGGTCTGCTCAGTTGAGGAATGAGGGTCTTCATCTTGTAGCAGAGGCCCAACTGCTTCCCCACCTTGCTCTCTCCATGGAGGGTGGCTGAGCAGCCCCTCGTGTCCCACCCATGCCCTTCTTCTGGGACATGGGTATCCCTCCTTCTGTTGGCTCCCAGCTTCTCCACCCTGGTGCTCTTTGGCTCACGAGGAGCCTCTGTTTTATCCACGGTGAGGAGACAAGTTGCTGTTTCAGCCCAGACCTCTTGTGTTGACCCAGCATTGCTGGGTGTTGGGGCTCCAGGGCTCTGGGACAGCAGCAGCTGAGCTTCCCTGGAGATGGGGGTAGTGATGAGTAGCAGGGAACCAGCTCCGCTCTTGGACACAAACTGGGACTTGCAACGTTTTCCCTAGAGGTGGGAAAGGAAAAAGGAAGCACTGGATTACTGTTTCAGCTCTCTATTGACACAAGCCTGCTGTCTGGCCTGGGGCTGTTCAATAACCAGGTAGAGTCACCCAGCACGAGGGTTTACATGGGAGGAGCTTCAAAGAAGTTTAGAAGTAAAACGTGGGTCAGAGCAGCAGGCGTGTTGGAGTAAGCCAAAGTTTATGGGCAGGGTGAGCTCAAGAGCAGGGGGAACGTGTGAGGAGCAAGTGCAGATGCCAAGTTGCAGAACTGATTAAGGGACCTGTGCCGTTTCATGCGTGTTCTGTGCCTCAGAGCAGTGGGATGTGCCGTGAGGTCCCCACCAGTGCCAGTGGAGAAGCTGGTTGGACATGCTGAGACCACCTCCCAGCGCACTGCAGGCATGGCTTTCATTGCCCCTCATGATGGTGTGGGCACAGAAAAGGGACAGTAAAAAAGCCCTAAAGCACAGAAGCATCCTGCAAGGATGCCCTGAATATGCTAAACCTTCTGGAAAAACCAGGCCCTGTACCCACCTGGCAGCCCACTAGGAGCAAAGGCCTGGCCCAGAGCTTGCATCAAAGTGCAGCTCGTCTGGGGCCAGTGCTGCTGCCAGAATGACGGCCTGGGCTCAGGGCCAGCGGGGCAGCTTGTCAAGACTCTGCCAGAGCCCAGGGCCTGGGCTGAACATCCCAAGGCCTCTGCTTGCGCTGCGTTCGCCATGTTCACGATCGCTCGTTCTTAGTGAGGGAGAGAGCTGGGGGACTTTGAGAACGTCTAAACTCAGCCCAGCTGTGGCAGTTGGTTTATTGCTTTCAGCTGGTACTTGAACCCGGGTCCTGGTCTTGGAGTCTTTCCCAGGTTTAATCCCCGGAGCTTTCTCTGCAGCTGTATGACACTGCGCTGACCCCGAATGAGGATAGGAAAATAGAAACGGTGCCAAGCCAGAGTCTCTTTTTCATTTGGAGTCTGGCTGTCTGCCCATGACCAGGGTTACATAATGGGAAACATAGCTGGGGCTCTGGAGAGCCCGCGTTTCACCACGCTGCCCAGACCTTCGCGTTCTGATGCTATATATCTTCCTAATTGTAGCTCGGATGCATTTATCACACTGCTGGATTTGAGTCCTTACAATAAAAAAAAAAAAAAAAACCCACACCAAATTCCTTAGCTTGCTGCTTTCCCCCTTGGACAGAGGCGGAGGGAAAGGTGTGAGGGGTGAGCGCTGCTGAAACCCGGCGTGCGGCTGCGAGCCACGCAGGAGTAGGCTCTGCAGAGTGGGATGGGAGGCTTGGGAGGCTGCATCTTTGGGGTCCTTTTCTTGGTAGGGGCTTGGAAATGGATCCTGGCTCCTGGCAGGCATTCTCTTCCTAGCTGGGGGGTTCAGCAGTCCCAAATTCAACCTGAATGAGAAGCTAAACCTTTCCCCAGAACCACCCTTCTTGGTCTAGCGTGCTCACCCAGCTCTTAGCCACGTCTGCGTGGTCACCATGGCTCCGGGGGTGCACTGGGACGTGTTTTCCAGGCCAGAAGGCCACAGAGAGGTGACAGATGGCCTAGATCCCTCCCTTGGGGCTGCTGTGCATATCTGAGAGGTGGAAGGTGTCCTTCCCCTGTGCCTATTTGGACAAGGGGCTCAGCAAGCTTTCCGTGGCAATTTTCTCAGGTGTTTCCAGAACAGAAACTAAGCCTGACCATGGACATCTCTGCTTCAGAGCAGCGGTGTCCTGTGGCTTGGAGATTGTGTGTCTGGATCAGATGTTCCCAGGTCTTCTAGCAGCAAGCAACAGTCACTTCTGTATCTTAAAATTAATTTATATCTGCATGTTTCATGGCAAACATTGCGTTGAAGTCTGAGCATTTAAAGCAGTTGCACTGCCATGCAACTGGGTTGGAGAAGCATCTTTCGGACCAAACATTCCCAGAAGTAGTTTGCAGAGATTAGGGTGTAAAAGGAGGGAGACCTGGGGCGAGGGGAGCAGAGTGGATCTCCTAAGGCAGAGATATTAGCAGCACATGGGGTGCGAGGCAGATCTCCAGGGAGGCTGGTGTCATCCAAGTGAACCCATCTCTTTTTGGGACATACGGCTGTGAAGAGGGTAAAGAGGTCTGGGCGGGGGAAAGATGAGCTTCTCCTTGCTCTACTTTGTTGCCACAATGAATCCGTTGCTAAATGAAGCGCACGAAACGATGGGGAAGCCACTGGCTAGACAGACAAACTGCCGCAGGGCTGACCCTGGCAAATCTGTGCTCCTTCCACGCTGGAGCGAAGGGCCTCTCGGTTTGTGGAGACTGTCTGCAAGCATTTAAAAATGGTTAATTTAAACCAAGTATTAAATTAAATCCAAAAGCTCTGAGCACATTCTAGAGCTTACCTTCCCAGAGAGATCTGCCAGATCGCTCTCATCACATTGCTCTTGCGGAGAAGTGTCACTGAGATGGCAGCTCCCACTGGGAGAGATGGACAGAGTCTTGGACAGGGGTGCCAAGACCTTGCTGGAGTTTGCCGGAGACTAAATGGAAAATCCCTTTTGCAGATTTCAGCCTTAGTTAGTAATGCTGGCCACCAGAGTTTCCCTATCGAGACATCAAAGCGAGGATTCAAAGGTGTCTCAGTAGTGTAAACCTGGCTGAGAATGAAGGTAAAGTCGAGCAAAGCAGAAGCCAAAAGTCTCCGTGGAGAAGGGGGCTGTGGCAAAGCAGAGGCTGGCTGGGAGGAGACTGCACCTCTCCTGGGGAGGAGAGCATCCCTCTAGCTCTGAAAGCAGATTCTGGGGAGAGGAATGGGTTTATGGGTGCCCGGCTGGCCAAAGGGACCATGTGCAGGGCAGAGTGGGGGAAATAATTGGTGCCACAGGACAGAGGGGGACAGCTGTGTCTGAGTCCCAGAGAAGGTTGGTGAACACCTCTTGGGAAGAGCTCGCACCACCACGCCCTTTTGTTTCTTGCAGAGGAGCAGCTTGTAGTTCAGCTTCCCCTGGGCTGGGAGACAGGACACTCAGGAGGAGGCTGCAGAGCACTTTGTAGGGCAGTGCAGGAGCTGGGGTGGGCACCGGGAGCCAGTGGGTGCGTGTCGCCTGGCCCCGGGAGCACGCGAGCCCGAGGCATTGGCCATCTGCACAGCAGCGCGGCTCTCGGCGGCTGGGGAGCACAATGCAGGGCTTCTTCTGCGCCGCGCTTTCCGGGTTTGTTCTGCAGCTGTGGAGTTTGAATGTTAGTGTTTAAACAAGCTGGTATTACACAGGAAATGGCCACCTCCACAGGCCCCCGCAGGCTTGTAACATGGGGTCATTGTGCTTGATATTAATCACCAGGCAGCCCGCGCCCCTGGTGAAGATGGTGGCTTATGCCGGAGCGCCACGCGGCACCACGACCGGCAGGGCTTCGGTGAGCATCCTGCTCGCCCCGACACCCTCTCCTCTCCCCCTAGTCTGGTGCATGCCCTTTGCATGTGGTGATGCGTCCCCATCGTGGGCACCCGCCTTTGCCAGGAGCCGTCCTCCCACAGACCCGGCCTCGCCGGGGCCACGCTCCAGCCCGCGCGCACTTGTGCGGTGCTCTCGCCGTCGCCTGGCCGGGCTGCGTCCTGTCGGCGTGCAGCTGGGCTGCGCTCACACTGACAGCTACATTAAACCTGGAATCCTGAGGCAATAAAAAAGAAATTAACTCTTATTTTTTTTTCCTGTCCTAGTGGAATAAGCAAATGTAAATGTGTCTGTGGGGAAGGGAATGAACCCCCGTTCTGAGGAAAGACCTCGCGCTAACCCTCTTCTCGCTTCCTCGGTTAAAAGCTCTGGGAGCCTCGTCCCTGTACCTGGGAGCTGCGTGCCTGGGCTTGGCCTTAGTAATTCAGGGCCTCCCTCTGCAGAGGGACGCCAGAGCCATGGCACGGTGCGTACACAGCGCTTCCAAGCACCTGGGCCTGCCTTGGCTTTGCAGGGAGGCTCCGGCACCGCAGCGCCGTTGGGTGACATAAGCCAGAAACACCTGGAGGTGGCCGCAGGGAGAAGGTTGTCCTGGGAAGTGGCAGCAGGGAGAAGGTGCCTGACAGGGCTCCTGAGTGTTGTGTGACCTTCTAGGGCGAGTGCACATCCCAGCAGGAGATCCGCGGGGCCGTACAGTGTCAGCACGAGCTGTTAGTCCTCGCTGGCTTTGCTCATGGGTAGCAGCGAGTAAATGATCTTGGTGGTGCCAGTGCTGGGAGATGAACTGCAGAGGAGGAGCTGCACCCGCGGGGAAAGCAGAAAATTGTCAGACTCTCTCTCTGCAGTGCTACCTCTGCGTCGCAGGAGAAAATCAGAGCAGAAACGCCAACACCACCGTCTTTGTTGGCTTTTTGCAGGCTCTGCAGGGTGCTGTATGTGAGAGGTGCTGCCCAGCTGCCGCAGGGTTATGTGGGGTTGCGCTACAGCATGATCTTGCTACCTGGGGAGCCAGCACAGCCTGTGGTTTGACTGAAGGAAGCCCAGGGTGGAAACCTAACACATCCAGTGCAACTAACAGATGTGGCAGGGGACTGTGAAGCTGTAGGGAGCTGGAGATGAAGGGGACAGAGTGACAGGGACTGCTCCTGTGCTCGGAGGGTGGTGAGGTGCTGCCCTGCCTGGCAGCGCTGCCAGAGGGGCTGGGGGAGAGGAGAGGGGACTGCTGGGCTGGGTGGCTGTGAGGGTGTTAGCAGCGTCAGCCCCATGACTGTTAGCATGGCATTTTCCTGACATTGGGTGCCAAGCGCCAGGGAGGGAGATGGCTCCCTGCACTCCATCTGTGCTGTTCCTTCACCCCCCTACCACCCTGCCCCAGCATCCTACTGCTGCCCTCTGCCTTCCTCCCACCCTCACTGGTCACCTCCATCCTCTGCCTGCAGCTCTGTTTCTTGGGGAATACACGCAGGGTCTTTGCAATGTGTTTCTTCCCCTTTTCCTCCACCCTGGTCCCCTGCACCTGGTTGTTTCAGCCCCCTGGGAACATCCTCTGCATCGATGCCCGTCCCCAACACCCCAGTGCGCTCCTTCCCCAGCTCTCTCCCCGTTCCTTTCCCCCACTGATGCCTGCAGCCTCTGCACCTCCTTCCTCCACGCCGAGCCCTCGTCGCAGCCCGCGCTGGCGGGGCCCCACCAGTGCTATGTGACCGGACTCAGGCAGCCGAGCCCAGTTGCCAGCAGGGCACTGGGGGAGGGCTGAGCCTCCCAAGCCCTGTGCATCTCCCATGGGCAGAGCTCGCCTTGGAGGTGGCCCAGAGCAGCCCTATCACATCCGGTGCTTGTCTCTGCAGCCCGGGCCGGAGGATAAACTATCAGGGCTGTGGGGCAGTGGATCATTCCTCTTATTATTTTCTTCTTTTGCAGATAGGGGTCGTGGAAAGTTCAGTTCCTTTTAACCCTCGCAGCTCTGTTTATTTTCCAGCTGGTAGCACAAACGCAGCGTTTCCCATTACATCACAAAGGGCCTCGGACAGATCCCTCCGAAAAACGTGTTGCAACTGTTTATTTTTTTCCATATTTAAACATTTCTGACAGCCAGACCTGGCTGAGCCAAGCGATGGAGCTTTGTGAATGAACCCAGCTCCTGGTGTCTGTGCCCAGAGGGCTTTGAAGGACCTATTCTCCTCTGCAGTGTGCGGGCTGGGGCTGGCTTAGGGACGTGGGCGACTCTGCGTTACATGTGTGCTGATTACGTGCCGGGCTTTGATTAATGGCTCCTCATTCTGCCTGGCTCCCAGGACGCTCTTGAAAACAAGATGTTTCATTTCAGTGTGCTTTCCTGGTACATTGATTCCCGTAAATAACCGAGTGCAGACTCTGTCCACCTGGAGCAGTTCAAAGAGCAGGGGGCCTCCCTCCAGCCCCAGGCTGCCTCGGGCCGCACCGGTCACTGCTGCACCCCTGGTGATGCTGGCTTCCCTGGGCTTTTTGGTGCCACAGAGGTGTGGGGTGCAGGAGCAGCTCTCCTTATGGCCACCAGAAGCAGCTTAGCCCCAGTTTCCCCTCTTTCCTGCTTTTGTCCCAGCTTACACACTAAAAACCCCCTATCAGGGTGCTTTTAGAAAAAGGGGGAAGAAATGCAGCACAAGGCAGCCTGGTCGCCTGTAAGTGCCCCCTGTACTTGTTGCCTGCTTCCCACGCAGTGGCCCTCTCTGAGGTGCTGGGCTCTCCCCAGGGTGTGCTCAGCACTGGGGACGCGTGATGGGGATGTGTGGAGAGCAGTCCAGGGCTGCTGGTGGCCTTGTGTTCGCACCCGGCTCCCCGCACGTCACTGCTGGTCCAGGAAGGTGAGACACCACAGAGGCAGCTTTGCAGGTCACTTGCGAGTGTTGAAACTGTGTCCAGAAGCAAAACACGGCTTAACCCCCCCTGTGGCTGAGGTTTAACTAAAAAAAAATCTCTGTGCTTTAGAGCGTGGCTGCAGCATGTGGTCACAGCAGATAACAGCTGTGCAAAGGAGAGGGTACCCCAGGCTGGGCTAGAGCCCCCCCAGGTACCTCTTCTGCCCCGACAGCAGTGTGGGTGTTCTCTCCTCCCAGCAGGCTTTAAAATTGAGTAACAAGCATCATTTTTCCCATCTGGAATGAGCTGGGTTCCTGCTGGCACTGCACGGGGAAGCTGCGGGCAGTGGTGGGCAGAGCAGCGGGAAGGGCACGATCCTGGGAGCCGTCCCTGTCCGGGGAGACGGGGTGGTCGGTCTCAGCGCTGGCGGGCGAGGGCTACAAGCCCTCCTGGGTTCGGTGCCAACGCAGCTGCGCCTGGAGCCCTCCCGGTGGGGTAGGTTAGCAGCGGTGGTGGCGTGCCTCGCCTCGCCTCACCTCTCTGGTATTCACTGCAGCATTGCAGGCAACTCCCAACGCATTCCAGCCCCGAATTGCTCACGTCTCTCCTCGTTCTCCCAGGGTCTCAGTAGATGTGTGGGCGACGCTGGCTGACTTCTGTAACATACTGACCACAGTGAATCAGTCGGAGGTGCCCTTGTACAAGGACCCAGATGACAACCTTGCCCTGCTTAGCCTGGAAGAGGATCGGCTGCTCTCGGGCTTCGTTCCCCTGCTGGTCGCCCCCCAGGAGCCCTGCTACGTGGAGAGGACCTCGGACAAGGTCAGCAGTAGGCCAAACATCCCCCCTTGATTCCTCCAGACTTTTATTCTTGGGAAGTTTTCTGTGCAAACGGAACACGATTAAGTCATTGAGAAGGGTGTTAAGGGAAAATATCGACCTTTCAGCCGCTGACATCCAGCTCTGTGTCATGAAAACCCCTCTCGACTTCCTCTGGTGTGTGTGTGCTCGCTGGCATGTTGTATATACGATCATTTCCTCACTTGTTTAAATAGTGCAGCTTGTGTTGGCAGTGCTCTCAGTGCACTCCAAATGGTTTGCATCATGCTTAAAGCACCCTCCCCCTCCCCCCGGCCACAAAACTCTGCCTTAGGAAGGCAGCCAGGACTTTTTTCCTTCTCTAAAGAGGAGAGTGATAAATAGGTGACTAGAGAGAAGCAGACACCATGTGTTAACGTACAAAAGGCTTTTAGGAATATGAAGCATTCCCCACTGCCCGCTCTCTATTTTCCTTTCTTTGCTCTAGGAGCCCATTCTAGCCTGAACTTTCCTTTGGCTGTTTGTTTTTAGAATAATGAAATCAGTTCCCTTGTTGATGTGGGGTTTTGGGTCTGCTCTCTGCCACCACCTGGCCAGAAGGGACCTGGGGGCTGCACTTGGATAACGTGTCTGAACCTGATGGGGGATGGAAGAGGCACAATGGCATTTGTTTTGCACGCCCTTGGAGGCACAGCAGGATAAGAGTGGCTCTCAACAGTTTCCTGCTTGGAGGCAGAATCGCAGCACCAGAAACGCTGCTCATCTGGGAAGCTGCGGTGTCGCCTCCCTGAGTGGTTGGTGCCATGAGAGGAGAAGTGGAGATGCAGAGGCTGGTTTCTGTGGAGAGTTTGCATGTGACGGTGGCAACATGTCTTCCCGTGTGCCACTTCTTCTTGATATTTTCCTGAAATGACGGTGAGAAATTTAGAACCTTTGCCGCAGAGGGACCTGAGAGGTGCAAATTTGTGTTTCACTTCTCTCTGCCCAGCCCATGCTCACAGCACTGCCCACAGCACAGGAGCACGGGGTGCTGCTGAAACCGAGACCTCTCCCAGTTTGGGGAAGCACCTTAGTCCAGGAATTCACTGTGGAAGAATGGATTTTCAAGGCTCTGTTTGAAGGGGTTAAAATAACAGGCATGCAGTTGCCATTGCTGCCCTAAGGTCACCTGTTCGCCCAGTGTGTGTTGTGGCCTCCCTGGGGTTCTGCTGGTGACAGTCCTGGTGCCCCACTCTCTACGCAGCGACTCTCCCCCGCAGCCACAAACCAGAGCCCCCAGCAGGCAGGTGAGGTGGCTGAGCAGCTCCGTCTGGTGCCCCATAATGTGAGGGAGGGGGTCGGTATTCCCTGAACTTTGCCTCTTCTAACCACACACTGGTTTATTCGGAGTGCCATCTACCTGCCCTGCCAGGCACTTGCAGTCATGTGTGTAAAAGTAAGAGATGTATCTTCGTCCTATAGCTACACCTGAGCTTCCAAGCCGTTTTATCCCTGTCCTGGCTCCATTTGGTGCTTTATAAAGAAACTGTACAACTCCACTGCTGGGAGCTGGTGCCCTTTGCTGCTCAGCAGCAGCCACCCAAGCATCCAGGATTATCCGGCGTGGTGGTACCAGCTCAGCTCTGCTGAAAAGGCCACACAGATCCCAGAGGGAAGGAGCCAGGCTTGGCTGTGTCTGTCTCCCCTTTCTTTATTTATTTTTTTTGCCACCTCTGTGGGCCTTGTTTGGTTTGAAAGTAGCTGACTTTGGAACCATAATCCCACCCAGCAGGCTGGGGTGTTCGCTCGTGTTTGTGCAGGTCTGAGCCCCTGTTGTGTGCCAGTTGTGTTGTGCCGTCTTCTGGTCTCTTCCTGACGCACCAAACACATCGCACAGAGGTAAACAGAGGAGCCCGCTGGTACCAGCACTACCCGGGACACGCTGAGCAGAAGCAACAGGTTCTGCAAGGTCTCTCCTCGATCCAGCACTGACCAGTGTTTTCATGAATGGTCAGACTGGTGAAACAGCAGGTGTGCATATTCGCTTTGCAGAGGGCACCCAAGAGGGTTAAGGGGAGGCCAGTGAGACAAAGCAGAGATCTCAAAAGCCTGACTTCCAAGAAGGGACTGGAAGAGCTGGAGCTTTTTAATCTAGAGGAAATTCAGGGAAAATGCAGTAAGCTGCTGCAGAGAGGAGTAGAACATGCTGTCCCTGAGTTCCATGCTGAAAAGTGCAGGAAGGAATGGGCATAAATTGCAGCAAAATAGGTTAAGACTAGGCTTTAGGAAAGGCTTCATACCTTTGGGTAGTTAAGCACTTGAAAGCAGACTCCTTAGCAGTTCTGCAGAATCTCTTCAGCCTTGGAGATTTTTAAAAGCCGGCTGGGTGGCTCTCTCGGGTACGGCTTGGGTGGAGGTGAACACCTTGGAAACGGAGGCAAAGTGACCTCTTTGGATGCTCCTACCCCATTTTCTGTGATTCAGTAGTGCTGTAGAAAAGGGACTGGAGTGGCAGCTGAGTCATTACAGTCAATTTATTCCACAAATCTTCTCCTTCAGCAGTATTAGTGAAGTGAATTATTTGACTCTCCGGAAGTGGGGGGGTTGTAGAAGGCAGTGCAGACAAGCCAGGAAGGTATAACCAAGAGACATGAACCTATATGCCTTTTATGAATGACTGTGAACAAGATACAAAAAGATACTTCCCTGCAAAGAAGCCCTTAGTCCAACTTAACCAGGGGATCCTTGTGTGTGGTCCCCACTCCACCATCTGCTCCCTGCCCTCCTTTTAGCGTGCAGAGCCCAGATGAGTCGAACTCCTCAGCAGATGCATCTCTGGGCTCTTGGCACTGGAAGGGCGGCGTGTCCGTGCTGAGCGTGGTGGCACGAGGGGATCTGTATCCCTGAGCCTCAACCAGGCCATGGCAGCGGGCACCACAGCAGAGCAGCTCTGTCTGGCATGCACCACATCCAGCCACGTTGCAGGAACTTTCCCATTTGCGTGCTCCTTGTTGGTTGCTGATTGACTGATCTGTGAGCAGGTGAGAATGGTTTTTCTATGCAGCAAGAACTGTTTTCCCTATACTCATTTTTCATTGCTTTTTAGCAGGAGTTATTTTTCTGCACCCAATTCCTTTCTCTTGTGTTCTCAGTCTTGGCCCAGTTTTCAGCCCAAGTTCCTGACAGTTTTTTGCTGGAGAGGCAAAGAAAATGTACTGCTTTTTATAGGGCACCCTGTGAATGTCTTGTGGGCTGGGAGGAGGGTTCTGGTCTGCCAAAGTGGCTCTGGGAATCTTGTGTGTTGCCTTTCCTGTCACTTGCATGGCTAGGAAGAGGCGCTTGGCTTTTTACTGCAAGGATAATATCTCACCTTGCTTGATGATGCTCTAAATCCTTACCCCATGCTTTTGCACCATAGGTTTTTAATGAGTTTGTAAAATTTCAGAGGAAAGGAATTTGTGGAAAGGCAAGACTGGAGAGTATTGGGCTTAAAATGGTGTTAGGTTATTGGCTCCACCAAGAGGATGGTTGTTTTGTAAGCTATATAGGACAAACACTGTGCTTCCCACTTCTTTTTGTTCTCCATGTCCCATTTAGCAGATGGAGTGCAGTATTCAGCCAGAGTTTCTCAGCAAGTTTTTGAGCATTTGGCCTGGCTCTTATTTTGAGTGAAAATGTTCTGACTCTGTTCGTTGCCATGAAGCTGTGCGTTCAGATTCCTGCTGGAGCCAGTGTGACACTTAGAGCTTCCCATCGTCTCTTGCACTGTCATTGAAGCAGTAACCAACAAAAGCTGGCTCCAGGGTGAGCATAACTTGGTGATGTTTTCCTGGGCGTATGTTGGGCAGATATCCATTGCAGCTTGTGTGATGGAACACCATCGAATGTACCAGTCAACAGCAAACTATGCAGCCTGGTGCCTGAGCTGTCAGACTGTGTCTGCAGCGTTTGCAGCCGGAGGAGACACTGCCAGGACCTCGCTCACCCAGCGTTGTACCCAAGGCAAGAGCCGGGAACAGCAGCGTGGCAGAGTTAAGGTTCAGGAAGAAGGAAGGTAACGACTGTGGATTCATCAGGTGGTGCGTGGTGCTGTGGGGGACTTGTAATGGAAAACACTTGGTCACACTGAGGTTACTGCAAGTCCTGGTGATGGTGCATCTGAGCTGTGCGTGGGTCTCTCTTGTGCAGCCCTGGGAACCTGGGGCATGGCCTGGTTTCCTCAGCGCTCACTGAATCCTGTCATCTGAGGAGCATCCTGCTCTGCAGTGGGCCCACGGAGCTGGTGGCAGGGCTGGAAGAGGGCTGCAGGTCACCCAGAGCTGAGCAGAGCAGGGAGATGCTTCTCTCTGCCGGCACAGAGCATCACTGATTGCCTGCATCCCTGCAGGCTCTGCCTGGGCTCGACCTGTGCGTCACCCGAGCCTGTGCCTGCAGCTCAGGCTCCGCCACATGCCCCAGCCAGGGAGATGTGGAGGAGAAAGTGTTAATGTCCCTTCCCACAATAAACCTCTCTGCATGGGGGGTCCTGAAACCTGAGCCTCTCTCTCCTCCCCCAGCCCTGACACACTTTAATAAAAGGTTTTT
The DNA here is from genome assembly GCF_965140245.1 of Athene noctua. Lineage (NCBI taxonomy): Eukaryota > Metazoa > Chordata > Aves > Strigiformes > Strigidae > Athene > Athene noctua. The sequence continues at coordinate 5,983,093 of NC_134055.1, forward strand.
AAACGCCAATAAAAAGGCAGCAGCCCCAGCTCACCAGGTCCGGGGCCCAGGGTCCTTGGGAAGGCACTTCACAAATGTGTTTTTTGCATTTTCAGGCTTTTGGCTGGTGAATAAGATTGAGGAGAAATACTCCTTCCCCTGATAACAATACAGTGAGACGCAGGATCAGCAGTGTGTGGATTAAAACCAGACGGTGCATGATTAATACATATGCTTATAGGGCTAGTCACTGTGGTTCCCTCCTCTCAAACAGAAAGGCACTTTTTTTTTTCCCCCTCATGTGCATGCTCATGTGTGGAGTGGACTGTCTCAGATACTCACCGCTCAGCTAGTCTCAACCCTGTCTCACCTCACCAGGCAAATGAAAGCCCTAAAATGCAAGGCTCTGAAAAACAGCTAGCAATATTTTACTGCCCCAGACCTACAAACTGGTTACTGCTGGCTCCTCCAGCTCCAGGGTGGCCAGTTAGCTTCCCACACTTGGTGCCATTCTTGTTTCACAAGTACTTGCTTCCTGCTGTTTGCACTGCTCACCTGTCAGTGCAGATAGCCTAAAATCCAGGCTTTATTCTCTAATTGCCACAACATGCTGTAGATTTGCAGAGCTAGCAGCCTTTGAATTAGCTATTTAGGAGCTAGTTATTATTTAGGCTTGGGCTAAAATTAGTCCTGTCTTGTTATTCACTTCACTTATTTATGGTATTTCAGTCTTCTTAAGACTTGCAGATATCTCTTGGCAATGTGTAGTCATGTCTGATGCTTCTTGGAAAGGGAGCCCCAGGTTTGAAAGCCCAGGAGGAATAGCTGTTGGAGTGACCAGGCTCTGTCATGCCTCTAACCACCAGATGTTTTGTCCTTTCCGAGACCTCGTGACTCCTGGGATGCCAGGAATTAAATCCACATTAGAGTGGCCACACTACAGTGATTTTGGGAGGACTTCTTGCAAGGCATCAGAGGAAGGATAGCAAGACCAGGACTCTGAGAGCACAAACTCTTTGTAAGCAGAGAGAAAACCCCAGTGAGCAAATGTAACTGTTTTCTCAGCATCCTTTCCATATTCCCATTCCATAGCCTTGGAGCATCTCCCTCCAGCTGGCAGGCAAATGCACTCAGCCCATGAGAGTGAGAGCTTCCAGCTTGGAGTTTGGTCCAGAGAGGAAAAGGGAAACTGTGAGCAGAGCTCGGAGCCCCAAGTAAGAGAGTCCAAGGAGGAGTCATCCTTGAAAAACTCCTTCCATTCCTGCCTGCCTCGGTTTCCAAACAAGCAGTGAAAGATCCCTGCCACAGGCAGCCCTGCTCGGAGTGGGGACTTGGCAGGGGCTGGCAGCCCCGAGGCGGCAAAGTTAGAAATGTTTACATTTTCTGACCAGTATCTGAACTCCATCCCAGCCTCGACCTTCCCTTTCATGTGGTGCCTTTGGATTGTAAAAGGCAATTAGGCTAAATTATGAGCCATGTTGAAAGGTGATGTCATTGGTTGATGGAGGAGAGGCTAGATTTTATGCCACCACGAAGGCAGTGCGCAGAATATCACCTGCTTTGAACTTCTCATCCATCCTTGGCATTTCTGTGAACCGCAAGTGCCAGGGACTGTGTGGACATGTGGGAGCCTCTCTCAGGTTCTGCCAGGTGCCACTAGCACAGTGGGAAGTGTCAAGCCGAGTCCACATCCCCAGGTCAGGGTGGCAGAGGAAGGGCACGCTGATGTCTGTTGTGCTGTTTTACATGTACCTTCATAAAAATGGGCGTGAGCGCTGCCCTAGTCACTGCTGCTGCATCTCCTAGGGCTGTGCAGGGCATCCTCCAGAGAGGGATTCTGTTCATTTATCATTTGGTCTCAGTTTATAATCACTCTTTAAGCTAAGTGAGTTTTGAGCATATGCTTAAAACTGCATTACTCCCGCTGAAAGTAAAGGGAACTCATGGCAAACAAGCACTAGCGCTGCACAAGGACACTGAATACAGCCCTGGAGAAATCTGCAATGTGGAATAATAGTTCAGGCTCTTAAAAGGGGGGGTGGGTTTAAAAAAAAAAAAAACCTGCAATAAATCTAGCGAGTGGAATCTGAGGGAAATGATCCCATCTGGAAAACTCCAGCGCTGGTGCTGCTGAAGGCTTAAGGAGCGATGCAGATCGCAAAAAGAAAACCCTGCAGTCTGAGGATGACAGGCTTCTTAATTGATGTCCATTGCAACTGGTACTCTGCCAGTTTATGTTGGCCACCTTCCAGCGTGCTGTAATTTTGGGGCCAGGTGTGAAGCGTTTCTGTTCCGTCTTGTTCCCAAGCACCTACAGAAGCCTCACACATCTCACTTGAGGCTGCAGCCCTGTAGGAAACAGCTGTACAGGTATAGGTGAAAGGAAATGTCACAGCTGGGCTTGGAGTACTCCCCCGTGCCTTGCCTAGGGCTGTGTTTGGGGGGCCGCTCTCCCCCCGCCCCGCGCCGGGCTCGGGGAGGTGGCCACTGTCACAGGCACACCTGCCTGTCTGTCAGCAAGGTGCTTTGAACATCGGGGAGCTTCTGGGAAGAATGTACAGGTCAAAAACCTCCTCCTCTTCAAAGAGGAGCCCACGGTGGTGTGCGTCAGTCCTGCAGTGGGGAATCCAGCCTGGGAGAGCCCCGGATGCTGGCAGGCTGGGGGAGCTGTGCCCATCTCCTCAGGTCTCCTCTCCCTCGGGAAACCACAGGGAAATTTCCAAGGGAACAAGAGCAGGTCTTGTAGAAAGCACCAAGCCTTGATTTCAAAAGGAAAACCCATCGGGATCTTCAACAAATTGTTGCAGGGGCCAATTTTAATCACTGTTAAAAACATGCATTATGTCCAGTCTAAATTTGTTTTGTTTCAATTTCCACTAATTGAGTTTTGCTGTAGGTTGGGAAGCCCTCTATTGCTGCTCTGACCCCAATATATAAATGTGTCCCAAGTCCCCCCCCTCCTCTTTTGAGAAGTCGAATAGATGGAGTGAGAGTCGTGACGGTCTCTCCGGCATGGTTTGGATGCCCTGGGCCATTCTCGTGGAGCTTCTGAGCTGTGGCTCTCCAGGCTCGATGTGTTGCTCTGTGAGCTGTTACACCAGCCTGTAAGGAGCAGGTGACTGCTGTGCTCTTCTGCTGTCCTCCATGCCCACCAGACACTTCCAGCATCCCGCAGCCTTTGCTCCCAGAGGCACATCTTTGCATTTAGCTGGATTAAACAGCGTGTTGTTTGCTCCTGAGTGGGTGACTGAGCGATTTGGAGTTTTTTGTCTGTTGGTGAGTTGCTCTCTTCAAAGGTTGGGAGGGTAGAAGATGGTGTCTAATCTGCAGGCTTTATCAGTAAAGGTTTTCTTTGTCCAGGTCACTGAACCTATTGTTAAGCAACATAAGCCCAAGCAAGCTTCCCCACGGCCCCGCCAGGACTGCCCTTCTGTTTACGCTGACATTTTAAGACCTCTGTTGACCAGATTTTAATCCATTCCGTATCCTGTACACTGCAGTCTCTGGGGCATACTAGCTTTTCATGTCCTCTGGTCCCAGCCGCGCAGAGTGCTCAGGCTGACAACTGCCTGCCCAATGACGCACGGCCGTGGCATCGAGCTGCAGAAACTGTGTTGAAGGCAGCAGGAGTTCAAAGCTACTGCTGCAGCCAAGCATTAACAGATCCCATAGCCCAGGCCAGTCAGGCATGATGGCGAGGAGAAGCAGATCTAACAGTACCTCCAGTCCACCACCCCTTTGCAGAGCTGGTGTCCTGCTGCTTTGCCTCCCTTCTGAAGCTGAGAGCTGGTGTGTGAGAACTGCAGTTTCACTACGAGGTGAGGAACCACCTGCCAACGTGTTAAAATCCAGTTACACATGTTCTCTTAATGCGCCTGTTAGTGAGAGGGTGGCTTTGTGGTCTGGATGCAGCTTGCAGGGCAGTACGAGGTGCTGCCTTCCAGGCAGCCCCATCTCTTCAGGGGTAAAGTGGGCAGAGAAGAACCAGCAGTTGGTGGAAACAACCTTCTCTACCCCTGAGATGCCTCTTCCCTGGCATGTGGAGGGAGCGAGCAATACCCTGGTACATGGGGAAGCCGTGGGGTGTTTGCTCAGGCAGCTCGTGACGTTTCCATCCCTTCCTCCCCTGCCTTCCCCCAGCCTTGGATCCACCTCTGCCTCTCCTCCAGGCTCATCTTGGCCAGGGTTCTTTAGCCACTGCCTCAGCTCCGGGTGAATCAGGCAGCCTGGGTGTGAGCCGTGCACGTGTACCAGCACATGTGGGGCTCCTCAGCCAGCGCTGCACAGTTTGGCTCTGGTGTCAGCAAAAGGCTCGTTTAAAGTGTCCTCTGTAAGTGTGATGTGATCATCAGCTCAAGGCAGAGACTGACAGGATAAATCAGCCTTGTCCCTGCCTGGTTTCAGGTGGCGTTAGATCTTTTCTTACAGATCAGATGACACTCGTTGTTGAACATCCTCGCTTCTGTCACTGTCAGGCCAGGTTTATGTAATGAGATGGAAAACTTACTTGTGTTCAGTCCTTTTGTCCTAAAAGCTGCCTCCAGAGGTTTGGCACAGCCTCTTGGGAGATGGGAAATGTCCTGTTTAAGAAACTTGCTGAGTGTGTGATCCCAAAGTCGGCATCAGTGGAGTGACCTAGGAAAGGAGAGTCAAACTGTGAAATCTCCTGTGCAGCACCTCCTTGGTCCATGCTGCATGCACCTTTCCCTTCCCTTGGGGTTTTTCAGCAGGTTTTTCAGCAGCTAATGGCCTCGATTCCTCCACACCAGCACCCTAATGGCACAAAACCTGCCACATCTTGGCAGGACATCAGGCCCGGATAGTGCACAGCTCTGGCTATAAAAGAGGTATTCACCATGACTTCAGTGTACTCAGAATGACATATTAGAGTCCAGACCTCGTGGAATTTGCTGATTAGTCTGTAAGTATATTGAAAGGCCT